>NC_053389.1:252595516-252937194 GCF_905171765.1 Bufo bufo
TCTGTGAACACAAAATATAACTATTATATGACATCCAAACATGAAGTCACTGTAAATAATTCTGCTTTTGTCTTTAACACACAAACATAGGAACTGTATTAAGGTTATTGGCAGGTCTACCTGTATAAACATATAAGCTATGTTAGCAACCTAGGACAGGTCTTAGCTGGCCAGCTACAAAGGAATCATCAGCTTAGCAGTGGTGATGAGTGAAGTTGTTAGGGCATGTTTATAAGGTCTAAAGGAGTCCTTCGTGAGCCATAGAAGGATCAGTTCTTTGTCCAATCGGATCTGAGATGCAGGGCAAATATGATGTATTACTCCCTCTACATCTTCCCAAAATTGTTTAATCAGTGTGCACTCCCAAAATATATGTGAGAGAGATCCCACTTCCTTTCCACATCACCAGCACAAGTTGTCAGAGGATATCCCTATTTTATAGAGATAGTCTGGTGTTCTATACCAATGGGTTGTGGTTTTAAATGTATTTTCCTGTATTTTTACACACCTAGAGAATTTGTGCGAGCTAAGGAGAATTGTATGAATCTCCCTCTGCGTGAATGTGTGGTTAAGTTCCTTTTCCCAGAGTGCTATAAAGTTAGGTTTGGGAGTCGAACGATTCTCAAGTAGGGTTGTATAAATCTTGGAAAGAATTTTAGGTGGTGGGGATTTCAGAAGTGTGTAGTTTTCCAGCCAGGAAGGATCTCGTTTATAGTTGGTACTCTTATTCTTCAGCTTATGAAGAGTTGAAAAGAGATCAAATGCCTGTAAGCTATTTATTAGTGGGCCTGCATTTTGTTTAATCAGGGATGATAGGGCCTCTTCATTAAGAGTTTTGATGGCTTCTATGATCCGTACATCAGTTAGGGAGTCCCACCATCTAGGGGTGTCCTTATGAGCCATGACAGAAGGTAATACAGGTAATCCAACCTAAATCAAATAATTAGTCAGTAGGTAACAGCATATGTGCTGTTTACAAAATACACAGTACTTACACTCCAGTACAATACTGCACAATATATTACATTGCAGTATATCCACAGGGTGTCTCCCTCTAACCCAAGGGTGGCTCATCTTCAATGTCTATTGGATCCTGCCCACGGTACATGACTCCCCCAGAGTGGTGGTATGCTGTTGCCAGTTACCTGCAATATTTACCACTATTTTCTATAGTTAGAAAAGATTCAGTGTAACTTGTATTTTATTTGTTGATATCCTTGTTTTTTCTATGCTGAATAGCCATGTTGGAATTCTTATCAGCGATTGACAGTGATATGCAGTCATACAGAGATAACTGTCAATCACTGACAGGACACCCACATGGCTATTCAGCATAGAAACAGATGGGATATAAATTAATAAAATGCAAGGTATACTGAATCTTTTCCCATACAACTATATATATATATCAATCTATTGAGCTTCTCCTGATCTATGCCATGCTGTTTGCAGATTGCACTGCAGTTTAAGACAAATTCCCTTTAAATATGTTAACCACATCATCAACACAAGTAGGAAAGCAAACATGGTACATATAAACACTTAATAATGTGGTCAAGGACAGATGCTACTTTCTCAATAGTAGCATATACCACAGATAGCTGTGCAGCAGCAACAACCACCACCACCACAGTGCAGCAGAAAATACCGCCCCAGAAGCACCATATACCACAGTACAGCACAAAATATCTCCTCAACATTGCCAAACACATACAGTGCAGCACCATCCGCTTCCTATATATGCCCAACTGCCAGAAGTATTGTCCCCTTCCCAAACCCTCTCCCCACTGGTGGCAGCATTGTGCCCTTTCCCACACCTCCCCTCACTGGTAGCACCATTAGGCCTTTCATCACTTCCACATTGGCAGCAGCATTTAGCCCCAAACACCTCTTCACCACTGGCAGAAACACTTTCCCTATTTGTCACCTGTTCAGGAGTGGCAGGACAGGAGCACAGGTGGTGCTGGATATGAGATTGCAGAACTCTCCAATCTCTGACCTCTTCTGCTGTTTTGGCCTTCAGACTACTCCTGGAATAATCACTGGGTGAAGAATCTGTGTTCTGTGGTCTTTCACACCATCCAACAAGGAAGGACACTAAGAATGCAGGGCTGGCCCCTTTGCAGTTGATCTGCAGTGCCACTCCTGAAGAATCTTTGGATGGGGCGGAATAAATCACAGGTGGTCGCACAGTTCATACAGGTGCATCTCAATAAATTAGCATAACATTGAAAAGTTAATTTATTTCACTAATTCAATTAAAAAAGTGAAACATATATTCTATAGATTCATTACACATAGAGTGATTTATTTCAAGGGTTTATTTCTTTTAATATTGCTAATTATGGATTGCCGCTAATGAAAAACCAAAAGTTTGCATCTCAGAAAATTTGAATTTTATATAAAGCAATTAAAAATTATTTTTAATACAGAAATGTTGGCCTACTTAAAAGTATGTACAGTATATGCACTCAATACTTGGTTGTGGCTCCTTTTTCATGAATTACTTCATCAATGCAGAGTAGCATGGAGGCCATCAGCCTGTGGCACTGCTGAAGTGATAGGGAAGCCCAGGTTGCTTTGATAGTGGCCTTCAGCTCGCCTTTATTGTTGGGTCTGGTGTCTCTCATCTTCCTGTTGACAATACTCCACAGATTCTCTATTGGGTTTAGGTCAGGTGAGTTTTCTGGCCAATCAAACACAGTGATACCATGGTTATTAAATCAGGTATTGGTACTTTTGGCAGTGTGGGCAGGTGGCAAGTTCTGCTGTAAAATGAAATCAGCGTCTCCATAAAGCTTGTCAGCAGATGGAAGCACAAAGTGCTCTAAAATTTTCTGGTAGATGGTTGCACTGACTTCGGATTTGACATAACACAGTTGACCAACACATGCAGATGACATGGTTCTCAAGCCATCACTGACTGGGGAAACTTCACACTGGACCTCAAGCAATGTGGATTTTGTACCTCTCCGCCTCTTCCTCCAGACCACGGAACTTTAATTTCCACTGAGCAACAGTCCAATGTTTTTTCTCCTTAGCCCAGGTAAGACACTTGAGACATTGTCTTTGGGTGATGAGTGGCTTGACACAAAAATGCAGTTGTAGCCCATGTCCTTGATACAGTTGAGTGTGGTGGCTCTTAAAGCACCGATTCCAATCGCAGTCCACTCCTTGTGAATCTCCCTCAAATTTTTGGATGGCCGCTTCTTGACAATTCTTTCAAAGCTACAGTTATCCCTGTTGCTTGTGCACCTTTTTTTTTACCACACTTTTACCTTCCTTTCAACTCTCTGTGCTTGGATACAGCACTCTCTGAACAGCCAGCTTCTTTAGCAATGACCTTTTGTGTCTTACACTCCACAAGGGTGCCAATGTCTTCTGGACAACTGTCAAGTCAGCAGTCTTCCCCATGATTGTGTAGCCTGCTGAACCAGACTGAGAGACCATTCTAGAAAACCTTTGCAGGTGTTTTGTGTTGATTAGCTGATTAGAGTGTGACACCATGGGTGTACAATATTTTCGCAAAATCCAAATTTTCGAAGATACTGATTTTTGTTGTTTACTTAGCTGTAAGTCATAATCATCAACATTAAAATAAATAAACACTTGAAATAGATCACTCTGTGTGTTATGAATCTATAGAATTTATGAGTGTCATCTTTTGAATTGAATTACTAAAAAAATTAACTTTTTGATGATATTCTAATTTATTGAGATGCACCTGTATATTACTCCATTCTCAGTCACAGCAGGCTTGGCGGTTTTGATAAAATATTTACATGGTTTACAGCTTACAGTTACAGTCTGTCAATATGAGGGCACATACCCTAGTGAAAGTGAAAAAAGAACACCTGGAAAACATAACCAATTGAGCTGAAATTGACAAAGTATAAACCGCTAGTAGTTCCTGGTCAATGATTACACAACCAAGGTTGTGCACATTGGTTCATTTTGGGTTCTGCAGTAGGGTACATGTTGAGGCAAGGTCACATTAATACTGGGAAACATCTTCCCTTCTGTGATAAAGCCTGCCACTCTGGCATGGTAACTAGAGATGAGCGACAAAGTGGAATTCGATAAAAATTTCAAGAAAAATTTGATTCGCAACTAATGTGAATTTCCTCGCGCTTCGTGGTAACATGGGGCAAGGAACTCTGGGATAGCGGGCTGACCCATAATGCCATGCATGCAGCCAATCTGCAGCCAGCCAGCCCTGTGATGTCACAGCCCTACAAATAAGGCGGCCATCTTAGAGTCAGACATTTTTCAGCATTCAGAGTGCAGGGACAGATGTGAGAAGGCGCTAGGGACAGCAATTGGAAAAACCTTTTCACAGCATCTTAGTACAGGGAGACACGTCTGAAGTGGCTTGGGACAGTGCTAGAAAAAAAGCGATTTGCAAGTGCAGTAAAACATTATTTGGGGATCCAAATAGCTATTATACAACTCTGGCATTCTAGAAATTTGTTCTTGTAATTGGGGATGCAAGTGCTATGTTGAAAAGCCTTTAGTGGCTTATATCTGTGGAAAAAGAAAAATATATACGCATTTCACTTCTGCAATTATTTGTGTTGAAAGAGTTTAGTGGCCTATTTCAGTACAAAAAGGAAAAATATATACGCATTTCACTTCTGCAGTTATATGTGGTGAAAGCGGTAAATGTCCTATTTCAGTACAAAAAAAAATAAATATACGCACTTCACTGTTGCATTTATTTGTGAAAGAGTTTAGTGGCCTATTTCAGTACAAAAAGGAAAAATATATACGCATTTCACTTCTGCAGTTATATTTGTTGAAAGGGCTCAGTGTCCAATTTCAGTACAAAAAGGAAAAAAATATACGCACTTCACTGGTGCATTTATTTGTGAAAGAGTTTAGTGGCCTATTTGTCATGGTCTTACATTCTTGCTGTTCTCCTTCGTTTGACATGTGCTGGCGGCCATCTTGGTTTCTGGGTTTCTTGTAGCCTTCCACCCTGCGGCTCCTCCTTCCCACTGGGAGCAGCTGGATGCCTAGCTCATATATATAGGAGGTCTGTGGCTTCAGTTCCTTGCTTGGTCCTCCTGTGTTCACATGCTTCTAAGACTGCTGCTGCTTCTGGTTCCTGATCCTGGCTTCGTCTGACTACCCTGCTGGTGCCTGATCCTGGCTTCGTCTGACTACCCTGCTGGTTCCTGATCCTGGCTTCGTCTGACTACCCTTCTGGTTCCTGATCTCTGGCCTCTCAAAGACTCTGCTTCGGTTTCACCATTCGTTTGGACTTTTGCTTTACAGCTTTATTTTCAATAAAGCCTTCTTATTTTCACTTATCTCTTGTTGTACGTCAGGTTCATGGTTCCGTGACATTAGGACCAAGCCATGAGTTCTGACGGTACAGGGCCATCCTCGCTACCCATGCTGGTTGCCAGACTTGATCAGCAGGATCACCTGTTGGGTCGGTTCGCTGTGGCGTTGCAAACCCTGCTTGAACGCACGGCTCATTTCGCTCCCGTTGCCGATGGGTCGGTTGTCGCTCCTACTGCCGCTCCGGTTGTTGCGCCAGAGTCTACCCCGACACCTGTTGTTGCGCCTGCGGTGTTTCTGGGTATGACCGGTTCTGCCCCTCTTCCACAGCGCTTTGGGGGAGAGCCAACTCAGTGCCGAGGTTTCCTTAACCAGGTGGGCATTTATTTCGAGTTGCTGCCACATGCCTTTCCTACTGAGAGATCAAAGGTGGGCTTCTTGATCTCGCTGCTCTCGGACAAGGCCTTGGCCTGGGCCAGCCCTTTATGGGAGAACAACAATCCGGTGGTTGCCGAGTTTTCCGGTTTTGTTGCTTCTCTTCGGAAGGTATTCGATGTGCCGGCTCGTGCTGCCTCTGCTGCGAAGCTCCTTATGTCCATCAGACAGGGTTCACGATCCGTAGCTGAATACGCCATTGAGTTTCGTACCCTGGCAGCAGAGGTGGGCTGGAATAATGAGGCTCTGGTCGCTGCTTTCTCTCATGGTCTCTCGGATGCCTTGAAGGATGAGGTTGCAGCTAAGGACCTACCAGTGGAGCTCGAGTCTCTTATTTCTTTCCTGATTTTGATTGACACCAGACTCAGGGAGAGACCTTCCTTTAAGGAGAGCCTGCGGAGGTCTTCTAACAGATTGGCGCCTACGTTTGCTGTCCCACCCGTGCCTCCCTCTCCTCCCACGCCTCCTGGGGATGACTTGTCTGGGGGTGAACCCATGCAGCTGGGGTTTGCTCGCCTGTCCGAGGGGGAGAGGGTACTCCGGAGACGCGAGGGTCGATGCGTGTACTGTGGTCTCGGTGGGCATTTTCGGTTGGCATGTCCGAACCGTCCGGGAAACGCTCGTACCTGAGATCCTGTCGGGGGCAGATCTTGGGTGGAGTCTCCTCGTCCCCGGTTTCCCGTGTTGACAAACCACTGATCACTGTTGTCCTCTCCTGGGTCGGGGCCTCTCACGGATCTGACCAGGAAGGGCAGTAATTCCCAGGTCTGGCCGCTCGAGGCCATCCGAGCTTTTGAGGCCCTAAAGTCCGCTTTTGTGTCGGCTCCGATTCTGTCGCATCCCAACCCTGGGTTGCCCTTTGTCCTCGAGGTGGACGCGTCTGAGACGGGAGTAGGCGCCCTTCTGTCTCAGCGTAGAACACCAGAGGGTCCTCTGCTTCCTTGTGGGTTTTACTCCCGGAAACTGTCTTCCGCGGAGTGGAACTATCAGATTGGTGACAGGGAGTTATTGGCCATCGTGCAGGCCCTTAAAGAATGGAGGCACTTGCTCGAGGGTTCGGTGGTTCCGGTTCTCATCCTGATGGACCATAAGAATCTGACCTACCTTTCTGAGGCCAAGAGATTGACACCACGTCAGGCCAGATGGGCTCTGTTCTTGTCACGTTTTAATTACGTGGTCTCCTACCTACCCGGTTCCAAGAACATCAGGGCGGATGCCCTATCACGGCAGTACTCCGAGCTGTCCAGGGAGGAGTCGATTCCGACTTCGGTCATACCTCCGAATCAGATCCTGGCCGCTATTCGCACCAGCCTGACCTCTCCCCTGGGTGAGCAGATTTTGGCGGCTCAATCTGGTGCTCCCCCTGGGAGACCCAACGGCAGATGTTTTGTGCCTGAGGAGTTGCGCACTCGGTTGTTGCGAACCTACCATAACTCCAAGACCGCGGGGCATCCTGGAAAGAATCAGCTGTCCTGGGCTGTTTCACGTCTGTTCTGGTGGCCTTCCCTACGTTCCGACATCGCCGCATATGTAGCGGCATGCTCCATTTGTGCCCAGAGTAAGTCCCCTCGGCACCTTCCGTTGGGCCTTCTGCAACCCATAGCCACCGGGGAGCGCCCATGGTCACACCTGGGGATGGATTTCATTGTGGACCTCCCTGCATCCCGAGGCCATACGGTCATTCTCATGATTGTGGATCGGTTTTCCAAAATGTGCCACTGTGTTCCTCTCAAGAAGTTACCCTCTGCACAAGAGTTGGCCACGATTTTTGACAGGGAGGTCTTCCGGTTGCACGGTTTGCCCAAGGAGATTGTGTCGGATCGGGGGAGTCAGTTTGTGTCCAGGTTCTGGCGCGCCTTTTGCTCCCAGTTGGGGATTCATCTCTCCTTCTCCTCGGCCTACCACCCTCAGTCCAATGGGGCCGCAGAACGATCCAATCAGGCCTTGGAGCAATTCCTTCGTTGCTATGTTTCCGATCACCAAGACAATTGGGTTGACCTTCTGCCTTGGGCTGAGTTTGCCAGGAACACGGCGGTGAACTCTTCCTCTGGGACGTCTCCCTTCATGGCCAATTATGGGTTCCAACCTGCCGTGTTACCGGAGGTATTCTCTCCCCAGGATATTCCGGCTGTGGAGGATCACCTTTCCGTCCTACGTGCTTCTTGGGTACAGATCCAGAAGTCCCTTGAGGCCTCTGCGCAGCGCCAGAGACTCCAGGCTGATCGCAGACGAGCGCCTGCTCCTTCCTACCAGGTCGGAGACCGTGTATGGTTGTCCACCCGCAACCTCAACCTTCGAGTGCCCACTCCCAAGCTGGCGCCTCGCTTGGTTGGTCCCTTCCGAGTGCTTCGCAGGGTAAACCCGGTAGCCTATGCCCTTGCGCTTCCTCCTGGCATGCGGATCTCTAACGTGTTTCATCTCTCCCTGTTGAAGCCACTGGTGTGTAATCGTTTCACTTCCTCGGTTCCTCGGCCTCGTCCGGTCCGAGTGGGCAATCATGAGGAGTATGAGGTGAGCAATATCCTGGACTCACGCCTGGTCCGCGGTCGGGTGCAGTTTTTGGTCCATTGGCGTGGTTATGGTCCAGAGGAGCGTTCCTGGGTTCCCTCCGCAGATGTCCATGCTCCTGCCTTGCTCCGAGCCTTCCACGCACGCTTCCCTCAGAAACCGTTTTTTGCTCCGCGGAGGAGGGGCCCTTGAGGGGGAGGTACTGTCATGGTCTTACATTCTTGCTGTTCTCCTTCGTTTGACATGTGCTGGCGGCCATCTTGGTTTCTGGGTTTCTTGTAGCCTTCCACCCTGCGGCTCCTCCTTCCCACTGGGAGCAGCTGGATGCCTAGCTCATATATATAGGAGGTCTGTGGCTTCAGTTCCTTGCTTGGTCCTCCTGTGTTCACATGCTTCTAAGACTGCTGCTGCTTCTGGTTCCTGATCCTGGCTTCGTCTGACTACCCTGCTGGTTTCTGATCCTGGCTTCGTCTGACTACCCTTCTGGTTCCTGATCCTGGCTTCGTCTGACTACCCTTCTGGTTCCTGATCTCTGGCCTCTCAAAGACTCTGCTTCGGTTTCACCATTCGTTTGGACTTTTGCTTTACAGCTTTATTTTCAATAAAGCCTTCTTATTTTCACTTATCTCTTGTTGTACGTCTGGTTCATGGTTCCGTGACACTATTTCAGTACAAAAAAGGAAAAATATATACGCATTTCACTTCTGCAGTTATATGTGGTGAAAGCGTTCAGTGTCCTATTTCAGTACAAAATGGGAAAAAGTATACGCACTTCATTGGTGCCTTTATTTATGCTAAAAGCGTTTATTTGACTACAGTATTTCAGTACAGAAAGAAAAAAAATATACACACTTCACTGTTGCAGTTATTTGTGGCGAAAGCGTTTAGTGGCTTATTTCAGTACAAAAAGAAGAATATATTCATCGCTTTTAGGGGTGTTTTCATTTGCTTTTAATTTATTTAGTTCAGCTAAAAGTGTCAGACAGAGAAGTGCCAGGCCATGCCATGCACAGTGGAGGGGAAGAGGCCTAAATGTTTCTGGTGCAGGCAGAGGTCGCAGCAGAGTAAGGGGGCGTGGCATCAGTAGTTGCAGCGAGAGGCCTGAGCTCCCGGTGTCATTTAGCGGGCATGTCTTGACCAGCAACCCAGCAGTTCTTGATTGGTTAACTCAGTCATCCACTTCATCCCAAGTGACATCAGACACCCCCAGCCAACAGTCGGTGGGTTCGTCAGACACAACCCTTAGTTGGCATGGCCTGGGAGCAGGCCCTGTGCCCTCACCTGTCCTCAACCTGCCTCTGTCCTTTTCTGTTCCATCAGCCAGAGAAGTTATGTATGCTGCGGGCTCAGCTCCACTATACAGCGAGGACGACCTACTAGAGGACAGTCAGCAGCTACTGCCCAGCCAAGATCTGGAGGAGACATCCACCGCATCCTCCGCTATGTAGGCAAGTAGTAATGAGGAGAGTGGCGTGGGAGGTGCTGTTGCGATCCCGTTGAGGAGGACATCAGTGACGTGCAGACACTACTCGATGATAATGAAGCCGATCGCACTTGGGAGCTGGGTGCAGATTGGGCTTCACCATTATCAGGAGAAGAGGGTTGCAGCTTTCCCGTGAGGCAGCGGCAGAGCCAGCAAGGTGGTAGCATGGCTGGGAGTCAGCACAGTGGCAGCAGTGGGAGGTCGGGAGTCAAACGTGCCCGTGGTAGACCACCTTCTTCGCAGCAGCCTACCTGCCCGGGAAGTAGTGGTGCAGGGGTTCATGGAGGCAGCGGCGGTAGCAGTACGTCAATCACAACATATAACTTTTACAGAACAATTATCTTTTAGCAGTGATCTGCAGGTTCACTGTATTGGACACACTGAAGGCTGGTGAATGTTCCCTCTATGAATACCAGACTGGAATAGGCACAGCTAATGGTAAACGACACCATGATACCTGCTTGTTCCTGTGTGTCTCTGCAGCCTTCCTACAAACTATAATGCGGCCATCATTAGTACAAAGACAGAACCTGTTTTTATCACTGAACACTATTGTTTGCGATTCATATCACAAATGGGCTGTCTCGCAGCACTAGGGCGGGGTGTCTTGATGATGATGAGAGGTCAGTGGCAAAGGAGCTAGTGGAGTGCGTGAATAGACAGTTTCCTATGGTCCAATGGTCGCTGCAGGGGCTACTGCAGAACAAATATGTGTTGCCATGGCTGTCCTTTGAGATATAGCAGCTCCTTTTATATGGCGGTCTTGGCATGCATCTATCTGTCTTGACTGTCCAGAACCCTCTCTACATGTGGATGTATTCCCTTCTGATAGCTGTGAACACCAGTGATGCACTACAGAAACAGACTGAACATCCATCTTCTCAAAGTCCCACTATTCCACCCCTTTCAAAGTCTATTTATTTTACAAATGGTGCACACCTTCATCTAGCAGGCATTGAAAAGATGAAAAACAGGGCTATCAGACCACACTGCTGGTGGCCGAGGAGATACTGATCGCCTGCTAGGAGTACAGTTTTTCAACAGCTGGAAAGCCACAGCTTGAAGACCACTGCTCTAGGCAAATGCAATTCAGGTTACGTCACCCTGAATCAGACATGAAATCTGTTAAATGACAGCAACTACATTAGTGCTTAATACTCAGTCTGAACCTCTGTCTCGCAAAGTGCTTGGAATTTCTACGTCAATTGAAAAATAAAAAAAATATTGTTAGCTAAATAGCTAGAACCATCCCATTGAGCACTGAGCCCTCCGAGGAAGAAGGACAAGCTATTCCAGAGAGCTGGTGTATAAACACAATGATTTAGTCTAATAAGCATCTGACTAACAGCCCTGCTTTGAGGATTTGGTGGGATTGCAATAATGCAGGGGTTAGCAGCAAAATCCCCATTTTCTGCTGTTTCGTCTTTTATTGTCTGGATAAATGCAGATCCCTGATCCAATCACTGACAAACCGCAGATTACAGTTTTATTTTATTTTTCTTTGCTTCAGAGGGACATGATGCTGCCACTTACTTGGCAAGCCTGCATTTCAATGAGATACAAAACTAATTACATCACAAAATAGATTGTGCACAGATCCCGGTAAATCTCAAAGGGATCAAATTACTAGGATATAATGACTTGTATAGTTTTAATAAAAAGAAGAATTTGATAGTGTTTGAAATGAGCAATGGACACACCAACGAGGGTCCTAGTTATCCACCTTTTAGCACCATATTATCTGATACAGTGCTCCAAGTTCCTTTTGGGCTCTGGACCCATGAGTCTGTAAGCTCCAGGCAGTCGTGACGGTCCACCTCTCAGTGAGCGGGTGAACGCCGTTGAACAACGTCAGCGGGGGGAGCGCCGCTGAGTGGTGAAGGTGGATCGAGCCAAGGAAATCAGGAGAACCCCACTATGAGCTTCCTCAAACCCAGGAAATCCGGGACTTAAGAAGGAAGAAGGAAGAAGATACGTAAGACTCTCTGATTGTCACTCTGTGTTACAGTAAATCTATGACATTCAACTTAGAAATACATAGATTTCAATAACAGTATCACCCTCCAAAGTAGTCCCGTACGGAAGGGAAAAAAATAAATAAATAAATAAATAAATAAAAAATAAAAAATTAAAAAAAATAAAAATATGGCCCCTAAACTATCTAACAGAAAGTCTATTGGAACATCTTCACCCAAAGGGGGCACGGCAAGGACACCGTTAGACAAATATCTTAAATCCCCTCCCCCACCAGCTAAAACAAGGAGTAACCAGAAACCAACATTACAAATGGAGGATGGTGAAGAGAATGAAAACCTTGTAAATAGGGCAAGAGAGAACCCGGTATTGGAACCAGATAACCAGATGAGTAATATCAATCGTAAATTAGCAGGTATACTGGAGGCAGTCGGAACAACTAACCAATCATTAAACACCCTGACAACCACAGTAGCAGCAGTGCAGACTGATATATCATTAATTCGAGACGATCTAAACAAAATGAGGCAACGTGTCAAAGAGTATGAAATTCTAACCACAGAATTGCAAAAAGAATCTAGGCAGATTAAAAAAAGTTTAGAAATAGTAGAAAGCGATAATAAAGCACTAAAGGAAAAAATGGCAGACCTGGAAGACAGATCCCGGAGAGATAATCTCAAATTAGTGGGCTTCCCGGAGGGAGCAGAAAAAGATGACCCCACAGGTTTTATTCAAAAATGGTTGTCAAATAACGTAAAAACCGCAGAGGCAGTTACATCACCAATAGTGGAGAGAGCACATCGCATTCCAACAAGAAAACTTCCACCAGGGTCAGCACCAAGGCCATTGTTAATTAGAATGACCTCCTCAAGAGATCGGGACTATATCCTTAGATGGAAAAGAGAGACACAAACGGTGAAATATAATGACGCTAATATAGAGATATACCCGGACTTCTCTAAATTTACGCAAGATAAAAGGAGAGAATATAAGGATGTAAAAAAGAGATTGATACAAGCACAACTAAAATACTCCATGATGTACCCTGCGAAATTACGGGTTATATATAAAGAAACTGTCCAATTTTTCTCTAACCCAAAGGATGCAGCTGATTGGTTGGACTCTAAGGGCATTCAGTAATCTGCCCGTGGTGCTGCCAGGGGGAGCCGGGGGGGCTGACGGCGGGGGGGGGGGGGGAAGGGGGGGATAGTCTATAGTTAGAGACCTATGAGTCACAGTTTGCGACTCGCAGGTCATGAGGGGAGCGGGGGTTTTGGGGGTGGGGGGGGGGGGGGGGGGGGAGGTTTTTTTTTTTCCCGTGGGGTGCTGTCAATGTATGGAAGGTGTATCGTTGGGGGCACCCCTGCCCTTCCGCCCAGCGCTGCCTTAAAGGTAGGGGGGAGCAACTATATTAAAAAAAAAAAAAAAAAACACATAAGGGATGTCTAGAATATTGACCTGGAATATCCGCGGCTTTGCGGATAAAGTCAAGAGGTGTGTGGTGTTCGATTTGGTTTCTAGACACTTACCAGCTATAGCGGCCCTGCTAGAAACACACCTTACAGGTGAAAAAGTGACAGCGCTCGGCGGAAGGAGATGGGCCTCCCACGAATATCACTCTTGCTATTCCACTTATTCTCGTGGAATTAGCGTTTATGTGCATAGACAGGTAGATTATGATCCAATAGAACAGCTAATCGACCAAGAGGGCCGGTACATTTTTCTTCATTGTTATTGGCAGGGACAAAGGAGAATTATTGCCTTTATATATATCCCACCCCCCTTCACGACAACGGTACTATGTAGACTGATGAATTATATCTCGGCACGAGAGGAGTGCCCGGTGCTGGTGATGGGCGATTTCAACTCGGTTATGGATATTAGAAAGGATCGGACCTCTACCATAATTAATTATGAATTGAGTTCTGGTTCAAGTACCTTGCTTTCCAGAATGTGTAAAGAAATGGCATTGGTCGATATATGGCGGTCTCTTTATGGAGATAAGCAAGTATTTTCGTGTTTTAGTAATACATATAGGTCCATGTCGTGAGTTGATCTGGCCCTCGCCAGCTCCGGGCTCATTAATAAGGTCAAAAAAATGAACTATGAACGCCACGGCGTCTCCGACCACAGCCCCGTTATGGTAACACTGCAGAACCAGAATAAAACAAATCAAAATAAAATTTTTAAACTTAATCCTCATTGGATGACATTAATAAAGGATTTGGATAAGATTAATGAAGAAATAAAGCTCTTTTGGAGCGATAACGTTAACTCAACCCATATCCATATGGTCTGGGACTCGTTCAAGGCATTCCTTCGAGGTATATATTCATACCAAATTAGGAAACAGAAAAATGCTTTTGCAGAAACGCAAAAAGAAATAGAAGGCCTGCTTGGCCAGGCAATGGAAGAGATCACCCGGGCAAACACCCCAGAAAAACAACATCAATTAAAAAAAATACAAGATGAATATAAACAATATCTATTTAAAAAAGCGCAAAATAAAATGTTTTTCTCTGGGTTGAGAACCTTTAGCGAGTCCGGGAAACCAAGCAGACTGGTATCTATGATAGTGGAGAATCAAAGGGGGAGTAATAACATAACCGGAATTAGGACTGAGGCGGGAACCATTCTACGAGATCCCGACGACATTCTAAGGGAGTTTACCCGATATTTCTCAATGTTATATAAAGCCGGGCCCCAAAATCAGGGAGAAAAAATAGATCAATATTTAGATAACATCAAGATCCCTGAATTCGATCAGCAAGATATTGACTGGCTGAACAGACCTATTCAACTGAATGAGTTACAAACCACGTTGCAAACCATTAAGGGCAATACCTCCCCAGGGATGGACGGTTTTCCATTTGAAATATACCGAAAACACGGGGGAATGATCTTTCCCCAAATGTTGGAGGTATTAAATCAATCCTGGACAATGGGTTCTCTTCCCCCCTCATGGATGGAAGCAACCATCACATTGATCCCTAAAAAAGGGAAAGACCCGCTGTCAGTTGCATCTTATCGCCCCATCTCTCTGTTAAACACAGACTATAAAATCTTGGCCAAACTGTTAGCGAACAGATTAAAAACAGTTATCCATAAAGTCGTCCACGCGGATCAAACCGGGTTTATCCCGAAAAGGAATATACAGGATAATGTAAGGAGGGCCTTTCTGAATGTTCAGATGGGAGATGGGGGGGACTGCTCCATCCTGTCCTTGGATGCCGCTAAGGCCTTCGACAGGGTGGAGTGGTCCTTCCTTTGGAGAGTAATGTCACAGGTTAAAATAGGCGAATACTTCTCTAAATGGGTTCGCATTTTGTATCAAAACCCAGTATCTAGGGTCCGAATTAATGGCGCGCACTCTGCCCCTTTCCCCTTGACACGCGGAACACGCCAGGGCTGTCCCCTTTCCCCCTTGCTCTTCTCGCTGTTTTTGGAGCCAATGGCGTGCAAGATTCGAGCAGATGGTGAAATACCCGGCTTTGGGTGTGAGGGAGAGGACGATAAAATCAGTCTTTATGCGGACGACATGTTACTATTCCTGAGGAGAGGATACATGAATTTGCCCAGGGTTATCGATAGTCTTGATGAATTTGGGTACCTATCAGGAAATTAGATAAATTGGGAGAAATCAAAATTCCTGCCATTAAAACGTCCGGTTCCGCCCGGTCACAATCTCCGAGTTAGTATACTGACCCCAGCAGATTCTCTACTATATCTAGGTATCCAGATAGGGACCAAATTGGAAAACGATACGAAACTGAACATACTTCCAATAATAGATAGAGTTAAGGAAAAAATTAAAACATGGATTAAACTCCCCCTGTCACAAATCAATCGCATAGCACTTATAAAAATGACGTTGCTTCCAATGTTACTATATGTATTCAATGCCAGCCCAATAACGATAGAAGACAAATTTTTCAATAAGTTAGAGTCCCTCTTTAATGAACTAATATGGGGGCGTAAACGAGTCAGAATTAAGATACATTATCTATACAAAGAAGAGGGCGGACTCTCCGTTCCTTTTCTTAAGGGATATTATATAGCCGCCCAATTGAGATGGTGTGTGAGGAATCGAAAGAATAAATGCATTCGGCTTATTTATGGGGAGCATTGCAGACCCTGGGAGGATCTCTTTCACATTCTCGAAACGGGCACCACGGAGAAGAAAATTACGATGAACCCGTTTGGTAGGATGCTCGGGTACATTTGGCAACAACTTAGATATATGGTCGGAGTAACCCAGGCAGTCCATTACACCCCACTGTGGGGGAATGCACATTTATCACAAGTTATGTTAACGGGTGATGTTGAATATTGGGAAAAATATGGAATATGTCTTATTGCACAAGTTTTTTATAAAGGACAGCTTAAGCCTTTAAATAAAATCCTACCCGATATTAAATTAGGATTTATTGATAAATTTAGATATGAACAATTACGACACGCTATTCACTACACGGAAAATAAGAATTACTTAAATATTGTAAGTAACACCTTTTTAGATTTCTGTTATGATATGACCTCTAACACTTCTATATCACACATTTATGCAAAATTAAAATATGAATACACTAAAACAATTATATTTAGAAGTGAGGCTAAATGGGAAAAGGACCTGCAGAATGAGGAACCCATCCCGTGGAACGCGGTGTATAGAAATATTAAAAGATCGACGGTCTCCGCGGCCCATGCATGGATCCTTTTGAAAATTACACTCCGTCTCTATTATACACCAGTTTTTTTACACACCATCTACAACGATAGGAAACAGCACTGTTATAAATGTAATAAAGATAGAGGAGATTACATACACGTACTTTGGGAATGCCCAGGGATAAAAGAGTACTGGACTAAAATATTTTGGAAATTGCAGGACAGTTCCCCCATGAAATATGAGGCTTGCATTAACTATGCTATCCTGGGTGTATTCCCAGAGATAGACCAAAATAAAACTGAGCAGACACTCTGGCTCCGGGGTATTGCGTTGGCCAAAATATTAATTGTAAAGTATTGGGGCACTTCGGAATACCCTAATTTTCAGGAGTGGATGGAATGGATGAACAGGGTTAAGCAATTTGAATGCATCCTTGCCCAAACAGCAGGAAAAAAGGCAACTTGGATGAGGATATGGGGTAACCTGAAATTATCAAACTAGACGTAGGGACAGTAGCTCCGCGGAAAAAAAAAAAGGGGGGGTTGGAAGGAGGGAAGGGGGGGTTAAAAGATTTCGTATATGATGACACTCAGTATTATTGTATAACTACATGTATTAATGTTTTGTGACACCAAGATGGAATACTGTAGATCTACTATCTGCAAAATAAAAAATATTTAATAAAAAAAATAAAAAAATTACTAGGATATAATGACTTGTATAGTTTTAATAAAAAGAAGAATTTGATAGTGTTTGAAATGAGCAATGGACACACCAACGAGGGTCCTAGTTATCCACCTTTTAGCACCATATTATCTGATACAGTGCTCCAAGTTCCTTACACAGACAAAGTTATAATACATTTCTGGTCACCTGAAGCCACCACTAGAGGGCGATCACTGCATACTGTGTTATTTTGAGTTCAATCTATTACAGTGTGACGTAAGCTCCTCCTGGTGGTGGCTGCAAGGAGCCAGAATATTATTATAAGGCATATTCTGGTTAGAATAAGTTATCCCATGAATAGGGGATAAATGTAGGGCTGTATTATATTAAAAGATCAGGCAGGTGATTGTTGGGAGGGAAGAGTTCCTTCCCGGCAATCTCCTGCTTGTCAGCGGAGGAGACAACTGCTATTACATGCAGCGATCTCCTCCAGAGTATGGGGAGGAGCGATCGTTATACTGTAACATTGTTTGTCCCCATACTGACTAGTTGTTTGATAAGACAGCACGATCTGCTGCCAGCAAGCAATGATTTTTAAGCATGCTTAAAATCTGAATTGCCCGATGAACAATTACACTGACAGATCATTGCTAACGAGCGTTACTACGAACACTTGTCAGTGATGATCTAGCAGACAATCTGCCAGCATGATATAGCATTGAGATCAGTGGGATTCTGACTGCTAGCACCCAATCATCAGAATTGGGGACTTGGGTCCCTTGTTTAAATGGAGTGCCAGTAAAGCATGTGCATTCAAAGTGGATGGGGGGGGGGGGGGGGGTAACTTCTTCTAACCAGAATACCCTTTAACTCTATACCTATGCACGACATGTAGCACTTCAACCACTATAAAGCTGTGTTATCAAATGAATAGCAGGCCACTTAATTTACATTGGGACTTGTTTCTTACAGATGACATAACAACTCCAAAAATAAGGGGTTCTGCTCTATAAATTGCTTCCTGGCTTTCTGGGCTGTTAATCAGGAGGCTGAACAATAGCTTGCATATACAGTATACATGTTCCCTTCGTAAGCCTACATATCCATTCACAGGCATGACTATGGCTCCATGGTGACCCCTTTTTTTCCCTATGAAATAAAAGGTTACATGACAATCCTTATAGGAAAAGAAAATTAGAAGAAGTCCTGTGACTTTCTAGAAAAATATAGAGGTCTTCAACCCTGGCCAAAAGTGGGTGAGGACCTAATTTCCTTTGCAACCCCTGAGAAGTAGTTTGCAGTACATTTAATCAAAACAGTTGACTTCAGTTTTGAGAAGACATCATACACATATCTAAATGTAAATGCCCTATGTCCTAGTGAAAGTTTTTATTTTTTGGTGATATAGAGGCATCATCTACAGGTGAAAAAAGAAACTGCCGAAAAAGTGGAAACATTGTATAGTAAAAAAGTGCATGGTCGATATTAAATAAAGGAGCTCTGCCAAGGACGAAAACCTGCCACTGTCCCTAGAAATTAGGCTGGCACCAAGCACGATATAGCAATTACCGTATGTGTTCCTGGCTTACAAATCGATCTAGACTGTGAGCCAGGAGGAAACTTGGAGGAGACAGGGATTAAGGATGTGATGACAGAAGCAAGGCAGAACCCAATAAACGATATAAGTAAAAGCTTCCAACAATAATCACGTGTTAGACAAATTAATAAATTGTTTATTGAACGGCAGGGGCATAATTTAATCCTCAAGGAAGTGAGCCGAAGACAGACCCCCACCATCTCTGCGCTCTACACATCACTTATGAAATCTTCTCTGTAATTAACCATCCCAGTTTTCAGAGGGCTGGATGCAGAGAGAATGTCACAGACGCTGCCTATTAAGTCCTCAGAGGGGGGACTAGTAGATCTGAGGATGTGCGATATCAGGCTTACAATCCTGTATGGGATTACTTTTTGTAATAACCAATAAAATATTTTGGAATTATTTTTTTTATACAAGCCATGAATATACTAGTCAACCTTAAAGGGTTGTCCAGCTTTATACCCCTTTTTTAAATGTGGCCAGTACTGCGCTCTTCCAGTCTCTGGCCTGAAAGCTTCCTGACCAGGTCAGGTGCACCTCTGGGGTCATGTATCCGTAAGGGGATTATAACCCAACAGTGATGTGCCACTTGGAAACACATCACCGCTGAGGCCAGTAATTGGCAGCACACGTGACTCTGTCCGTAGGTGTTCAGGCCAGGGACCAGAAGAAGTGCAGATCAGTTCCTCAGTGCTGGAAGAGAACAGCGGGAGCAGAAGAGTGTATTTTTTGTTTAGGTATAGCGCAGTACTGGCCAGATTTCAAAAGGGGCATAAAGTCCGGCAACCCTTTTAGGAGTCCTTGAAAGAAATGAAAGGGGTAGGAGAATCACTTTTTCCTGCAAGGCCCCATCACCAAAATTCCTGACACTGCTGTGACCCCTAACAATCAGGTGTAATCTGTGCGGGGACCATAGCAAGTGATTAACTTCCTTACAGTGTCACCACAAAGGAAACAAACCATGACATGGTTTGCAGTGAAATCAATAGGTTCTACATGTAATAAATGGATTTTCCAAATCCCCCTAAGCAAGAGACAATCTGTTGAGAATCCTGAATGGGGGAACCATCTCTCCCTCTGTTAATCAAAATGATCAAATAGGATTGAAATCGGGCATCTATATCGGGCAGTTTCAGCGTTTCAGCATAGACAAAGAGGAAAAATCACATCTGTCACCTCAGTGGGCCCCCATCTTAAGTAATGCCACATTGTGACCACTTCCAATACCACTTACGCAGTATTTATGTCCTCTATGTGCTCTCTAGACAATAATAATGACCCTTTTGTATCCTCTAAATAATGCCCCCTTTTAGTGCCCTAAAATGTAATCGTGCCCTCTTTTTCCTCATAGACAGTAATAACGCTCAATGTGTCCCCTTTGAAGGTAATATCGCATGAGTGCTCACTAAAAATAATTCCCACTGAGTTACCCCAAAAAAGTAATAATACTCCCTTAATGTTCACTTTAAAGTACTAATCGGTTCCCCCGTCTAAAGTAATAATGTCTCCTATGCCTCTTGAATATATAATAATGCCCTTGTGTTCCCTGAATAAATACAGTAATAATGAGCCTGTGCATCTGAATAAATAATAAAGAGCCTGTGCATCTGAATAAATAATAATGAGCCTGTGCATCCGAATAAATAATAATGCCCTTTTTGCCCACCGAATACATAATAATAATAGCCCCATGACCCTTGAATAAATAATAATATCCTTGTACCCTCTGAATAAATAATAAAGCACCTGTGCCTCCTAAATAAATAATAATGCTGCTGTGCTCCTGTATAAATAATGCCCCTGTGCCCGCTAATATAAATAATAATGCCCCAGTGCCCCCTAAATAAATAATAATGCCCCTGTGCCACCTGCATAAATAATAAAGCCACAATTGCCACATCGGTCCCCCAAGGAGTTTAATGAGTGCAGTTAGCATACCAGTGTCATTGCACCTCCTGTACGTGGCCAGACATCCTGTAGGCCGTAGGAATGAATTGGCCTGTGACTTACAAGACAGAGAATGGCAGGATAGCGAGGCTATGACTCCCTCTAAAAGGAAAGAAGGACCGACACTCGCTGTTGGTATATAATCACACGATTATATACCAACAGCGAATGCCAGTCCTTCTTTCCTTTTATCTATATGGGACGCCTGCCCTGGGACACGCGCACCGCCACTCTATTTCCCGCTGTGCCGATCGATATATTGTATACATTACTGGAGCCAAATTTTGAACATAATACTGACAATATAGTTGATTGACGCTCAGTTTTACAAATGTACCTTTTATTATCGAGAGATAATGTATGCCTATCCTTTTGCAAGAGTGTCTGCACTTCTTAATATTGTAACTGGAGAGTATCGCTATAGTACAAGCATATGCGCTGTACATACTGCTCTGCCTTCCTCTGGAACAGCTTGCAGGAGAACAGGCCGGACTGGATGGACAGATGTCTGTTTTCAGCCTTACAAACTAGGTTAATAAATATCACTAAAGGATTTTTTAGGCACTGCCATGCGCTATAATTGCATAGTATAAACTGCCAAATTTGGTGGGACTGTCCCTGATTTTCAGAGACAGTGCCAGCAAATTTGTTCTGTCCTTGTGCAGTACGCAGCCCTGCAGGGTGAGCAAATGTGAGGTCACAGGGGTAGTTAACAAACCGAGTGTTGCTCTTGGTACTCACAGTTTTTATATACCCTGGGCAGGCGTACTGGAGTGATGGAGAGGCTGGCACATAGATCCTCTGGGGCACTCTCTGTGTATAGGGACCAGGCCTGGTGGTAGGTGAGGTGCCCTGGGTGTTGTAGGTTTAGTGTGCCTGTGGCAAGATCCCTTAAAGTTCGTGACGCCAGTGCCGGTAACGGTGGCACACTGATTTGTTGTAGGAATAATTGAGGTACACAAAGTTGCAGTGAACCAGAACTTCTTTTTACTGAACAGTCCAACTATGTACAGGTTTCAGTTAGTTCCATATGCAAAATGTTGAATACAGGCAGGCTTCATACAAATGGAAGGCAAAGTCTTTGCAAGATACTCAGAGGGAATAACACTTACAGATCAGGCTGTACTTTCCTCAGATCCTGACTGGCTTTCACCAAGGCCCGTATGCCCTATAGCTGGCTTTATCCTTGGGTAGGGAAAACTTCCTCTGGTATATATCCTCTTGCTGTAAATGTCCTTCTGCCCTTCAGCTTTCTACTTAACTGGATAAAAGTGGCTCTGCACTGTACTTTTAAAGGTGCTATATATCCTCAGGAGGTAACTTCTTCCCCTGGATTAACATCTGAGCTTCTCTTGCTCAGGGACCTCAGGCAGGCTAGACTGAGCTACTAAGCCTCCTGGATTAGACTGAACTAACTCCTTCCTGTCTGGGCCTAACTATATATATTAGGGGGTTTCCTAGCTCCCTCTACAGCTTGGGAGGAGAAATTACACCCCTAACAGGCCTGGTACACAGGAATTAACATGACATTATACATTACAATGCAATATAAAATACCATAGCAATTTCCCACATGAGGAGGGGCAACATGACCCTTAGTAGTGCCCACCCTTACGTAGTAGGACACTACACTTGGCCGAAAACAGGTGTGGCTAGAATAAACCCCATCCATAAATGGGTGTTCCCAGCTGGTGATCAGGGTGTTCCCGGGGCTTATGTGTCCGATTTTACCAACTGAAACTTTGGTAAGTATGTAATTGGGGTGAGGCATGTGTTGTTTATGTCTTCACTTACACTAGGCATAGTAGACTCTATTGGGCAGCACTTTGGAGGCCTATGGATACCATTACCACACATATGAGGAACATTTGGTATACAGTAAGTGAATCTTCTGAGAGTGTACCTATATCTTCGTAAATTGTATACGTATTGTCATTGGTTTAAACTTTACTAGACCTCGTCCAAATACATTAGATAGCTGCTGGTTTTATCACAGACCCCTGAGGATATTGGTTTGTATGGCATTACACATGGGGCAGAGTATAGTGCAAGTGCAGTGATCCAGTGGATCACTGCTAAAATGTAATTGTTTTTCAAGCGTTAAATGTTGTGGTTGGTTGTGTATGGACAAGCAATTAACATGGGCAGTGTTAGCCTAGTTTCCAGGGTCATGGGCTGGTTTCACTGCAGGCTGGTGGGGAATCTTAATAGCCAAATAATAAGGGCGCTCACCAGGTACTAGCACAATCAAAACTCTGGAGCACTGCCTGCCTTCTACCCAAGGACGTTAAACAGAGGTACAACAAATTATTAAAATGGCTGGCTCACAGTAACATATATCTATTTAATAAAATACAATGACATATGGTTTAAAAAACATAAATTCATAAATAGTTGATACAGTCTCGGTCCCCTTTTTTAAAAAAATACATTTACATGCGGAGCTTACGCATGCAACATTATAGACAATGGCCTAGTGATCCTTTATCCACACTTCAGATGTTGAATCGACTCCTATTGTTTGTTATAGTATACGCTGGTATCAATACCGCATTAATTGCAAGCCCCTATGTGTTGCAGAGGCTCTTTCTAATATATATACCGTATTTTTCAGCCTATAAGACGCACCTCCCCATAAGACGCACCTAGGTTTTTAAGGAGGAAAATAAGAAAAAAAATTTTTTTAACCAAAAGTATTCATATCTAACGTGTAGGCATGGGCACTTTGTTAAAGTATAGCAATTCTTTGCAGCAGTAGAGAAATCCACTGTAGTATTCACTTGAAATTCCCGTAGCAGGCAGGCCGGACGGCAGTGTAACGTCACTCACTATGTCTTGCGCCTGCTCCACCTGCTTCATTCAGTTCCGGCCCCTAGCCCCTCCTCCCTCCCCGCTGTTACATCACGGCCGGCGATGTATCAGTGTTAAATGGCAGCATTCGCCCCATAAGACGCACTGCCATTCCCCCCCCACTTTTGGGGGGGAAAAGTGCGTCTTATAGGGTGAAAAATACAGTAAGATAGTTCTGCGGTTCACTGGATTGGCAAAATGAACTTTAGGTCTCACGCTGTAACAAGGTAATATTGGTACTAGTGGTCACGTCTTGCCGTGTTATACATTTTACAGTTCAGTAACTCTGCCAATATTTCAGGTTGTGATATTGTCCACTATTATATGATTAGAGTAATTTAACTTTTACCAGACTCTGATGTCTTCCTGCCCTTATAGCGCTTGCTGTGCTGGTCGGGATATCTTTGCGCATGCACTTTGAGACCTTACCCACGCCGGACTTCAGAGATCTTTCAGCGCTCCATTCATACGCTTACAGTGTACAAGGAGAAGGAGGGTTTTTCTAATGTGTAGGATCACTGTTCTCGTCCTCGCCAGACGCGTTTTGGAACTATTGCTCCTTCCTCAGTGGCATAAAGAGTATGATTAGATCGTATGAATGGAGCGCTGAAAGATCTCTGAAGTCCGGCGTGGGTAAGGTCTCAAAGTGCATGCGCGAAGATTCTAGGTAAAATGTTACATCCATGATGGTCCGTTAGAGGAAATGGAGATGTCCTTGGTGGTCCTATATAGTCGAAGGACCTAATGTATGATACCCTGTGGTCTGGAGCAATTGAAATGCTAATGTTTACTCCTTAGTGGTTTAGGGTAGTGAAGGTCTAATTTATTATCCCTGGTAGTCTAGGGCAGTGAAGGGGCTAAGTTATGTTCCTTGGTGGTTTAGGGTGTTAGTGGAGGGTACATAGCAGTGCTTTGCAATGCACAATTTTTTCTTCATGAGACCTCACAGTTTTTTTAAAAACTTATCTACTAGAGAGATGGAGGCCTCATTATACAGGTGTTAGTAGGTGTTAGTACAGCTAAAAGACATGATATTCTAAAATCTTTCATCCCCTCCTCTTTTTTCTCTATTACGATTATGTGCGGAAAAATACTGCAATTTATCCAAGATCATCTGTTGAAAACAAGCCAACATTATGTGGTCTCATGTCTCAATGTGACCCCTGAACAAAACATAATGAGTATAGGAAAGCAATGGCACAAAACCGAGCCTGGTAATGGTTTCTGACACTCTCATGGACTCATTTATCAACTTCTCATTGCTACAAAACTAAAAAAAAAAAAAATGTCTTTCCCAAGAGGAGACTCAATCCCATTAACATTCTCCATGCCAGTCATATCCCCTCAGTGACAAACTCTTAATAAATGACTCCTGTGAAAACTGAAAAGAAAGTCTTCAAAAAGTTGAAGTCTTGTCACAAATCAAAGAAATTAAAGTTCTTCAGTTTTGTAATCATACTCCCCAGCCTCCTCTAGCCAGGGCCATAAAAGTGGCCATAGAGATCGGCAGGTCCAGCCAGTTTTTCACTAGCCTACCAGGAAGCCAAGTAGTTCTCTGGTGGTCCCTGACCACTATTCATGTTCAGTATCTTCAATTACAATACTATTGGGCCTCCTCTGTACTGCAAAGTTTAAAGGGGCACATTTATTAAGACCTGTGTTTTAGACGCCAGTATTAATAAACCCCTAAGCTGGCGGTGGATCCGCAGGAGTTATGAAGAGTCGCTTCCTTGCTGTCTTACATTTAGACTTTTTTCTACACCTGAAACTGCCATAGAAAATGGTAAATGAGATGGGCCTGCCAGCGCATCCCCTTCCCCGCCCACACCACGCCCACTTTATTAAACATGGCGTGAGCGGGGAGAAGTCTAATTTAGGGGTATTTTGGCTGGCATGATAAATGCGCTCAAAAGTGTCCTCCTTGCTTTTACCAAACTCCACTATCTGGCTGTGCAGGTCCCCTCCTGATACTAGCAGCCGAGGAGTATTGAGGCCATGTTGGTGGAAACCACTTGCAATTTAATGTTCGTACAGACTAATTTTAGTTTATATTTGCAGATCCTACTGAGATTGGCCAACAAATACCTCATGTCTATTAACTGGACGTATGCCTTATTACCGTATAGGGGTATCAAAGTGGGGGTGCTTCTACTCAGGCCCCCTTCTTCTTTAGCCATGACTATAGGAAAGATTTACTAATAGTGTTGTACTTTACACTGTCTAACATGGGTGGACTGGGAGCTTAAAGGGGTTATCCAATG
Organism: Bufo bufo; assembly: GCF_905171765.1. Taxonomy (NCBI): domain Eukaryota; kingdom Metazoa; phylum Chordata; class Amphibia; order Anura; family Bufonidae; genus Bufo; species Bufo bufo. The sequence continues at coordinate 252,621,196 of NC_053389.1, forward strand.
ATTCATGTAAAAAATAACAATCATACATCATATAGAACATGGCAATCTCTTTCTAACAAAGCTAGAACCAGCCCTGTACCTCACATGGATCCAGAGATCTCCCCATTCATTGTTCTACTAGATTTATATCAAGCTGGCAGCCCAAGGGGAGTGTCTTTTCTGCTGCAGCTCAGGGGGCGTGTCTTAGCTCTCCCTATCACAGCTCAGGGGGCGTGTCTCAGTTCTCCCTATCACAGCTCAGGAGGCGTGTCTCAGCTCTCCCTATCACAGCTCAGGAGGTAGATAAAGGATGAAACTGAGAAAAAAAACAAAGAGCAGGTGGCCCGATACAGAAAGATTTTATTGAATAACGCAGTGACTATACAAAATTTTTAATTACATGCAATTACAAAAGTATTAAGATTAAGGTGCTGGATTGAAAACTGTCGAATATTTTTCGTGGGACAACCCCTTTAAAGTGGCCCTGAAAAAGACTAAAAGTAGCCCCAAGTAGGCAGTAACAACAGTACTGTAGTGCAACACAAAGTATCACCCCAGCAGAGCCAAATATCACAGTGCAGAACAAGATACTACCATAACTGCCACAGTATTCATCTGTATAGTTGTCCTGAGGACAGCGATACAGTTAAAGGGGTCATCCTGGAAAAGATAATGATGACTTATCCTCAGGATAGCTCATCATCACATCATTGGGGGTTCAAGTCCCGGCATCCCTGCAGATCAGCTTTTTCAGGAAGCCGCTGCGCTCACAGGAAGCTCTGGTGAGTGATGCAGGCTCCCAGCAGCTTTACAAGTACAGCGTCATCTATCGTATAGTGGCAGTGCTCGGTATTGCAGCTCAGCCCAATTTACTTGAATGGGACTGAATTGCAACTAGGCCATGTGACAGATGTACAGTGATGTCATTGGCCTAGGAACAGGCTGCGGTGCTCAAGGCCTCTTCTAACAGCTGATCGGCAGGGGTCCTGGGTGTTGCACCCCAGGAGATCTGATACTGAGAACCTATCCTGAGAATATCTTTTCCTGGACAATCCCTTTAAATTCAGGAGGACACCTGTGGCTGCTGGCCAGGTGAATAAGTTCCTGATGCTCCTAACATTATTTAATAGTGGAATTATCTGATCATTACATATCTGGCCAGCAGGGGCTCAGATGACCACACTGGGAAATTTCCCTGTGGGGTCTATGGCCAGTCTGCCCCTGCTGTCTAAGAATACGAATCACTTAATGTTAGACAAATTTACTGTTCTGGCACATGGACCTTTATGCTACAATGTTGTCTGTGTACCAAAAGTTCTGTCCGTGTGCCAAAAAAACTGTCTAGTCTAAGTTTACACCACCTATAAGTTGGCGTAGTTTTACTCCAACGATACACCAACATTTTGGCACATGGAGCAGCATTTAGGCCATGCCCCCACCACCACAAATTCACACCCCTTCCCAGTGAAGGACAAGGTTTAAAAAAACTTTGAAAAATGTCTAAAACGGTTAGTAAATGTGATGCAGAGAGTGCACTCCAAAAAACGTGCGCATTTTCATTAGTAAATCTGCCCTAATGTATTTTAAACAGTCACTCATTACACAACATCTACCTTTTAGCTGCTCTGATACATTGTAACAAACCATCAGCACAGGAGTCTGGACTTCATACAATTGTAATAAACCAATAGCTGTGAGAAGTTCTGTGCAGGATTTCAGCCTCTGGATACAAACAAGAATGCTTCCATTCCCTGTGACCCTCTTAGTGATGAGAAGTATATCAACAGCCTTTTTTTTCTACCGTCACTCGTAGATGATAGTAGAACGGATTCCAGTTTGGGTAGAAGAGGGTTAAAATATTGTCCTTGCTCTGAGCCGTTTGATAGGGTAATGGTCTGTAATTGGCTCCCGGCTGTAGGGAAGTTGAGACGTATTGTATACATTAGCCCCTTTCTGTGAGATCCCCTCGCGCTTGGTCAGACTGTACACCACATACTGTCAGTCAGCGTAAAAAAACCAAATGAGGCAGCTGCCCCAGGCGGCATGGGGACTGTCAGGCTTACAGCATCATTTTCATCTCCAGATGCTTATTTGGCTGAAATGAAACATCAGCTACTGCCGGCCGACAATCTGTGTCCTGCTCCCAGGAGCCACTTCAGATCAGCACCTCCTCACCCGTGACAGGCGACACTTGGGTCTCTGCTATATTGAACAGTCCTCTGGCTAGTAGTAGGCAGGAACTCTGCTATGAAACAAAGCTAAAGTCTACGCTATTCATGGTGGCTGTGCCGTTGAATGCGGTCTCTTGTTCCCTGACCACACTTTTTCTTCTTAAAGGGGTCCACATGCAAAGTCTTGTGCAACAATGGGGATGTATAGAATAGTACTTGTTAAATAGCTAATAAAATCCTACAGATTTTGGAGAATTTTTGAACGAGATTTAAAGTGGGGACAGTGTGATGCTAATGTGTGTAAAGCACCGTGGAATATAGTAGCGCTATATAAATGCATAAAATAAATGAATAAAATAAATAAACAAATAAACTTGTTCTGGGAGGCAGTCGAAGGCCCTCATTACTTGCAACTTGTAGGATAACAGGCCGAACCGGACGGACAAATGGCTTTTTTCGGCCTTATGTACTATGTTGCTATGTTACCATAAATGTAAGCATCGTCATCAGTGATGTTGAACACCAAATTTATCAAACATTGCATACTGTATCTTTAAACATAACATAACTTTTGTCTAAAAAAGTTACCTATACTTCTGAAAGGTTGGTTTCATGCAGACGGGAGGTTGCGGAAGGTGCAGCATGCTGGCAATTTTTTTTTCCAACTGACATACTCCTTTTTGAGCGCCACCTCTTTTACGCAGCACCCGCACCCTTTTGAGTGGTGCCCCTCCCCCTGATGCCGCTTTGGATGCCACGGTTGGCACCACATACGGTTACAGTACAAGGAAGACTGCTTTCTAGAACTCTTCCAGGAGTCCAGTAGGTCTCTCCTTTTCACATGTGCCTTCTAGAGAGTTGGTAAGTATGATGGTATTACTCCATTTTTTTTATGGCAGTCCCACGGTTGTGTGAATGGGGCTTAGGCTGTTTTGCTCACAGAGCAATATCTCTTTTATCTTTATCTATTATGTACTGTATATATAGAAATATGTATCATAATGTGCAAAGAAAAATTGGCACAGTGGCTCATAGCCACCAATCACATTCCACTTTTCATTATTCAGAGCTCCTTTGGAAAATGAAAGGAGGAATCTGATTGGTTTCTGTGGGCACCTAAGCCAGTTTTCCTTTGCGCCAGTTTTCCTTTGCACCACTTTTGATAAATCTTCCCCAAAGGCCCTGATTTATCAAAACTGTTATAAAAGAAAACTGGTTTAGTTGCCCATTCAACAAATCAGATTCCACCTTTCGATTTCCAAAGGAGTTCTGAAAAATGAAAAGTGGAATCTGATTGGTGGCTATGAGCAACTATTCTAAATTTTCTTTGTACATTTTGATATATAAGTTCGACTTTCTGCTCCAGTCATTTTAGGGGAGCAGCAAGGTACCTGCTGGGGTTACAGGGTACCCTTTCTCGTGATTGGTGGGGGTTAGTACGGTAGGACCCTCACCGGTCTGATAGTTGCTCCCTATCCTGTGGATAGGGAATAACTTACACCTACCGGAATACCCCTTTAAGAAGTTAATCACCTGAACAGAACATTTGTTAGGCTTAGATGAAGATATGAGCCCTTGGATTGTGCACTTGCTAGCCCTGCCCCGTAGCTGCTACCTGCTCAGTCTAGTAATAAACAGCTGTCGTTCAGTATAGACCCTGTGGCAGAGCTGGGTTTATAGGCATCAACAGCCTGTGCGAGACCGTAAATGTCAGGTCGGCTTCTGCGCTCGGCGCCCAAAATGCCTCAGCCCGGCTTAGTCACCTAGTAAAAGAGATTTACAGATGGAGACATTTAGTTCAAACCTGAGATGATAACAACGTTAAAGAAAGGAAGGAAGGACACTTTATGTGAGAAGAATGTCGGAATTGCTTCCTTTAAAAGTCTTAACATAGTGGAGCATCTATTTCTTATCAGATCATATTTAAAGGGACAGTGACACGGAGACTGAAGATTGAATTTCCTAACTTGTGAAATCTTTTCAGCTGTTTCTTAGTCTCCTATACAGGGAACAGATGGTTGGTGACGACCACTAATGGCAGCCATAACAGTGCCCATAGAGGATGTCGCTCAGCATATAAAGACTAAGGGTCACATTTATTTTAAGGGGCACGTTTTAGACGCTGGTCTTAATAAAGCCCTAAACTGACGGTGGATCTGCCGAAGTTATGAAGAGGCGCAGGCCTCTCCATAACTTTGGCACATCCAGCGCCAGTTCTAAATGTAAGACCGCTTCTGAGCCATCTTAAGACCATTTTCTACGCCTAAAGCAGGTAGATGGGTCTGCCAGCCTGTCCCCTTCCTTATCAAGCCTACTTTTTTAGACAAGGTGTGAGCGGGGATTGCAGCGCAAAGGATTTTTGCTCCTTAATCTGAACCAAAAATACGTCTAACTTAAGCATATTTCAGTTCAATAAATGACCCCCTAATAGTGGGTGCGACCTGAAGCTACCAAGGCCCAATCTGTAACAGGGTGACCAACTATCATTGTAGTTCATAGTATTGGTCTTCTTGTATGGGCCTCCTTAACTTGTCCATACACTTGTCCTTACTAACTTCCCATACACATTCTAGGTTGACCGAGCATGCATGTGTTCTCCATGGGGAAAGAAGTGTAAGACCCTGCTAGACACCTCTGCCAGTGGTTTATGTTGCCTGGAAATAAAAGGATTGGGCATTAAAATTGATTGATCAATTTTCCCCTGACATCTGTCGCGGAAGTGTCAGCCGCTCTTGACAAAATCAACATCTTTGGCCAGCTTTACTCATGTGTATGGTCACCTTTAGGCTCCTTGGTTTCCCATGCACCCAGATCAATCTCCTACTGTGCTACCAGTATAAGTGCCAGTCTTCACTTTACTTCTTGCATTCTAGCCATAAACTAGCAAGCTGATAAGAAATATGAAAATGCTCCCCAAACCTTTTGTGCTGTCCGCATAGGGATCCTGGCCATAAGATAGCCACAAACACAGTGCACCTGCGCAGAATTCTCAACAGTGAAGTGCAGGTGGCAGAGGCAGTGTATCTGAATAAAGGAGACATCACATGGAAGTGATTTCCCTGGTCACATGACCCTCCATCAGCAGCCATTTTATGGACAGGACCTCTTTATTCGTTACCCCGAAGTGCAAGGAAATTCGGGAGTGGTGAATCGAATTTACCTGAAATTCGGATCAAAGTCCACTTTGGATATTTTGATTTGCTCTAACACTACTTAAAGGGAACCTGTCACCATGTTCTGACATATAAAACCGAATGTACCTTAATGCTTGGTTACCCTAATAGTTCCTAGAGATCGATCCATAATCTTCTTAGGACTAACGTTTCCTATTTTATCGCCCTATAAACCTTTACCGCCGTTAGGCTTATTTGCATAAATGATTCCTTCCCCTCAAACCATCATAGCCTATTTCCCGCCTCCCTAAACTTTGATTGACAGCCGATTTCTGCCCTCACCGCTTGTAATCTCGTCCGAAATCGCGCACTTGCCCTTTATTTGTTAGACCAATCAGATAGTTTAGTGCATGTCCCCTCCCTCTGACGCCACTACGTGCTGGAATGTTCTCAAATATCTGCTTCACAATACTTATACAACGGAGCTCTTCCCGAAATGAATATTGCGCATGCGCGAGATCTTAACTGTAGGGGCGTTTCTTAGGCGGAGCTGAGGTGCTTGACTCTGTGAAAATATGACTCTTCTCATGTCAAACAAGTAAGATATGACTAGTTTATGTTAATTAGCATAAAAGGCGGGGAAAGTTTATAGGGCGATAAAATAGAACAGGTTAGTCCTGAGAAGATTATGGATCGATCGCTGGGAACTATCAGGGTAACAAAGCATTATGGTAGATTCGGTTTTATATGTCAGAACATGGTGCCAGGTTCCCTTTAAGACCCACCCCCGAATAGCCCAAACCATGATCAGACTGGCTATCTCCACATTTCCATAGGACTACATCAGTTTAGTTTTAGAATTCTGGAGGGATGGGATGACCGTGAACAAAAGTGCAAGCTGCTTGTAGATTAATGACACATTCTACTGACCTACAGATGTAGCAGAGCTTAGTTAGTCACTTCTGCACTCCTGGTTCAATGTGATGAATTTCTGGCTTTATTGGAATTAAATGATTTTTCACATGGTGCAGTGCTGCATGAATTTTCTGGCACTACCATCAAGTTTTTTTTAATCACTATTTTATGTAATATTTTATGTATTTTATGTTCTTCTGTGTCATACTGTTATCCTAATTCTACTAATCTACTTTTACTAAGGGCTCTTTCACACTTGCGTTGTTCTGTTCCGGCATAGAGTTCCGTCGTCAGGGCTCTATGCCGGAAGAATCCTGATCAGGATTATCCCAATGCATTCTGAATGGAGAGAAATCCGTTCAGGATGCCTTCAGTTCCGGAACGGAACGTTTTTTGGCCGGAGAAAATACTGCAGCATGCTGCGCTTTTTGCTCCGGCCAAAAATCCTGAACACTTGCCGCAAGGCCGGATCCGGAATTAATGCCCATTGAAAGGCATTAATGCGGATCCGGCCTCAAGCTAAACGTCGTTTTGGCGCATTACCGGATCCGACGTTTAGCTTTTTCTGAATGGTTACCATGGCTTCCAGGACGCTAAAGTCCTGTTTGCCATGGTAAAGTGTAGTGGGGAGCAGGGGAGCAGTATACTTACCGTCCGTGCGGCTCCCGGGGCGCTTCAGAGTGACGTCAGGGCGCCCCACGCGCATGGGTGACGTGATCGCATGGATCACGTCATCCATGCGCATGGGGCGCTCTGACGTCATTCTGGAGCGCCCTGGGAGCCGCACAGACGGTAAGTATACTGCTCCCCTGCTCCCCACTACTACTATGGCAACCAGGACTTTAATAGCGTCCTGGCTGCCATAGTAACACTGAACGCATTTTGAAGACGGATCCGTCTTCAAATGCTTTCAGTTCACTTGCGTTGTTACGGATCCGGCGGGCACCTCCGGCAAATGGAGTACACGCCGGATCCGGACAACGCAAGTGTGAAAGAGGCCTAAGATATACATGTTCCCCACACAGCCTCAGTAAAATAACAATGGGATCCCTATCTGTATAGGAGTTTTATCTCTCTGTGATGACTGCTACAATATTTTGTATTAATTTTTAAATTATATAGTACTTCCAAAATGAAAAAGAAAAACATCCAAAAATGTAAAGAAAAATGCCTGTATTGAATTAAAAAAATAGCCTTTAAGATAATTCTGCAGGATTCCTACAATCCTATGTAAAACTATAAATAACACCATGAGATATGTAGACTGAACTCTCATAAATCCAAATGAGTTTTTTGGGCTGTGGTTGATAAGAGACCCCTAAGATTTGCTATACTACTTACTTTCCTATGTTTTAGTCTGTAGGGTTCTGCATTAATAGGCCACACTCATTTACTGCATTCTGTCCATTTATTTAGGATATAAAAGACCCCTCGTGCAATTACTTATTCCTCGCAAGAGGCTTATTTCGAATTTGTCAGTCTGCAGTTCAATACTCCGCAGTGCTTTAAATCCCTAGCTCAGTCCATGCGGCTGCACTGACGCTCCACACACTCTCTCCCTCTCCTTGAATGTTATATTACCCAGCCACTCACATCTATTCAATAGCGGTCAGGATGAGCGATGGCCATGAATTTTGGGATCCACCCAAGGAGATCATTAGGCGGCCTGAAGAAGCCTTCTTCCCTCAATGACAGACTGGTATTTGAGCGGGAGGAATCTCCAGGTTACATTGATTCTCAGCTTTGCGCTAGTAATTACGCCTCTGACTTGCTCGGGAAGGTGTCTCGGGCTCTGCTTTCATGCCTTGCAATTTCTGGCCATTTGAAAGTAATAAAAGGAAGTGGCAGACAGTTCTGCAGCATTGATAACAGAGACCGCAAATAGCCTCAGCCATTTAGCACGATTCTGGGAAGCAGCTTCTAAATCCTTTCTAGTAGAAGCTGCTTTTTCTCTAAAATGGGGACAGCTAAGAAGAAGATCTTAGTAAACTACTGCGATGAGCGAGAGTTTCTTTTCTAGAGAGCAAGGTCACATAGAGTTTCTATCCATTCCAAGACTATGCTGGCACCAGTGCAATGGAGACCCTTCACCTCTAGGGGGCTCTGTCAAGGAAAGCAAGGGTGTCCAAAAAACATTCTTCTGAATTCTTCCGAGTTTTTCCGAGATTTTTATACTGATGACCTATACTCTGGACAGGTCATCTGTATCTGATCGGTGGAGGTCCGACACCCAGGACCTGCACCGATCAGCTCCTGTGAGTGCCACAGCCTTCTCGCAGCCAGTGACCACACGTTTATCTGTCCTGTGGCCTAGACGCAACTCAGCCCCATTGAAGTGAATAGTGCTGACTACGATATTTAGCACAACCGCTATACAATGTATGTTGTTGTGCTTGGTAAGCACAGAGAAGGTGGTGAAGGTGCCTTCTCAAAGAGCTGATTGGCGGGGGGTCCCGGGTGTTGGACCTCGGCCGATCAGTGATGACCTATCCAGAGGATAGATCACATCAGTATTAAAACCCTTTTAAGTGTCTGCAAAGCTTCGTAGAGACATGTTAAAGGGGTTATACCATAACTAATGTAAAATTTGAAAATCATATATCATATAGTACTTGACAACCTCTTCCTAACAAAGCTAGAACCAGCCCTGTACCTCACATGGATACAGAGTTCGACCCCATTCATTGCTCTGCTAGATTTATATCAAGTTGACATCTCAAGGGGAGTGTTTTTTCTGCTGCAGCTCAGGGGGCGTGTCCATGCTCTCCCTATCACAGCTCAGGAGGCAATTGAAGCATGAAACTGAGCATGTGCAGCCATATCAGGGAGCTGGACTAATAAAAAAAAAAAAGAACAAACAGCAGGTGGCGCTATACAGATACATTTTATTAAATAACTCAGTGGCTATGCTAAATGTTTAATTACATGCAATTACAAAAGTATTCAGATCCAGGTGCTGGATTGAAAACTGTAGAATATTTTTTTGTGGGAAATCCCCTTTAAGAGTTTACTTCTAGATCCATGGGATAGAAAGATTTAAAGACCGCTGTACCACTTAATGTTGATGGTTATCCCACAAACGTGACCCATCTGACCAACTTGTCCATATTGAAGCGAAAACAAAAAGCACTGGGGCCACCTTTATTCTATTGATGAGCTAGTCTATGGAGGCCCCAGGGCAAATCAATATGATTACATTCATATGTACACAATTTTTTCAGTTTTACTGTTCCATTCTAGGAGTAGAAAAATTAAAGAAAAAAGACAGCACCCGATCCGTTAAATAATGGAAACCATTGGCAGTCAATCGACCTCATTTACTAGGATGGGGTCAGTCAGGGAGCCCGTGATTTTACCAGACAAAATAGTGCTGCATACTATGCTATTCTGTCCTGTATTTTTTATTTTTTATAAACTGTTTTTATAGTTTTTTTCTCCAAAATGACTGAAAAAAAGATGTACAGTACATCATATTGTTACAAATCCTTACATGTAATATTGACTTACATAAATCAGTTTACATTTATCAGAAATATATTCGACCACCAGTTATAAGTCACATTATGAGGCATGGAGAACTAACAGCCTTGGGTAAAAAGGCATCATATGCGGTGTTCGCCTCCCTGAGAGGGTACGGCAGATTGCATTTAAGAGTGGTCATGGTCAGATACATACTGTATAATAAGTAAAGAAAGAAGAGAGGAGAAGGAAGAAAATAAAAAAACTGAAAGAAGATTGTAGTGGACAACTATAAATTGAAAGTAACAATGCTCTCACTTGTCACGGGATGTTGAAGATACAAGTTTCTCTAGTTAGATAAGGATTCTTAGGGTGTGTATTTAGGATGTAGTAACCAAAGCGCCCAAGTAATGTTCTTAGATTTGGAGGAGATCACTGTATCTGGCAATAGTCGTTCATATCGGCAGGTTGTGTTTAGCTCCTGGAGTACTTCTGGAGTTATTTCCTTCCAGTGGCGGGTTATCACCAATTTGGCTCTCAGCAGCACATTTCCTATGAGACCTCTATAATTGGGGTCAATTAACTGTATACCCAGGAACAATAACGCAAGCTCCGGGGATGGGATTTCTCTCGCTGAGGTCAGTTCAGATACTAACTCAAAGATCTGTTGCCAAAAAGCGAGTTTGGGACAGGTCCATAAAATATGGTATAGTGAGCCTGTATTACCACATTCCCTCCAGCAGCAAGGAGAAGTTCCTGGGTATATTTTGCTTAGTCTTTGAGGGGTAAAATACAATTGTAAGAGAGTTTTCACCCCTGCTTCATAATGAGTAACACATTTAAAGTTGGAGGAAAGAAAGCCTACTGCTGCGGCTTATTCCTTGTCTCGAACTCCCATCTTCTAATAGGGGGGGATTTAACAAAGGTAGCTTTGTCCCCGAATCGGTCGTAGATATATCTTGTAGAATGTTTCCTGAAAAGAGTTGGATGTTGGTATAGTCTAATGATATCCCTATTTACTGTAGGGGGAGATTAGGGGGAGATTGGAGGAGTTTAGTGAGGCAATGGCGTATACTTAAGCAGTTGTAAAACTCTCTTTTTTTGGTAGCAAAAAAGGTGTTTTTAATAGTTTCAAAGAGGAGGACTGAGTGGGTGTCCGTGAGTTGTGCAACATTTGTGACCCCTCCTGAGCGCCAGGCAGAAATGTTGATATCAGTTATAAGATTCGCCAGTGTATGGGTAGTGGAGTGAGAGAGGAGTGATGATTTAGAGTCCCCATGTACTTTAGGAATTGGGCCCATAAGTTACCCGCTTGAGCTACTGTTGGAGGGTGTGAGTGCCAAACCAGTTGTAATAGATAGTCCTTTAGTGAACCTTGGCCTATGGAATGATATTCTATTTGGACCCATACCTTAGAGCTATCGGGTAACCACCATTCACGAGTGAACGAGAGTCCTATTGCTTTGTGATAGTCTTTAATTGATTGGAGGCCTATACCTCCAGCTCTTTTGTTTCTGAACATCAAGGTTTGGGCTATTCTGGGCCTAGCAGAGCCCCATAGATAAGCATTCAAAATAGACTGAGCTCTCTTGAAAAATATGTTGGGGAGGGAAATAGGAAGGGCCCGAAAGATATATATAAGTTTTGTGAGGGTCATCATGCAACTCTACCCACCCATGATACTGCCTTCATTGCAAAGCTAGAGAAGTCTTTGGTCATAGTAGAGAGCAGAGGTTCATAGTTATGTTTATATAGAAGGGAGCATAGAGATGTGAGTTTGACTCCCAGGTATGGCAATTCTGTAGATTGCCAATCCAGATCATATAGAGAATGTCAGAGTGACACTTCTCTAGGAGGAATGCTGATGGGAGAGCCTGAAATTTAGAGCTGTTTATTTTGTAGTAGGAAAGGGAGCCAAAATGTGATATTATAGAATAAAGCCTTTTCCAGGGAATTAACAGGAAAGGCCAATGTGAGGATAATATCATCAGCATAGAGGGTGATGGTGTGGTGTGGCGCTGGCAGCGTGAGTCACTACGTCATGCGCCCACGCCGCCTGCTTCATTCATAAAGTGGGCGGCGCAGGCGCGTGACGTAGTGACTCACGCTGCCAGCGCCCGTCCTCCGGGCCTGCCTCCTCCCTCCTCTCTGCTACCGAGCTCTTGTAAGTATACAGGCGCTGATTACCCAGAATTTTTATACATTAACAATTACAGATACGATTATATACAGTGAGCGGGGCCCGTGTAGTAGAATACAGTCACTGTCATTATAAAAGCAGATGCCGGACCCCAGCCCCTCCTCCCTCTCAGCTGATACACCCGCGGTGCGGCGTACCATTGAAAATTCGGCAAAATGCAGCATTCGTCCCATAAGACGAACTGCTATTTTTTCCCCACTTTTGGGAGGGGGCAAAGTGCGTCTTATAGGGCGAAAAATACGGTAAGTGGAAAAAGAAAAATATATTTGCCCTTCAGCGGTGCAGTTTTATGTTCTAAAGCCTTTTGTGGTGTGTATAAGTGGAAAAAAATAAGGGGCTATTTGCCGTTCATCGGTGCAGTTATATGTTCTAAAGCCCTTTTTAGTGTGTATGAGTGGCAAAAAAATATATATTTGCCATTGAGCGGTGAAGTTCCAATGTACTACTATTTACAGGGTGTATTAATAGGATAGATACGTACGTCTTATTAGCCGTTCTGTGGTGAATTATGATTGTTATATTTATTTTTTGGGGGTGTATTAATAGGAAAAAGAATACAGGAAAATTGATGGGTGATTGGTGACTTTCCTCTGTATGAACCGAATTACGCTGATTAGCCATTCATTTGTGAATTTTTTTTGTCAAACAGCCTTTATGGGGAAAATAGATGGGTGATCGTTGACTTTCTTCTGTATGAACCGAATTACATGTCCTTTACGGCCCACTTTGTAAATGTGGTTTCTGCCCGCCCCACACCATCTACTTGGCCAGGTAACGCTGCTTCCGCCTCCATGTTCTCACTAAGTTGGTCCTGCAACAATGTCCGCCTCTACCTCCTCATCCTCCACAGTGTCCTCAGCCTCCACTGCAGGGACAATTCACAGTGCTCCTCCAGCATACCACATTTACACCTCGTTTGCCTGGGTGAACGGAATCACACAGGGGAGAAACACAGGGGAGAAATCAAATCCTGGGGGGGCTGAACTGGAGGAGGAAGACATTGGAGCACAAGCAATGTGTAGCGAAATGGGTGGTTTTTCTACACAATTGACAGGAGAAAAGGAGAAGAAGCAGCCAGAGAAGTTAGAGGGCAATGAGGAAGACGAGGCAGAGGACCCAGACACACCTTGGCAGTATGCAGTGGAGATGGAGCCAGGGAGTCCCTCCAAGTCACTTGCCTGATGCATGCTCACTTGCTTGCGTAGTGACAGCTGAATTGTCACCATTCGGCAGAGAGATGACTTCTGGCTTTCCACCTTGTTGGACCCTCGCTACCGGTCCAAAATGGGGGCCTTTTATACACCAGCTGAGAGGGAAGACAAACTGAACTACTATAGAGACATCCTATGTAGTCAGTTGGCCGCTGCCTATCTGTGCCATTGTCCATCCTCTCGCATGCCCTTTGCGCTCACATTCCACTGCAATGGCTGCTGGGGAGGGGTGGGGTGGCAGGAGCAGTACCAGATCCATCATCAGCAGCCTGAGTCTAGAGTCACTGATGAGCAGCTTTCTTCACCCACATAGTGAAAAAACTACTCACCAGCAGCAGCATCTAGATCTGGAGCAGAACCTGAACCAGCAGGTGGTGGCATACTTGGACAGCACCCTGCCACCCCACATTGAAGATCCGCTGGACTACTGGGCAGCCAAACTGGATTTGTGGCTGCAACTGGCTCAGTTTGCCCTGGAAAAGCTGTCCTGACTGTTTAGTGTGGCGGGGGCCATCGTTACCCCAAGAAGAACTCACCTGTCCACCCAAAATGTGGAGAGACTGACCTTTGTCAAGATGAATCAGGCGTGGATCAGCCAGGATTTCCACCCACAATGCCTGATGCATCAGACTAGATCATCCATGGTGCCACACCAACACTTTGACAAAATAAACCAGTTTCTTCTGGCTACCTGCCTCAGTTACTTTTCTGATGCTGCCACCCGCATGATGCCACACATCTGATGCCAAGTGCTCCTTATTTCACTCACCATCTTCAGCTGGTACTGGTATCACCACCCACCTCCCCACTCTGTCACCGGTTAACTCTGTGGTCTCCTGATGCTGCTGCCAACTGCACACTATGTTACCTTGCCACTCGGTGGTCTCCTCATGCTGCCGCCACCTCCACACTGTCATTGTGCCACTCTGTGGCCTCCTCCTGATGCTGCTGCTGCCACCACCTCCACACTGTCATTGTGCCACTCTGTGGCCTCCTCATGCTGCTTCCACCCTCCCCACTTTATCACTGGGCTACTATTTTGTCTTTTGGCCTGGCTAACATTATCATTTATTTGACCCTTCTTCTGATCTGTCAGAAGGAAGGAAAAATTAAACGCACAACGCATCCTGTCTGTGTAGCAGCTGTAAGGCCTGTATGGTGCCATTAGAATTGGCTTGTGATTTGGTAGCCAAAAGCAGGAGTGGGTACAAAACACAAAAGACATGCAAATATTCCATTCACGTGTCATCTCTGTTTTGTATCCACTCCTGTTTTTTTGGCTTTAGCAATACTGATGGATTACTGACCAAATGCTGACCGAGTGAGAACGGATGCTCAACAGACAGGATCAGTTTTTTGGGGGTTATTGTTCTGACGAATCAGAGGAAGGGCAAAATAATCAGTGACGTCAACACAAACTTACTGCTGAAACCCTCTCCACTCTGTCGGGGGGCTCTACTGGTCTAAGCGTTTAATAGAACAGGTTCTGTAGATATCTATGTGGAATCAGCTGGCGACGGTGTAAAAGGAGTGCGCTTCTTCTTGGCGCTAACATTGACCTATAATTCTGAGTTCATACTTGAGTTATTTGGTCAGTTTTGGCCCTGTGACCGTCCAAATAAGTGAAGTGTGCAGTGAATCTAAGAGTGACGCCTGTCATCTGCATGTCATATTGACTCATACTGATTTCACTACCACAACAGACTCCCTATGCGTGTTACTGCAAGGCACAGTGTTCTAAACCACTATAAAGGCTCTCTGCAGCCAGGAAATAGACGTTTTTTCAACTCGATTGGCCGCGATTAAATTCAGATCAAACCAAATTTTTTAGAAAAATTTGGCAAACCGACCGAATTGAATCTTTGAAAAATTTGCTCATCTCTTCTCGCAAGTGAGGGATAAGTATGGCTTGGAAGTGGCAGTAGTATTAATTGGATAAACCATCAGGATCTCGGGGGAGTGAGTGAATCAATTTTTAAATTTCCAATTCTGTGGATGGGGTGTTTAAATGTCTGTAGCTGTGAAGCAGTGAGGGTAGGTAGTGAAGCTTTTGTCAAGAAGTTGTTGACGAGGGATGGATAATTGTCTGGTAATGGAGTGTTGTCTTTGAGGTTATAAAGTCCTTTGTAGTAAAGGCGAAAATTGTTCTGCAATATCCCCGGGGTCAATCGTTTTGGCTTTGGTGCTGGGGTGTATTATGTGTGGAATTTTGGATTTTTAATGATGGGTTTTAAGTTGTCAAGCGAGTAATTTTCCTGCTTTATTGCCTTGGGCATAGTATTTGGATTTAAGCCTAAGTAGGGACTTGCTGTAGTTATGGAGTAGGACTCCCCTAAGTCTGTCCCTTTCAATTCTGAGCTCGTCTGAATGTTGGACTGTTGGGGAGACCTTATTAGCCCTTTCCAAGCAGGTTATCCATTCAAGTATTTGGGAGATTTATTCTTCTCTAAGTTTTTTCACCTTGTAGCCTAGCTTAATTAAGGAACCTCTTATGTAAGCTTTGTGAGCTTGCCATAGCGTAAATAGGTCTGAAACGGAACCTGTGGTGAATTGAAAGTATTCCCTCAGCCCAGCGGTAAGCTCCTCAATGTGTTTAGGGTTGCTAAATAGAAATGTGTTGTTTCTCCAGGTAGGTGCTGGGTGGGATTGGAATCTTTCTTTCAGGGTGATGGTGATCGGGGCATGGTCGGACCATTAAATGAGACCAATTTCCGTAGAAGAGGTATGGAGTAGTGTAGTTTGGTCCACCATAAACATGTCAATGCGGGAGTATGATAGATGGGGGGGGAGAGGTAAAGTCCCATTCCTGACTATGTTGAGCTCTCCACACATCAATAAGACCCTTTGATTGTAAAAAGGAGACCATTCCTATTTCAGATCACCTTGTGGAGGAGGTGGAGTCCAGGGAAGGGTCTATTATGGAGTTACAATCTCTGCATACTATCACCTTTCCTTTTTTCAATTTGTTGGTGTGTCGCATCACTTTGTGCAGGAATGACAGTTGGTGTGTGTTAGGTGAGTAGATGTTGACCAGTGTGTATGTGATATTGTTGATTGAACATACCCAGATGAAGTATCTGCCCCCAGGGTCAGCTCTGCTGTTGATGAGGGTAAAAGCAACTGTAATGGCTATGGAGACTCCCCTGGACTTCTTACTGAAATGGGAATGTAAAATGTTAGGAAAAAGGTGGTGGCTCATTCTAGCAGCATCAGTTTGCAATAAGTGAGTTTCTTGAATGCAAAGGATGTCTGCACCAGATGATATTACTTCTTTCCATACATAGGACCGTTTTTGAGGGCAATTGAGCCCCTTGGCATTCAATGACATGATCTTATGCCCCATGATGACAGAAAGAGGACCGCTTGATAAATTCTACAGTGCCTGTGGGAGCATATAAAGTGCATGATAAAGAGGAGCATAGAAACAGGTTAACTGAATATAAACCATAACTGAAAAACAAAAACAAAGAAAACCAGAACGGCAGTAGGCTGCTTACGACAACATAGGGCAAGAATCAACTGTTGAGGCCGGGAGTGTATGGCATAAAGGTGGTGTTCCCTCGTAGAGGGTCTGCACCAGAGGGTGGAATCATGGGGCGTAACTAAAGCTCTATGGGCCCCAGGGTAAACTTTGAATTGAGCCGCCCTCCCACTATAGGTTTGAATGCTTTGTAGTACAATATTAAATAGAAAAGGTAGGTGTTTTGCCCCTCTGTATATATTTCATTTTTTTTGCCCCTCTCTGTATATATTCCATGATTTTGCCTCTCTCTGTATATATTTCATGATGATGAAGGATATGCTGCCAGTGGTCCTGCCCTCATATGTCCGGCGCGGGCTCCCCTTTCTGAATTCATGTACGGCGTGCCACAGTCCACACTGCCGCCACTGCCAGGTGCCCCCACCTCCCTACGTATGAAGGCGGTGTGTGTGCATACATAAAATAAAAATACTTACCTACTTTGCTCCGCTACAGCCGTCTGTCAGTACAATCCCGTCATACCCTCTGCAGCGCCGTGTGATCCCGCGAGACCTGTGAGCTCAGCGCCGGGTCTCACGCTGTCACAGCTGGTGACGCAGCACCGGAGATGGTATGCGTAGGTAGGTGGGTATAGGTTATTTAATGTGCGCACCGCGCAGGTAGCGCAGCCAGCCGCACTGTAGGCATAAAAATAAATTGCACAGAGCGGCCCGAGCCCGACTGGCTATTAAAAGCACTTGCGGAGCTGCAGACCCCCCATCCCGCCGGGACTGGTCGCAGTCTGCGACAGCGATCGTTACGCCCCTGGGTGGGATGTAGTCATCATCCCCTGACGAAGTAGTAAACATAAGTCTTCCACAGGTGGAACTGGGTGCTTTAGTGTCAAATTGTTAATGAAAGTTCCTTTATCCTGTTGGTATTGGTAATGAACATTAGGATCTCAATGCTATTTTGCTGACTGCCGCATTGGTTTGGTGGGCTATAGCAAAGGTCTTTTGTCAGGATCCCGGGAGGGCAAAGCGATTTGCCAGGATTGTAATAAGTCTTTCCCGCTCTCAAAGGTCTTGATAGTGTGAATCTGTCAATTTCTTCCAACAAGGAATTTTAAGGGGTATCCCCATCTGTATGCTATGTTGTGGTCCCGGAGGGCAACCGTGATAGGTAGTAGTACTCGGCTTTGGCGGAGGGTCACCACTGACAGATCTGCAAACAGCTTAACAGTGTGATATGGCAAGGGGAGAGTTCCTATTTTCATGGCAGCCGCCATCAATTATATGAAAGAAGTGTATGCGTGCTAAAGTATCACACGGGATGTTGAGGGTCTGGGTGTTGGGGCTTCAGTACTCTGTGGGCCCTGTCAATAATCATATCTTGAGGGGACAGGATTGGAAGAAGTGCGGACATCAGGCCTTTCAAGTATGGTTGCAGTTCTGGAGGTGCGATTTCCTCGGATATTCCCCTAAATTTTATGTTATTTCGCTGTGAGCGATCCTCGAAGTCCGCCATTTTCAGCTTTATGGCTTCCAACTCGTACGCCATGTCATTGTGAGCATCAATAATGGAATTTTGAGAGGTGGTGAATTCATCCATTTTTGTTTCTATATGGAGGACCCTGTCCTCCACTTCTTGTACCCTGGCAGAGAGTGGGTTAATCAGCCCCGCAATGTCGGAGTGGAGAGAGGCCTTGAGAGCTATTAGCATTTGCTTTAGGGTGTCCTCCGAGAGGGGTTTGTCAGAAGTGGGGTAGCTGTGGAAAGGGTCAGTGTCAGCAATGCCCCGTGGAAGTGTGCAGGAGGATGCATTAACCTTTAGGGGGCCCAAGGTCTCTATTCGCGGCCTTTGCTTCTGCAGACTGCTGGAGGGAGAGTCCGACGGCATGTGAGAACGGGCGCCATCTTGGAATTCGGGCCTAAACCGGGCAGAAGATCTGACGTCCTCAGGTGTCGGTGGAAAAGGAGGGGTTGAGGCTTCAGGCGGCAGTGGTGGAACTGAGGTTGCCAAGGGAGATGGGGATCTCGGTGATCGTTTGTCTCTTTCAAAGTAGTTCTCCAAGTTGTTGCTGTTCAGCCGGGGTAGCTGTCTCTTTGGCTTTCCCATAGTTTCTAGAAATTAGTCTGGTATAGATAGAAGTGGAAGTATCTGTGCTGGCAGGGGATAAGCTGGATTTTCAGTCACTTGGTGCAGGAGCTTCCCTCTCCTGCAACCATAGCTCTCGGCAGCCTAGCCACGCCCCCCCATCCTGTATTTTTAACGTATTTTACTACGGAGGCTCTGAACTTATATTGGGTTCTCTTCTTGGAAATGCCGATTATAACACACTGATAGTAATAATGTAAAGAGCGTCTAAATAACGCTACATTACAGTGCCAGAAACATGCTACATAATACATGAAATATTCTGCCCAAAAAGCTATGCTGTGTAGTACTGCAACTCAGTGCATAAATACTAATGTAAAATACAAAAAAAGGAGACCATGGATCGCACATCCACAAACTATGCATTCATCTATTGCTTTTCAGCATCATTTATGAACTATATACGAGGCCATTGTATTTTTTTTTTTTTTTAATCAAAATGCATAAGCCCACTCACCATGTCAAGGTGGCCTCTTATGAGTGGGTTCCTACTCTAATTAGGCACAGCGTCACATGGCAACTAGAGATGAGTGAAGTTTTGAAAAATTAGATTCGACAGCTTTGCCAAAATTCGACAAGAAATTTGATTTGTCACAAATGTATTCATCATGAATTGCTATAAATCAGGTATACCCAGGCCAATCTGCCTAAAAGTAACAGTGGACTGTAATACTGACGGACAGTAACTCTACAGCTAACAGAACGGATTAACTATGAATATTGGTGCACTTCACACTTGCAGTATGTACACGGCGATAAATTAGATCTGCCTGTAATACTAACGGACAGTAACTACAGCTAACAGAATGGATTAGCTATGACTCTTGGTGCACTGCACAGTTATGTACATGGTGATAAATTGTAGCAGAGTGTGTGTTTCAGCAGTCTCCTACGCAGTCTCTCTACCTCTCCAATATTGTCTTACACTATAAGAGTTTGCAGTAAAACTGTCCCTAGTGCATGAGCGTCTTGTCACATCTCTCCCTATGCTCAGCTCACAGGAAAATGGTGGTGACTGCACAGGATCAGGGTTTTATAGGGCTCTGCCTAGCTGTGACATCACAAAAGGGGTGGCTTCCTGTGGATTGGCTGGCTCCCTGGCATTATGGGTGATCTCACATTCTCGGGCACACATTCTCTACACTTGCTTTTACTTTCTAACACGTGCAGCCGCTATTTTAGGACAACTGCTTTGTTACCACAAAGCACAAGGAAATTCGGATTCATTTAGAATTGAAGTTTTCCTAAACTTCGGACCGAATTCCGCTTCTGATGCTTCGTTTCGCTCAACACTTATGGTGGCGACTGCTGCAACACAGCACCAGCAGACAGTCCAACAGCAACCTTGCTGCCAGGCTAAGCCCCCTTTGTACAGGCACAGCATCACAGCAACCATGCAGCACTGCACTATGTTAAATACTTATTACCCCCATTGTTATAATGTATATTCACATTTAGGACCACCATGATCCGTGGAACACAGGGGCCATGGTATTAACTAGGTCAGAGCTCACAGTCACACTTGGATGGTCCAAACTCCGATTTTGAAAACAGTCTTGATTAGTGTATACTGATTTGTGTACACTGCAGACGTATGTTTCATCTTCTTAAAAAATTATAGATGTACAGCAATCAGGCCACAGGGGCATCGTGTGAGTGGCTGGATGGGTGTAGTAGTAGTTTTAGTACTAACGGTTCCCTGGGCCGGCTTGCAGTGATGGGAAGGGAACATCTTTTCTTCCCTTCGGGTTATACTCTGGTTCTGGGGTCCTCCTGCCTGATGATGGCTGAGGTGTCCTTGGTGGTGAAGTTTTTAAGGTGAAAGGCAAGGTCCCAGTTGTTGTGATGCCAACACTTTGCAGTGTAGTAGTAGTGCAGGAAGCAATAAGGAGGCAGTAGTGCAGCAGAACAGTTCTTTACTGAAGAATTCAAATGCAAACAGTTCAGGATAGTTCTTATCTTGCATGGATTTGCAGCTGATACACAGAATAAACTTTCACAGATGTTACAGGTTTCACAGCTGCACAGGTAGTAACTGGCCAAAAGGTATCTCTATAAAGTAGGTCTCCTGCCTCTGCACTTAAGTAGCTGACTTTTGCATAAGCATCCAGGCTCGAGCTGTTCTAATTCTCTTGTCAAGCAATACAACACGATTACAGGGTGGTCCCCTCAACAAAGGCAGGCACTTTTTTTTTTTTTTTTTTAAAGGTTATGGATCAAAAGCAGGATATGGGCAAAGTAGTCATACCAATGTCCAGGGCTGGAAGCCTTTATGCAACTGGACACAAGGGTTGTAGAGTCTATAAGCTTTCAGCAATGCAGTTCACCTCTACAGAGCTGGTTGTTTACACCGCTCTATTCTTTCTTTTCAGTCATCTGGTCTGCTTCAATTGATTTTCCTTTTGTTCTTTTTGGCCTCCTCCTGGCTGGTACCTTGCTCCAGGGGTGGCTACTCTGTCAACGACACACGTGTTTCCTTCTCCTAGCTCTGCCTAGGCTAGACTATCCTAGAATGTTCAACCACGGATCGGCAATTCCAGCTGCTGTGAAACTACAACTCCCAGTATTCCCACTTACTCAGCTGTTCTTGTAACTCCCACAGAAGTGAAAGAAGGATTCTGGGAGACGGGAGTTGTAGTTTGGAGAGCAGAAGGTTGCTGATCCCTGTTCAAACCTTCTCCCTTATGGGGAGAGGAAATGGCTCAACCTGGTGTCTAGTGGTGGATGCTACAGCCTGTTAAATACCATGCGCCCACTACATACAATAAATACATGTTTTACACAGAAACATTTTCTTGCACTTTGCAGAGAGCAGCATACTGCAGATAGAAGATTGGGGCAGATGACTGTTGAATCAGACAACACACAGTTGCTTTGTAGCCTGTAACCATGGAGACACATTGGCTTTCAGAAGAGCAAGAATGTACACTAACAATAGGAAGTTTTAAATTAAAGCTATTTACAAAGTTGCTTATATTTAATGTTAGGTGCCTTCGAGCATTAACAAAATGAGCTACAAGTCTACATACCCTGATGTTACTAATATAGCACCTATAACATGTCTGTTTTAGTAACTACTTGCTTTCCCTATGTAATAACAATTCTGGAACATCTGCTCTTATGACTCTATATTGTACCATTCCTGTTATAAATGAATTACTAGCAGTTTGCAGTGAAGGTCCAGCTGGGTGTTACCAATTGGGAGTTGTGTCCCTGTACAGACTGATCCTATCCAATCAGTGCTGCCAGTGGCAGACTGTGTAGAGACACCCCTGTGTAGAGACCTTCATTGTGTAGACTGTGTAGAGACACCCCTCCAACTGGTAACACCCAACTAGACCTTCATTGCAAATAAATCAATTCATAACTTATAGAAGGAATAAGGGTACTTTCACACTTGCGGCAGAGGATTCCGGCAGGCAGTTCCGTCGTCTGAATTTCCTGCCGGATCTGGCAATCTGGACGCAAATGAATGGCAGACGCGGATCTGTCTGACAGATGCATTGAAATACCGGATCCGTCTCTCCGGTGTCATCCGGAAAACAGATGCAGTATTTTTATTTTTTTTAAAGGTCTGCGCATTAAGAACACTTAATGCCGGAGCCGGCACTAATACATTTGAATGTAAATTAACGCCGGATCAGGCATTCCGGCAAGTGATCAGTATTTTTTGACGGAGCGAAAACTGCAGCATGCTGCTGTATTTTCTCCATCCAAAAAACGTAAGAGGAATTGAACTGATGCATCCTGAACGGAATGCTCTCCATTCAGAATGCATTAGGATAAAACTGATCAGTTTTTTCCGGTATTGAGCCACTCTGACGGAACTCAATACCGGAAAACAAAAACGCTAGTGTGAAAGTACCCTAATAAAGGAATGGTACAACATAGAGTCATCAGAATAAAAGCTCCAGAATTATTAGATGGGGAATACAAGTAGTTAATAAAACTGACATGTCAGGAGAGGTGACAGGTCCTAAACTGGGCCCACAGCACCACAGTTGATACCGATATTTCCAGCAGAGACCAGTTAATAAATGTAAATAACAATACACAAGAACATTTTGCATTGAGGATATTACTCATAAAAACTAATTTTCCTATTTTAATTGAATTAATTGAATTAAACTATGGATTGCGATGTTTTACTGCACCACTGGCATAATGACACTATTATGCTTATCTAAAACCAGTCATAAAGGCAAATGTGCCAAGCATCTCTGCCTGCCTGCAATTGCAAGAATAGGGGACATAATAATGGGACACTATGCATCCAGATCGCTTATTATGGCAATAACTTAACATCCAAAGAATGCTAAACCAATCAAAGTATTGGAAGCCGGGAAAAGCCCAACCCAGCCTCACTTACTTCTGTGCATTCCCATTGATTTCAATGAAGCATAAATTAGCCCATCTATTGATCTTATTCATATGTTGATCGATGGATGCCTTTAGTACATAATGATCTCTTGTTGCTGTCCTCCAGACGTGATTGGCCAGTGGTGCAGTAAAACATCGCAATCCATACTTTAATTAAATTCATTCAATTAAAATGGGAAACGTTGTTTTTATTAATAATATTCTCAATGCAAAATGTTCCTGTGTACTATTTACTTCTTTACTGGTCTCTGCTGGAAATATCGGCATCAACTACAGTATGGGTAGACGATAGGTGTTGTGGGCCCAGATTCGTTAAATTGTTTAAAGGGGACCTATAACTTCTCCTGACATGCCTGTTTTAGTAACTTCTTGCATTCCCCATGTAATAACAATTCTGGAGCATCTATTCTTATAACTCTATAACTTACTACCGGTTTGCAATGATGGTCCAGCTGGGTATTACCAGTTGGGGGGGGTGTCGCTGCACAGTCTGACATTGGCAGCACAGATTGGATATGTTCAGACTGTGCAGGGACACACCCCCAATTCATAACTACTAGAAGTTATAAAATGTGTTGTGCTGTTGCATGGTGTTTGTTATAACCCATTAACCCTTTCAGCACTAGAGGGTTTTTCATTTTAGCATTTTCGTTTGTCACTCCCTGCCTTTCTGGGGCAATTATCTTTACATTTTTCCGTTTACATAGCCGCATGTGAATGCATACGATGTGTTAAAAAGCTGGAGAAAAATTGTAAATAAGCCGCAATTCTGCAACAGTTTTATGGGTTTTGTTTTTACAGCGTTCCCTATACAGTAATACTGATCTGTTACTTTCATTCTCCAGGTCAGTACAATTATGGCGATACCACATATGTATAGTTTGTCTTGCATTTTAATACTGAATAAAAAAATAAAAACTTTGAAAAAAAATTTTTTACAGGGCGGATTGTACTTTTTATTGATACCATTCCATACTTTTTATAAAAAATTTTGTTGCAGATGAAGCGTCGAAAAACAGCGAATAATCAATTTTTTCCCTGTTTTGCAATCAGCGAAACCCATGATGTGTATTTTTTATTGTTTACATGTTTTATTTACATTTTGGGGGAAAGGGGTGTTTTTTTTATTTTTAAAAACATTTTTTACACTAGCCCATGGGGAACTATAACAAGCAATCATCAGATTGCTTCTCTCATACACTTCAATGCATTATAGTCAATGGAGCCTGGTGGAACTCTGGCCCCTTCAGGGTATGTCAGATGCAATGAACTCCAGCAGGCTGTTCCTCCGCATTATTTTAGCGCTAGTGTGAACATAGCCTTATGGAGATACCAATGTATATTTATTGTTATGTTTTAGTACTTTTAAAAAATTTCAATTTTTTTAAAAGAAAAAATAGCATTGTGGGTTTTTTACATGATAAATAACATTTCTGACATTTTTGGGTACGACAATACCAATTACCGTATATTATTATTACATTTTTATTTTTGATGTATGAGAAGAAGGAAAACCATTTTTTATCTTATTATTTTTTAAATACTGTATTTAACATGTTTTACATTTTCTGGTCCTTTTAGGGGCCTTGAACCAGTTGCCATAGTATCCCGGTCACTATCGACTGCAGCATCTGAGCAATTAAACTGCCTGGATCAAAGTTATCTCCGATCCTAGCAGTGAGAGCAGGGTGCCACCTGATATCACAGCTGCGTACTGAGCGCTGAGCATTAACTCACTACTTACAGAGATGTAATACTACTGTATAGCACTAAAGGGGGAAGCAGATAAGTTATATGTTTTCAGAGCAATATTTTAAAGGGCATCTGTCACTGCCCTGTCCTACTCACACAACTGAGAGTATGCTACAATGTATCAGTCTAGGAAATCCTCTGTGAGCTGTGTGCAGCTGCAGCACAAATTTCCTTACCTGTCCTGGACACCAGACCGTCACGTCTGATGAGGTTTTACAGGTATCTTGTGACAGGACTCGCACTTTAAGCCCTATTTATATGTTCATAGGTGAATCCATCCATCATCATCATCATGTTGTATTATCACGCTGACATTCAAGTGCCCTTTAAAACCTGGACTAGCTATCGCTAAACACTGTTTTCCTGGGAAAATGACATTGGGATCACAGAATCGATAGGCAGCTGTGTTGGACAGAATTGCACTGTCAAGTGCTGAGGGCAGATCAATAAATGACCATAGAAAATCCTCACTAAAAACCTTCAGCACAGGCTGCTTCCTGTATTCAGGGGGATAGTCCTCGACTGTGCGGACTGTACCTCGTTCTGGCCTGGACACCATCATCCTCCTGTGATGATTGGCAGGTTGGAAAGTTCCTATCCGATTCTATTGTGGAGAAAAGCAGTACCTAAGGTGTCTGACACCACCAGTGCAGGGCCGGCGCTTCCATATAGGCAAGAGGGTCAATTGCCCCTGGGCCCCCGAGTCCTTAGGGGCCCCCAAGCCCACCACCCGACACCGGCGCCAGCCCGCAACTAAGTATATTTTCGTGGCGGCAAGTGGGGGCAGCGGCGGCAGGACAGTCACACAGGGAAGCACTCATCTCCATAGTCATCTGTATCGCCGTCCTCAGGACAGCGATACAGATGGCTGCGCTATGGGGCAGGGGAGGGAGAGGTGTGTCCCTTCCCTGTTCCTCTGATTGGCTGCCGGCACAGCCTATCAGATGCCGATGCATGCAGCGCGATGACGTCATCGCGCCGCCTGAGCTGTGCAGCTCGGGACACAGGACGGAAGAGGCCTGCATTGCTGACATGGCGGTAAGTATAAGTGTTTTTTTTTTATATATATATGTGCACAATACTGGCGGCTACTGGCACATGATGGGGGGGCTCTGGCTACTGGCACATGATGGGGGGGCTCTGACTACTGGCACATGATATGGGGGGGGCTCTGGCTACTGGCACATGGGGCTCTGGCTACTGGCACATGATATGGGGGGCTCTGGCTACTGGCACATGATATGGGGGGGGGCTCTGGCTACTGACACATGATATGGGGGGGCTCTGGCTACTGGCACATGAAGGGGGGGCTCTGGCTACTGGCACATGATGGGGGGCCTCTGGCTACTGGCACATGATGGAGGGGGGCTCTGGCTACTGGCACATGATAGGGGGGTTCTGGCTACTGGCACATGATGGGGGGGCCACTGGCTACTGGCACATGATGGGGGGGCCTCTGGCTACTAGCACATGATAGGGGGGGCTCTTGTTATTGGCACATGATAGTGGGGGGCTCTTATTACTGGCACATGATTGGGGGGCATCTATGGGGCACATTTTACTGGCACATTAATGGGGGACATCTATGGGGGCACTTATTACTGGCACATTATTGGGGTACTTATTACTGGCACATTATTGGGGGCACTTTTTACTGGCACATTATTGGATGGCACTATGGGGGCACTTCTTACTGGCACATTATTGGTGGGCACTATATGGGCATCTACTGAGGCCACAAAGAACGGGCATTTTATATGGGGGCTCTGTATAGGGGCATTTTATACTGGGACACATTATGGTGGGTACTATGGGGAAGGGAGGAGAGGAGTACTATGGGTCATCTACGGGGGGCACTGAGAAGGGGTATTTTATACTTACAAATTATGGGGGACACTGAGGGCATCTACTGGGGCACTATATATGGGGCATTTTATACTGATACATTATGGGGGGCACTAGGAGGGAGGGGGGAGAGGAGCACTCTGGGGTCATTTACTGGGGGCACTATATAGGGGTATTTTATACTGGCACATTATGGGGGCACTATGGGGACATTAGCTCAACTGGGGGCATTACAAGGGGGGATTTTTTTAACTGTCACATTATAAGGAGAATTATTTATACTGGGGGGGCATTATGATGGGCTTTTTTACTCCCCCATGGTATGAGCCCCCTAGTAGCAGCACCAGCCTCTCCCTGTTCTGCTATCCCTCTGCCCCTTCTCCAAATCCTTGTTATAAAATTTTTCTCATTAGGATAAAGCACAACATCAGCTCCACCGAGCCCCCCAGCCAAGTGTTGAAGTGGCGTCCGAGATCCCCAAGGGCCAAGCCAAGTAACTATAAGTTTCCATGTGAAATATGTTTGTTATACACATATAGCCTACACTGTGCCACACAATATACAGTTTCTTCTGTATGAACGTCCACAAATTAAATCTCCAGAGTCAATACGGGACGTTAAAGTCAGCAAGTGTCATAGGGGGAGGGCCTTATTGTTTTTCGCCCCAGGGCCCCATTTCACCTAGAACCGGCCCTGAACCAATGCCGTAATTAGAAAGGACTGGGCCCCACAGCGCATTTTGTAATTGGCACCCCCTCTCCCCCCCAAACAACTTCTTCACAACCCACTCCTCCCGTGCAAACCCCACTCCTGTGGCTAGTCAAGATCGCTTTCTCAGACCCGGGCAGCTGCTCCATCTGTTTCCAACAGTGTCTCTGTATATAATGTCATTGTCAATACTGTTCAGAGAGCCCTGACAATAAAATCTTTTAGCCCTCCTCCTGGGTAGGCCCTTTCTGAGTTTGGGCCCCAAAGCAATTGCTGCCTCTGCTTCCCCTATAGCTACGCCCCTGGACACCACATATGGCATCCCCTCTCACTGAGGTGAAACCTAAGTTGTGCTCATGCTAGGAGAGGTGTTTATCTGCACGTCTGGTGTAAGGTCTATATTCATTTTGGGGGTTGGGCCTGGGGTCCATTTTTGTTAAGAGGTCTGTATTTATTTAGGGGGTCTGGTCTTTTATTTGAATTCATGTTGACAGTAGTGTACCTACGACCAGCCATGTGGGAGGACTTCTGGCCTTTTCCCGGTCATGTGCCACTTTCAACTGTTCTGCCCCTGCCAGACCCTGACTTCCCAGGCCAGAGGAGGCCTTATCCGTTCTGCTTGTGGTTTTATGTTTTTTTACTAGAGAACAAAGGAGCCATATTGCCTATCAGAGGAGCACAACAGTGGGAAATAGTAATGGTAATGTGTGAGGGGGAGCACGTTACTGTTTTGGGCAAATGGGGCACACTGGGCAGTATTACTTTCTAGGGGAGGACAAAGGGACATCATTACTTTTTAAGGGGCACAAAGTGGGTCATTATTGCTGTGTTGGGTTAAAAAGGGGGCATTATCACTGTCACACTTTTACTGTTTGGTGTACTATGACTGTCTGGGGTAGCACTACTGTCTGTGTAGCAATATTATATTTGGGAGCACTATGAATCTGGTAAAATTGATTTTAGGGGAGTTGTCTATGTGGAAATTTTTCATTGGGGCATAATTATAGTTATGACAACATTATATCCCTGCAACATATGAAGTACAGCAGTGGTGCCCAATCAGTTCTCGTATGAGGGCCGCACTAGACATGGTATACATTTCGCGGGCCAGAACCAGGTAGCTTTCCAAAAAGAAATGTAAACACTGTGAGGGGGCATGTGTGAGCATTACTACTGTGAAGGGGCAAATATATGGGCATTTTTTCTGTGAAGGGACACATATGGGCATTTTTACTGTAAAGGGGGTGTATCTGGGCATTTTTACTGTGAAGGGGACACATGTGAGCATTACCACTGTAAAGGGGGCACATGTGAGCATTACTACTGTGAAGGGGGCACATGTAAGCATTACTACTACGAAGGGGAAACATCTGGCCATTACCCCTGTGAAGGGGGCACATCTGGGCACTACCCCTGTGAAGGGAGCACATCTGGGCATTACCCCTGTGAAGGGGGCACATCTGGGCATTACCACTGTGAAGGGGCACATCTAGGCATTACCACTGTGAAGGGGGCACATCTGGGCATTGCCACTGTGAAGGGGGCACATCTGGGCATTACCACTGTGAAGGGGCACATCTGGGAATTACTACTGTGAAGGGGGAACATCTGGGCATTACCACTGTAAAAGGGGCACATCTGGGCAATACCACTGTGGAGGGAGCATGTGAGAATCACTGTGAAGGTGGCACATCTCTGGGCATAGCAAGACTAAGGAGTGGAATGCAGGAAACTCTCTCTAGAAATGCCTTGTGGTGCAATATGATGAGTCCTCTCACACGGGCACCAGACATAGTAATCACATATCAAGAAATAGGCTCAGGTCCAATCATTTCCACCATTACCACACCTCGGCAGTCACATTCTCCATAGACCTCCTGCTCCCATCTGACTCGTCCTCACCTTCTACTTCTACTTCTCTGAGTCCAGAGAGGATCTGTGTGGGCGGGTGTGGGGAGATGGGGTCTTCAGTCGCCGCAAAACTAATAATAGTTCTGCCCCACTGTATAATTAGGAATGGCGGCGTAGGCGATACAGCTTCAAGGCCGATGTGGACCGCGGGCCGTAGGTTGGGCATCACTGAAGGACATAATGGGGCAAATAGTGCAGAACCAGGCACAGAAGCCACAGGAGGGGCAGTTTGTGAAAGTTGGGAAAAGGTAAGGTAGGTGCTAGAAAAGCAAGAAGCCAAAAATGTCTGGGCAGCAAACCGACAATTTGAAGCTTGAAGAAGTCTTTATGATGATCTGAGACAGATGGAAAAGAAGTTGAAAGTTTATGGCTACATTCAAATGATTTAAAGCGGTTGCCTGTAGTGTTGATCGAGCACCGTAGTGCTCGGGTGCTCGGGCCGAACACATCGGGATGTATAATGGAAGTCAATGGGAGAACCCGAGCATTAAACCAGGTACCCCCTGCTCTGAAGAGCGGATATGCCTGGTTCATAGGAAAATGTCAAAAATTGATGGAAACAGGACCGAAATGGTTCTGGAACATCATGGGGAGGATTTCTGGATGCATCTTGTACTCGCAGGTCATTGCTGGGAATGATGTTGTCCGAGTAGTACGCCACTTTTACAGACTGACAATAATACGCGCAAAACCAAAGAAAAAAATTGATTTTAGAGGAAATATTTATAGGAAACATTCTTTTCTGTATATTTACTTGTATATAAAGTGCAAGTGCTGCCAAAAATTACAAGTAAGAGGCACTCTGATACAACTTGTATATTACATAAAGAAGGGCCTCATTTACATTGTGGTACAATTGTTTATGCAGTGGGACTCCTACACTCATAAAGCCTATGCACTAAGTGAAAGGGTTGCCAAAAATTACAAGGAACCGGCACTCCAATACACCCTTTGTTACACATAAAGGAGGGCATCATACACAGCCTTGAAAAATTATAATTGATGGCCTGCTGGTGACCCTCAAAAACATTTGGAGCAAGGGCCTGCTGATCTGACCATCTAAAACATTATGGACGAGGGCCTGCTGCCGCTTTGGTGACTCTAGATAACCTGGGGACAATCGCACATCAACTTTCAATGTTATTTTCAGCCCAAACCATGTAGACCATGGGTAACGGGGGAATCATGGTTCAATTCCGGAGAGGGAGCCTGAGAAACAGCTACGGCTTCCACATCCAAGCAAGGCAGCATGCGCGCAAATTACCTATTAGGTATAATTAGGTGAGGGCCTGCAGGTGAGCTGATCCTGTAAAAGATTTTAGGTGCGGGCCTTCAGGTGAGCTGACCCTGTAAAAGATTGTAGATGAAGGCCTGCTGGTGAGCTGACCCTGTAAAAGATTTGAGGTGCGGGCCTGCTGGTGAGCTGACCCTGTAAAAGATTTTATGTGTGGGCCTGCTGGTGAGCTGACCCAGTAAAAGATTGTAGGTGAAGGCCTGCTGGTGAGCTGACCCTCTAAAAAATTATATGTGAGGGCCTGGAAGTGAGCTGACCCTGTAAAAGATTGTAGGTGAGGGCCTGCTGGTGAGCTGACCCTCTAAAAAATTATATGAGAGGGCCTGCAGGTGAGCTGACCCTCTAAAAAATTATATGCAAGGGACTGTATGTGAGCTGACCCTGTAAAACATTATATGCGAAGGGCATATATAAAAGGGCATTATATGTGATGAATAAGCATGTTGATATGATGGAAGAGGAGGAGCAGGATGAGAAAAGGAAGATTCAACCATATACCCTGTGGTGGAAGGGGTGCATGGGAATACAGTGTATTCAGTACATTATAAACAACACATTTAAAATGCCTTTTTGTTCAGCCACTTTCATCTGGTGGAGTTGGGTCAACCTGTCAGCATTTTCAGTTGACAGGCGGATACGCTTATCTATTATAATGCCACCAGCAGCACTAAATACCCGCTCAGAAAAAACGCTGGCGGCAGGGCAGGCCAGCACCTCCAAGGCCTGTTCGTGCCATGTGTCCAGCTTGGACACCCATTAGTTGTAAGGCACTGAGGGACCATTGAGGACGCTGACAAGGTCTGCTATGTACTCCTTCACCATCTTCCGAAAATGTTCCCTCCTTGTCACACTAGGCCGTGCATCAGGGTGAGGGTGCTGGCGGGGTGTCCTGAAACTGTCCCAGGCTTTGGAGAGTGTTGCCCTGCCTCTGTTGGAACTGCTGTGTGTTCCCCTTGTCTCCCCTCCTCGGTTGGCCAAGGAACTACACACTCTGCCGCCAGCGTTGTCAGATGGAAATTTTTGGAACAATTTTTCAACAAGGATCTTCTGGTATTGCACCGTTTTGCTCATCCTGTCCACCAGAGGAATGAGCGATGAGAAGTTCTCTTTGTAGCGGGGGCTGAGAAGGGTGAACAACCAGTAATCTGTGTTGTCTAAAATGCGCATAACGCGCGGGTCTCGGGAAAGGCAGCCTAACATGAAGTCAGCCATATGTGCCAGAGTACCAACAGACAAGACTTCACTGTCGTCATCAGGAGGATGACTCTCCATCTCATCCTCTTCCTCCTCTTCTGCCCACCCATGCTGAACAGATGGAATTAAACTTCCATGGGTACTACCCTCTGTAGCAGAGGCAACCGTCTCCTGCTCCTCCTCCTCTTCATCGTCCAATTCGCACTGAGAAGACGAACTGAGGGTGGTCTGGCTATCACCCTGTGTAATGTCTTTCCCCATTTCCACCTCTTCCACATGCAAAGTGTCGGCCTTAATTGTGAGCAGCGAGCGTAGACACAGAAGTGGGATGGTTACACTGATAATAGCGTTATCACCGCTCACCATCTGTGTTGATTCCTCAAATTTTCTTAAAACCTCACAGAGGTCAGACATCCATGCCCACTCCTCGCTTATGAAGAGCGGAAGCTGACTGGAAAGGCGACGACCATGTTGCAGCTGGTATTCCACTACTGCCCTCTGCTGCTCACAAAGCCCGGCCGACATGTGGAACGTTGAGTTCCAGCGCGTGCTCACGTCGCACAACAGCCAGTGAGCTGGCAATTTCAAGCACTGCTGCAGCATTGACAGACCAGCTGAAGCTGTCGGTGACTTGCGGAAATGTGCACACATGCGGCACACCTTTACCAGTAGCTCAGGCAAATTGGGGTAGGTTTTGAGAAACCGCTAAACCACAAGGTTGAACACGTGGGCTAGGCAAGAGATGTGTCTGAGCTTGCCGAGATCCAAAGCCGCCACCAAGTTTCGGCCATTATCAGACACAACCATGCCTGGTTCTAGGTTGAGTGGCGAGAGCCACAGCTCAGTCTGGTCTCTTATCCCCTACCACAGCTCTGTGTGCTGTTTGTCCCCTAAGCATATCAGCTTCAGCTTGGCCTGTTGCCGCTTACCCACTGCAGTGCTACACTGCACCCAGCTACCAACTGATGACTGACTGGTGCTACAAGCGGATAATTCGGAGGTGGAAGTGGAGGAGGAGGAGGAGAATTGGGGGTTGGAGCCACTAACATAGGTGCTGGTGGAAACCCTGATCGACGTAGGGCCCGCAATCCTTTGTGGTGGTAGCACCTGTGCCATCCCAGGGTACGACTCACTCCCAACCTCCACAACGTTCACCCAGTGTGCCGTCAGGGAACTGTAGCGTCCCTGGCCGAATGCACTTGTCCATGTGTCCGTGGTTAAGTGGACCGTCCCAGTAACTGCGTTGGTCAGGGCACATGTGATGTTACGGGACACATGTTGGTGTAAGGCGGGCATGGCACACCGTGAAAAATAGTGGCGGCTGGGGACTGCGTAATGAGGGACGGCCACCGACATCAGGCTGCGGAAGGCCTCAGTGTCCTCAAGCCTAAATGGCAACATTTGCACGGCCAGTAATTTGGAAAGTTGCGCATTTAGTGCTATGGCCTATGTGTGGGTCGCTGGGTATTTATGCTTGCATTCAAATGCCTGGGGTGAGGACATTTGTACGCTGCACTGGGACACGGAAGTGGATGTGGTCGCTGATGGTGCTTGCGAAGGTCCAGGTGCAGGGCGGGATGCATCCGGGCATGCGTCTTGGACAGGGGATTGGCCAGCACGTAACACAGGGAAAGAGGAGGCAGTGGTGTGACCCGCAGATACAGATTGTGGACCCAGGCGTTCGCCCCACTTATTACGGGGCTTGGATGCCATGTGGCGGATCATGCTGGTGGTGGTGAAGTTGCTAGTGTTCAAGGCTCCTTTTCATATGGCACAGGTTGCAAACTACTATTCTTTTGTCGTCCGCACTTTCCTCAAAAAAGCGCCATACAGTAGTGTAGGATTTGGAAGTGTATGCGCAAAAAAATGTACAAAGGTATTTGTGATGAGGAAACGTTACACAGGACAGGTACCACATGTAATGTCACAGTTCGCAGTGTCTATGGAAAAAGTGTACTGGATGTAACTGATATTTTAGGGGTGCACACACTTTAAACAGGAGATGTGGCGAGGATAATTTAACTGTCCTCAGCGGACACCGTCTACGGAAAAAGTGCACTGGATGTCACAGATATTTTAGGGATGCGCACACTTTAAACAGGAGATGTGGCGCGGATAATTTATCTGTTTTTGTATAAAAATCTTCCTATTACACTCCCTACACTGTCTGTCCCTTCCTATGCACAGCTCTTCCTAACACTGAGCAATATATATTGCTTCTTACAAGGACTTTTTGGTCTATGAAACGTTTTTGTAGAAAAATTAAATTCAATTACACTCCCTACACTCTCTGTCCATTCCTATGCTCAGCTCTCCCTGACTTAGAATGAGCCGAACACGCGTCATCGGGTGCTATATAGCTCCCGATGACGCGTTCTGGCCAGCCAAACACTGTAATGCCAGTAGCCAACATGGCTACTGGCATTACAGTGAGGGCAGCACTTACCTGCATGTTTATTGGCTGCTTGGCAGCCGCGAAACGTGCGGGGAGGAGACGCGAGCATTGCGCTGGAGCACATGCGTTACTCTGCCGAGTACCGCCATGTGCCGAGCATAGCGATGCTCGAGCCGAACTGGTATTCAGTTGAGTATGCTAGATCAACACTAGTTGTCTGCTTTTTTTATATTGATGATATATCCTCAGGATAGGTCATCAATATCAGATCGGTGGGGGTCTGACACCCGGTAGTTCTGCCCATCAGCTATATGAAGAGAAGGCAGAGGTCATACAAGCACTGCCTTCTCTTCATTGGTTACCTGGTGGCCAACGCAACCGCAGAGGTGAGCAGGTGTAATTACATCTCAGCCATCCAGTTGACTTCTATGAAACGGCTCCTTTCATTCAACTGAATACTACAGAATCATCCCACTGAAATGAATGGGACGGAGTAGTTGTAATTACACTGCTCACCACCGTGGTTGAGATGGCGAGCATGTAAACAATGAAGAGAAGGCATCGCTCATATGAACGTTGTGGTGTCTTCAAACAGCCGATTGGAAGGGGTTCGGGGAGTAAGCTCCCGCTGATCTGATATTGATGACCTATCCTGAGGATAGGTCATCAATATACAAAAGTGGACAACCCCTCTAAATGTACTGTAATCACTTGTATAGTCTGCAGAGAGTTACTGTATGGTGATAAGATTGGTCTTTGTACAGTGTTTTCCCTCACAGTGGTGGTAATATATGGACATGGTGTGGTGATATTACAAGGACCATGTATAGTGGTTTCATATAATATTTAATCATTGAATGGAAGTATTCGGTCCTGGAATAACAGCAATGATGTTGTATGATAGGATGGGATATGTGCCTTGAGGCATGTGCCCCTGATCTTTTAAGACCACAGCAATACACGTACATGCTATACCTTTGGGACATATTCTATATAAATTGGCATAAGATAAAAACTGTTTCCCACATAAAATTTTTTAGAATCTTCCTAATGTTCCTTCTGAAAAGCTGGTGAGTATGTAAGAGAGGAGATTAAAAAGAGGACTAATTAGCTATGACGGTTAGTACGGTTGAAAGGAAGGTAGAAGATGAGGTTGAGGGGAAGGGGTGGTAGCATGTATTGGAACATATCTAATAGAGTGTGAGAATCCTTGACCAGACTCAGCAGTTATAAGGTTTTTATCTACATTGAGCAAATGCATTGCCAGTGTTTATGGTGATTAATAAGGGTCACTGATAGCAACTGGGCTTTTATATGATCCTATGTAGAGCCTTTGGCTGTGGCCCTCAGGGAAATTCCATTAACATGTTTGCGAAAGACGACAGCTTTTGTGCATTACATAAGTCAAATAATATGCTTTATCTCCCATTCCCTCCATTGCCTCAGGCACTCAGAGGAGATAGAACGCTTCATTCATTACTAGATTATGTGGATCACTACAGAGGATGAAAAAATAGCATTCTGCATAAGATATTTCATCTTCTTATTCTGATATCATGTATGAAATTACTTGCAATGCTGCAAGACTAAGAGGACTGTGCACAGAATTAGGGTACAAGCCAAGAGGCTATGTGCACCCCTGCCCCTTGCCTCAAAGCACTGAGGGAAAGGAGGGCCCAAGCTGAACTTTTGCACCAGGGCCCCTGAGCCTTTAGCTACTGTATGCTCCTGTAGGTAAGTGTTCTGCATTGAGGCCTAGGAAGAAAGTTACACCTCTGGGCCTGCCAAAGGGAAGAGAATACTCTGAACCAGGCTACCAATGGAGTCACTACATCATTGCTAAATGGAACTTGTCCTGGGTACTGATTCTTAGACTGGAACAGTTTATTAATGTAGTAGTAATTTAAAAGCTATAAACTCCTTTAGGGGCAAATTTTTTATTATTTTTTATTTACTCATTTTGGGCTAAAGATCATCTTGTCAATTGGTCATGTTCTTGTTTTGACGGCTATGTGTAGCCCTTATCTCTGAATTCATGACAGCTCATAAACACTCATTATAGCTAAAATCTTATCAAACTGATAAGAATATGGCTTACATGAGTGTTTATGAGCTATCAGGATTTCAGTGATAAGGGCTATACATCCAGCCATCAGAACAGCAATTTGATGGCTCAGTGTGAAACTGAAACTAAGATACCCTGCAGCTAAGCTGAATTGTAACCTTGTAGCAAAAAAGTTCAGAAAATTGCCCCTGAAGGTGATCAATAGTATACATTTTTGCTCTAGGCTAGTGTTTTGTAACCAGGGTTGGGTGGAACCTTGTTTGTTCTTTGGAACTCATTTAAGGGTTCCTCCAAAGACAGAAAAGTGAGAGTTGTCAATTTTACAGTAGAATAGGGGTAATTGTAGGAATTCCGTAGGTGGGAAAAATCGTGGTTCTCCCATGGTGAGATCAACAACTATGCTATACAGAAAAATCACAGACTAAAATATATGAAGATAATTACTGGCCAGATCTTGAAACATGGACGTGTAACACCTGGTGGGCACAGCAATCTATGTATGACCACTAAATTTATAGAGTAACCTGCAATGTTTTAGGCTTTCCGTTTGTGAGATACGTTCAGGGCTCTCAGAAGTGGTCCAAAACGGATAAGTTTGGCCCTAATGCATTCTGAATGGAAAAGGATCCAGTCAGAATGCATCAGTTTGCCTCCGATCAGTCTCCATTCCGCTCTGGAGGGGGACACCAAAACGCTACATGCAGCGTTTTGCTGTCCGCTTGATGAAACTGAGCCAAACAGATCCGTCCTTACACACAATGTAAGTCAATGGGGACGGATCCGTTTTCTCTGACACAATAGAAAACGGATCCGTCCCTCATTGACTTTCAATGGAGTTCATGACGGAACCGTCTTGGCTATGGTACAGATAATACAACCGGATCCGCTCATGACGGATGTATGCGGTTGTATTATTGTAACGGATCCGTTTTTGGAGATCCATGACGGATCCGCCCAAAACGCAAATGTGAAAGTAGCCTTATTGTTACTTTTATGAGATGTGTTAAGACAGTTTTGAATCCTGTGAGTAATATTTGTGTTGAGTGCCTTGGGTTTGGGTCTTCATGTTTCTCTAAGATGTATTCATGGTTTCCTTGATTGTTGCCATTCATCTCATCATTGGTCATCCTTTCATTTTGCTTCTCTCAATCCTTTTAAACAATATTGTCTTTTCCAGTGAGCTGGGTCTTCTTGCAAGTTTGGAGTAAAATTAAGGTTTTCCTGGTCATTCAGGAATCAATTTTAGGGTCTAAGCATTCATTTTTTTAAGTTGTTTCCTTTTTTTATGTTTTTTTTTCTTCTTCTTCATTTTTCTTGGGATTTAGTGAATATATGTTTTGTTGTGCCGACCATCCTCCTGCTATTCCCTCCTTGCCACTCACTATGCCATTTGATGTCCTGGTTACTGGCGTCCTTTCCATGTTGCGCCTCCATTATCTTGCTTATTGCACATTTAGTGCACATGCACTTTTGTCCAGCCTTTTGAAGGGCCAGTATGTGTCCTCACTAAACCTATCTCTGCCAATGGCCGAGATTCCCTAGGTATTTAAGGCACTCTCTCCAGGCAGGGGGTGCCTGAGTGTTAAGGTTCCCTGTGACCAGCAAAGATTTTTGGAAGACTTAGTACTTCAACAATTGTATTGCTTTATCCTGCAATATCCAGTCTGTATTCCCATCTGTGTTCCTGCCGTGTACCCATCCTTCCTGTGTACTCCTCACCTTACAGTTCAGCTTTCAGTTCAAGTGTCTGTTTAAGTTCCCCGAATCTGTCTGTGCTACAGTCTTTGTTCCTAACTTCCTTATACTCTCATCTGCCAAGCTCTCCTTGTGTCTCCAGTTCAGTGTTGCCAAATATCAGCAATTTCAGTATTATTTACTTTTCTGTGATTGTGGTGAAGTTTCCCTGTATCTCAGCCATCCAGGCTAGTTTCCTACAATTAAGTTCTGCCAAAAACCACATAATTGGTTTGACTGCTCATGCTGTACCTGTGGTTTTGGTATGCTTTTTGTGCATTTTTGTTATACTGAGCTCCTGGTGCTTGCACCAGAGCCACTCACCCCAGTAAGGTAGCTGCCAACTTTACTGGGTATATGCCAAAAGCTAGCGGTCTGGTTGCTTCCCTGCAGCAAAGTCAAGATCCCTGTACAGGGGTTCAGGGTTGGCGTTAGGCGGGAAAAACTGGGCAATTGCCCAGGGCCACCCTCTCCAAAGGGACCACCTCCAAGTGGCTTTTCTCAGGGCCGCATGGTGCAGCAGTTTATATTGGGGCTTGGGAGCAAATGGCTCCCATCCTGCTGTTCAGCCTTTTATTCTCTGTTAGGAAGTAGAACGGTGCAGGAGGTCGCAATAACATCATTACAACTTCCTGTGCTGGGTCTCAAGTGGTGTGATGATATAATCATTAATGACTGCATCCTGAAGCAGGCATTTATAATCACATCATTGTGCTGCCTGACACTTGACGGAGGAGATTGTGGTGATGTCATCGCGACCGCCTCAGGCCACAGGCCAGAAGAGGCCTCATTGCGGGGAATGGGAGAGAGGTGAGTGATTGGCACTACTGGACGCAGTACAAGGGGGGACGCACATTATATATACCTTGCACTACAGGGGGCATTTAATACTTGCACTATGGGGGGGTCAGAACAGCATTATATATTGGGACTACAGGGGGAGTATTTTGCACATTATATATATATATACTGGCACTACAGGGGGGACATTATGTACATACTGGCACTACAGGGGGACATTACATACTGAACCTACTGGGGGAGAAATATATACTGACACAACAGGGGGGAGATGGAGAACCATTACATATACTGGCACTACAGTGGGGACGGAGGAACATTATATAATGGCACTTCTGGGTGGGGGGAGGCAGGGGAGCATTACATAGTGACACTACGGGGGAGCATTATACATACTGGCACTATTCGAGGAGCATTACACATACTGGCACTATAGGGTCATTTTAAAGGGGGCACTACAGGGAGCATTATACATACTGTAAGGGATCGTCTCTTTTCAGGGGGTCGCACTCACAGATATCTTCGCAGACACGATTATAATGTCCAAACTCTTGCTTTATTTCAGACACTTTAGCAAAGCACAGGTTAAGAAGTCGCAGCTTCAACTTATCACGCGTGACATCCACACAAAATAACAAACCCTTGCCCGGCTAGGCTCTAACTAAACACATAAGCGTATCCCTGACTCACCTAGAGAGCCCTGTTCACACATGGAACACAAATGCGGCTTTCCTCAGCCATTCAGTCCAGCAACCTCCAGGCTCTGACACTTCAATACCTTTTGGGGGATTGTAGCCCAGTAGTCCTTCCGACTCTGGCCTCGTGATGCTTGTTTCACAGGCGTCACCGCGTCCCCCAAAGTTCAGGCTATCGCCTAGCCTCGTGGCCCCTCAGCCCACCCGGCTGACACCACTCACACAGAGCCTCACAAGACACTCCAGAGTGAGACACACCCAAGATCCAGTAGCAGGATTAAATAGGATCCCTGGACATGAGCATGCCCTAAGTCCCGGACTGCAGCATTGGGAACAGGCACCCTCAATGTTCACATTGCCACAATACTTACACTACAGGGGGGCATTAAACATACTGGCACTACAAGAGAGATATAACTTCAGGGGACATTATAAATACTGGGGGCACTACGGTGGCATTAGTACTACTGGGGGTACTGTGGGGATATTATTATTATTTTGGCACAATATAGAGGGCATTACTACTAATGGGAGCACTCTTACATTTGGGAGCACTATTACCTATGAGTGCACTCTAGTAGAGACTTACTACTTATGGTGGAACTTTGGGGGGGGGGGGGCTATCTGAATGCTATTGTTATTTCTGCAGTATAGTATTTAAGGGCATTGGGATGTACAGTGGACATAGTACTGGGGGTAGCAGAAGGATAAGAATGTTGGGGCCCCAAATGGAGGAGGAGAATGATTGAAAAGTGAGGAATCTGTCTTTGTGGGAAACTCTGCAGAGACATGGCTTAAAAAACTCATCACAATGGTGTGCTTCCAGTGGAGATGAGGAGAGAGCATCTACATCAGAGGAGACATCACTGGATGTAAAAGTTATGTAGCACTGTAGTCTCCTGTATGTTTGGTAGTACAGAATGTTCACCCAAATATGTCTTTAGCAGTACGGCTTAGGTGGAGGAGGGGGGATGCCATTTAAATTTTTCACCTCAGACAAAAGAGAACCTGGAATCGGCCCTGGCCTTCCTCTAATGTATGCAAGCCACACTTTACAACCTCTAACTGCTGCTTTAGCATCAACTAGGAGCCTTTTACAGCCGTCACTCGGGAGCAGAGGGAAGAGGTTGGGAAGTGTTTACTAGAGACCAAGGGCATTTAGTGGTATCATTGGTAATATTGTCCTTTGTACAGTGTGTCTTGTTAAATTTCAGTATGGAGGTTGGACTAGATGGACCCATATCTTTTTTTTTTCCAACCATATCAACTATGCAATTATTTAACAACCATGGGGGTCATTTATCAAACTGGTGTAAAGTAGAACTGACTTAGATGCTCATAACAACCAATCATATTCCACCTTTCATTTTCCAAAGAAGCTGTCACAAATGAAAGGTTGAATCTGATTGGGTCCAACTAAGCCAGTTCTACTTTACACCAGTCAAATTTAGATTAAAAATAAAAATAAAAAAATTGGGGGTGGGGGGGGGGGGGGGCATATGCCTTGTGGCTTTTGCTCCTGATCTTTTAAGACCTTAGCAATACTCTGACATACCGCCATTTGAACTGACTAAATGTGAGTGTGTTACAATATTTCATTTGGGGCCCCACTTCAAATATTACCCAGGGCCACTTATTGTCTAAAACCAGCCCTGCATAGGTTAAATGGCGAATACAAGGGGAGCACCAGAATAACTCCCTTACCCTCAGTTCAGACCTGAGCGTTTTACAGCGCGTTCCTACGCGCTGTAAAACGCTCAACAATTAGAAACCAATGCTTCCCTATGGGATTGGTTCTCACCTGGGCGTTTTACAGCGCGTACGATCGCGCTGTAAAACGCCCGACGCTCAAACAAGTACATGAGTGTTTTTTGGGGCGTTTGTCGCGCGTTCCCGTACATAGACTTTCGGGAACGCGCGACAATGTGTGTTCACTTGTCTCTGTATGCGCGCTTGTAAACGCCCGTACAATCGCGCATACAGAGCGCTCCTTTCAGAACGCTCTGGTGTGAACCCAGTGTTAGGGTTTAGCTCAAAGCCAAACCAGTTAGTTGGCACAGTGGATCCACACTCACTGATCTGTAACAATATGGATGGATAACATGTTTTCCATTGATCATTAGTGCTCCTGGGGATCTTCTCTGAGAAGTTCTAAGTTCAGTAGCTGATCTTTGAAAAGCCCATCAGTATTAGCAGGAAGAGCAGTTATCGTTTCTCTGAGATGCTTGCTTTAATGAGGGACTATCCGCAGTAATTATGTTGTTTCTCTATTAATGTTGCCAAGTCAGCTATTTACTGAGCGACCAGAATGACCCTTCTTCACAGTATAATAAAGATGTGGTTTTGTTTTCGTGATTTATTGTGTAGTTAGATGACCCAGCGACCTCGATTTTACTTGTATTCTATGATAAGACTCATAGGGTTTGTACATTCACCATAGGCTGGTGGCATTACCCAGTCAGGTGTTCTAGTCCTCCACGAAAAACTCCAGCCCAAAAATGATAATGTTGTGGATAAAGCAGAGGGGTAACTTGAAGCTTCTGGGCCCTAATTTGAATTCTGTAGCATGGCCCCTACCATGTGTCTTTTTAGGCAAGAGTACTGTCAAAGGGGCTAGTAGGGCATGTGCTATTGCTGAGTGCCAACAAGATAATATATCTTGGCTATGGTAGGTAGATACAGTACTAGGGCAGCAAGCTGTAACTGGGTAAAGAAAAGCCTAGCTGCAACTAGGTCCTTGAGCTAATACAGCTGGACCTATATGCTACTGCCAACCTCTGCAACCTCAGAGTGCAACAAATTATTCACTTCACTTGTCCAATTATGCAGTGAAGGTACTGGTAGTGATATAGGGCGTAACATTTAGGAAGGGGACATTCACATTGTCCCAGAACTTAGCCCTGTCAACCCTTTACACAGATCGATACAAAAGGTAAGTATCAAGAACAAACCACTTGCTCCCAATAATTGCCTTCTCATCAGAGTAGGTGAGAGCTACATTTACCTGCAGCAATCACCTTCTCTTTATGGGGATGAGCAATCACTGCAGAAATCACTAGTCACCACAGACAATCAGATTTTGGTATCTACATCAGCGATGTGAGTGTTTGCTTGTTCATTCGGCCATCAGTGGCACTTTTATAGAGAGCAGTTATCAGAAATTAGCGTTACTAAGAGCATTGTTCCCAATAATTGCCACAATTATCAGCCCGTGTAAAGACTGGTAATTCTACACTTATACAAAAACGTACCCTTGTACACCCTAAATCAATCCCTTGGGATTATTTAGAGTTGTACTAGGTTTCTACAGCTAGAGATGCCATAAACCATAAATGTGTTACCCACAGATGCCCCTCTACAATATATTAGGTTCTCATTTCCTCATAAAAGATCCCCCAGAACAAGTAAATCTACTACTGTATTCTACATGATACTTTCCTGCCAAAACTGGTACAATAAGACTATAAGTATACAATGGGGCCACACTATGATGTCTCCCGAGGGCCACATTTTGACTAAAGTTGATTCCAGTCCATTGTCCTCTATTGCAGTAATTGAGCTTTTACTTGCACTTTCATCATCTTTGCCAAAAAGTCCTCTGCCCTCTTGCACTTTGATGCTACTCATGTATATACATGTTCTCAGAATGCTTTTAGAATTCACTTAGATTGAAAAGGTCAGATCTTGTCATGTTCTGTAAATGTGTCACAGCATTTTCTGTCATTTTACTGCTTTGGTTGCAAAGTCAGACTTTACAGCAGAATTTTATTAGACGACCATTAGGAATTCTGGTCAAAGAAAAAAAGTAAAACATAGTAAAGATAACATAACACAAATGGCAACGAGCGTCTTCCAGCACATCTATTATGGAGTTCATTTAATTCTTAGAAAATATAATTCAATGATTTCTTATATGACAGGCTCAATAAAACGTTCAGTCAGACACTATAAATCTATTTTAAGGGGATCATTGCGGTAATTTTTTGTTTCCAAAATGGGCAGATTACAGTATAAATTCTATTTATTTACCCATAAGAATTCATCAGTACAAGAAGTTTGGACTGGTTATCTATCTTTAAACTAGAAAAGTAGATTTTTTCCAGATGTATGAAAACTTTCTCTCAAATGCCATCTTTCATCTAGAAATGTTAATTTATTTGTATAGATAGATAGATAGATAGATAGATAAAAGATAGATTGATTGATTGATAGATATAGATATTTATGAGAGATAATGAGAGATAGATAGATAGATAGATATGAGATAAATAGATAGATAGATAGATAGATATGAGATAAATTGTCATGGTCTTACCTTCTTGCTGTTCTCCTTCGTTTGACATGTGCTGGCGGCCATCTTGGTTTCTGGGTTTCTTGTAGCCTCCTACCCTGCGGCTCCTCCTTCCCACTGGGAGGAGCTGGATGCCTGCTCATATATATAGGAGGTCTGTGGCTTCAGTTCCTTGCTTGGTCCTCCTGTGTTCACATGCTTCTAGACTGCTGCTGCTTCTGGTTCCTGATCCTGGTTTCGTCCGACTACCCTGCTGGTTCCTGATCCTGGTTTCGTCCGACTACCCTGCTGGTTCCTGATCCTGGCTTCGTCTGACTACCCTTCTGGTTCCTGACCTCTGGCTTCGCAA
Source organism: Bufo bufo (assembly GCF_905171765.1). NCBI lineage: Eukaryota > Metazoa > Chordata > Amphibia > Anura > Bufonidae > Bufo > Bufo bufo. Next base: position 252,665,275 of record NC_053389.1, read on the forward strand.
AGACTCTGCTTCGGTTTCGCCATCCGTTTGGACTTTTGCTTTACAGCTTTATTTTCAATAAAGCCTTCTTATTTTCACTTATCTCTTGTTGTACGTCTGGTTCATGGTTCCGTGACATTAGGACCAAGCCATGAATTCTGACGGTACAGGGCCATCCTCGCTACCCACGCTGGTTGCCAGACTTGATCAGCAGGATCACCTGTTGGGTCGGTTCGCTGTGGCGTTGCAAACCCTGCTTGAACGCACGGCTCATTTCGCTCCCGTTGCCGATGGGTCGGTTGTCGCTCCTGGGCCCGCTCCTACTGCCGCTCCGGTTGTTGCGCCAGAGTCTACCCCGACACCTGTTGTTGCACCTGCGGTGTTTCGGGGTATGACCGGTTCTGCTCCTCTTCCACAGCGCTTTGGGGGAGAGCCAACTCAGTGCCGAGGTTTCCTTAACCAGGTGGGCATTTATTTCGAGTTGCTGCCACATGCCTTTCCTACTGAGAGATCAAAGGTGGGCTTCTTGATCTCGCTGCTCTCGGACAAGGCCTTGGCCTGGGCCAGCCCTTTATGGGAGAACAACAATCCGGTGGTTGCCGAGTTTTCCGGTTTTGTTGCTTCTCTTCGGAAGGTATTCGATGTGCCGGCTCGTGCTGCCTCTGCTGCGAAGCTCCTTATGTCCATCAGACAGGGTTCACGATCCGTAGCTGAATACGCCATTGAGTTTCGTACCCTGGCAGCAGAGGTGGGCTGGAATAATGAAGCTCTGGTCGCTGCTTTCTCTCATGGTCTCTCGGATGCCTTGAAGGATGAGGTTGCAGCTAAGGACCTACCAGTGGAGCTCGAGTCTCTTATTTCTTTCCTGATTTTGATTGACACCAGACTCAGGGAGAGACCTTCCTTTAAGGAGAGCCTGCGGAGGTTTTCTAACGGATTGGCGCCTACGTTTGCTGTCCCACCCGTGCCTCCCTCTCCTCCCACGCCTCCTGGGGATGACTTGTCTGGGGGTGAACCCATGCAGCTGGGGTTTGCTCGCCTGTCCGAGGGGGAGAGGGTACTCCGGAGACGCGAGGGCCGATGCATGTACTGTGGTCTCGGTGGGCATTTTCGGTTGGCATGTCCGAACCGTCCGGGAAACGCTCGCACCTGAGATCCTGTCGGGGGCAGATCTTGGGTGGAGTCTCCTCGTCCCCGGTTTCCCGTGTTGACAAACCAATGATCACTGTTGTCCTCTCCTGGGTCGGGGGCTCGGTGACGACCCAGGCGTTGGTGGACTCTGGTGCTGGTGGTTTGTTCATTGATAATGTGTTCGCTGCCGCCAATTCCATTCCTCTGCAGGCTCGAGGTTCCCCACTGGCTCTTGAGGCGAGAGACGGCAGACCCCTTCTGCCGCCACACGTGACTCATGAGACCCTTCCAGTGGGGATAGCCATTGGTGCCGTTCACAGAGAGTCGGTCTGCCTCCAGGTTATTTCGTCTCCACACTACTCGGTGGTCTTGGGGTACCCCTGGCTCCGGAAGCATAATCCGACTTTCGATTGGAGATCGGCCGAGATCCTCTCGTGGTCACCGCAGTGTGGGGCTAGTTGCATCCATGGGTCTGTCAAGTTGCTGTGTACTTCCTCGGACTCTCTGTTGCCTCCTGAATACGAGGAGTACCGGGATGTATTCGATAAGGTGCGCGCGGTTGCCCTACCTCCGCACCGCCCATACGATTGTGCCATAGAGTTAGAATCTGGTGCCGTTCCTCCTCGTGGCAAAGTCTATCCACTGTCGGTAGCGGAGAATGAGGCCATGGAGGAGTACGTGAGGGAGGCGCTTTCACGCGGACACATTCGCAAATCCTCGTCCCCGGCAGGGGCTGGATTTTTCTTTGTGAAAAAGAAGGGCGGTGAGTTGAGGCCTTGCATCGATCACAGGGGTCTCAATCGCATCACGATCAAGAACGCTTACCCGATACCCTTGATTTCCGAGCTGTTCGATCGCCTTAAAGGGGCCACGGTCTTTACCAAACTCGACCTGAGGGCGGCATATAACCTGGTAAGGATCAAGGCGGGCGATGAGTGGAAGACCGCGTTTAACACCAGGACCGGTCATTATGAATCCTTGGTTATGCCCTTTGGGTTGTGCAATGCGCCCGCAGTCTTTCAGGAATTCATCAATGATGTTTTCCGTGACCTGTTGCAGCAGTGTGTGGTGGTCTATTTGGATGACATCTTGGTATATTCTGAATCCATGGAGGCCCACATTCTGGATGTCAGACGAGTGTTGCAACGGTTACGAGAGAACAAGCTGTTCGGTAAGCTTGAGAAATGCGAATTTCACCGATCCCAGGTAACCTTCTTAGGTTACATCATTTCCGCTGAGGGGTTCTCCATGGATCCTGAGAAGGTTTCGGCTGTCTTACAGTGGCCCCAGCCCAGTGGTCTTCGTTCCCTGCAGCGCTTTTTGGGCTTCGCCAATTATTATCGGAAGTTCATCAGGGACTTTTCCATGCTAGCCAAGCCTCTCACGGATCTGACCAGGAAGGGCAGTAATTCCCAGGTCTGGCCGCTCGAGGCCATCCGAGCTTTTGAGGCTCTAAAGTCCGCCTTTGTGTCGGCTCCGATTCTGTCGCATCCCAACCCTGGGTTGCCCTTTGTCCTCGAGGTGGACGCGTCTGAGACGGGAGTAGGCGCCCTTCTGTCTCAGCGTAGAACACCAGAGGGTCCTCTGCTTCCTTGTGGGTTTTACTCCCGGAAACTGTCTTCCGCGGAGTGCAACTATCAGATTGGTGACAGGGAGTTATTGGCCATCGTGCAGGCCCTTAAAGAATGGAGGCACTTGCTCGAGGGTTCGGTGGTTCCGGTCCTCATCCTGACGGACCACAAGAATCTGACCTACCTTTCTGAGGCCAAGAGATTGACACCACGTCAGGCCAGATGGGCTCTGTTCTTGTCACGTTTTAATTACGTGGTCTCCTACCTACCCGGTTCCAAGAACATCAGGGCGGATGCCTTATCACGGCAGTACTCCGAGCTGTCCAGGGAGGAGTCGATTCCGACTTCGGTCATACCTCCGAATCAGATCTTGGCCGCCATTCGCACCAGCCTGACCTCTCCCCTGGGTGAGCAGATTTTGGCGGCTCAATCTGGTGCTCCCTCTGGGAGACCCAACGGCAGATGTTTTGTGCCTGAGGAGTTGCGCACTCGGTTGTTGCGAACCTACCATAACTCCAAGACCGCGGGGCATCCTGGAAAGAATCAGCTGTCCTGGGCTGTTTCACGTCTGTTCTGGTGGCCTTCCCTACGTTCCGACATCGCCGCATATGTAGCGGCATGCTCCGTTTGTGCCCAGAGTAAGTCCCCTCGGCACCTTCCGTTGGGCCTTCTGCAACCCATAGCCACCGGGGAGCGCCCATGGTCACACCTGGGGATGGATTTCATTGTGGACCTCCCTGCATCCCGAGGCCATACGGTCATTCTCATGATTGTGGATCGGTTTTCCAAAATGTGCCACTGTGTTCCTCTCAAGAAGTTACCCTCTGCACAAGAGTTGGCCACGATTTTTGCCAGGGAGGTCTTCCGGTTGCACGGTTTGCCCAAGGAGATTGTGTCGGATCGGGGGAGTCAGTTTGTGTCCAGGTTCTGGCGCGCCTTTTGCTCCCAGTTGGGGATTCATCTCTCCTTCTCCTCGGCCTACCACCCTCAGTCCAATGGGGCCGCAGAACGATCCAATCAGGCCTTGGAGCAATTCTTTCGTTGCTATGTCTCCGATCACCAAGACAATTGGGTTGACCTCCTGCCTTGGGCTGAGTTTGCCAGGAACACGGCGGTGAACTCTTCCTCTGGGACGTCTCCCTTCATGGCCAATTATGGGTTCCAACCTGCCGTGTTACCGGAGGTATTCTCTCCCCAGGATATTCCGGCTGTGGAGGATCACCTTTCCGTCCTACGTGCTTCTTGGGTACTGATCCAGAAGTCCCTTGAGGTCTCTGCGTGTATGGTTGTCCACCCGCAACCTCAACCTTCGAGTGCCCACTCCCAAGCTGGCGCCTCGCTTTGTTGGTCCCTTCCGAGTGCTTCGCAGGGTAAACCCGGTAGCCTATGCCCTTGCGCTTCCTCCTGGCATGCGGATCTCCAACGTGTTTCATGTCTCCCTGTTGAAGCCACTGGTGTGTAATCGTTTCACTTCCTCGGTTCCTCGGCCTCGTCCGGTCCAAGTGGGCAATCGTGAGGAGTATGAGGTGAGCAATATCCTGGACTCACGCCTGGTCCGCGGTCGGGTGCAGTTTTTGGTCCATTGGCGTGGTTATGGTCCAGAGGAGCGTTCCTGGGTTCCCTCCGCAGATGTCCATGCTCCTGCCTTGCTCCGAGCCTTCCACGCACGCTTCCCTCAGAAACCGTTCTTTACTCCGCGGAGGAGGGGCCCTTGAGGGGGAGGTACTGTCATGGTCTTACCTTCTTGCTGTTCTCCTTCGTTTGACATGTGCTGGCGGCCATCTTGGTTTCTGGGTTTCTTGTAGCCTCCCACCCTGCGGCTCCTCCTTCCCACTGGGAGGAGCTGGATGCCTGCTCATATATATAGGAGGTCTGTGGCTTCAGTTCCTTGCTTGGTCCTCCTGTGTTCACATGCTTCTAGACTGCTGCTGCTTCTGGTTCCTGATCCTGGTTTCGTCCGACTACCCTGCTGGTTCCTGATCCTGGTTTCGTCCGACTACCCTGCTGGTTCCTGATCCTGGCTTCGTCTGACTACCCTTCTGGTTCCTGACCTCTGGCTTCGCAAAGACTCTGCTTCGGTTTCGCCATCCGTTTGGACTTTTGCTTTACAGCTTTATTTTCAATAAAGCCTTCTTATTTTCACTTATCTCTTGTTGTACGTCTGGTTCATGGTTCCGTGACATAAATAGATAGATAGATATGAGAGATAATGAGACATAGACAGATAGATAACGTGATAGATAAGATAGATTACATAACATAGTAACATAATTTGTAAGCCTTAAAAAAAAGCCATCCATCCAGTTTAGCCTCTTATCCTGTAAGTTGATCCAGAGGAAGGCAAAAACCCCATGAGAAGCCAATTTTCCTCATTTTAGGGGGAAAGAAAATTCCTTCCCAACTCCAATTAGGCAATCAGAATAACTCCCTGGATCAACAACCTATCTCTAGTAACTATAGCCTGTAATATTATTACACTCCAGAAATACATCCAGGCACCTCGTGAACTCTTTTAGTGAGTTCACCATCACCACCTCCTCAGGCAGAGAGTTTCATAGTCTCACTGCTCTTACATTACGATAGATAAATAGATAGATAGATAGATAGATAGATAGGAGATGATAGATATATAAATAGATAGATAGATAGATAGATAGATAGATAGATAGATAGATAGATAGATAGATAGATATGAGATGATAGATACAGTTGCAAAAAAAGTATGTGAACCCTTTGGAATGATATGGATTTCTGCACAAATTGGTCATAAAATGTGATCTGATCTTCATCTAAGTCACAACAATAGACAATCACAGTCTGCTTAAACTAATAACACACAAAGAATTAACTGTTACCATGTTTTTATTGAACACACCATGTAAACATTCACAGTGCAGGTGGTGAAAGTATGTGAATCCTTGGATTTAATAACTGGTTGAACCTCCTTTGGCAGCAATAACTTCAACCAAACGTTTCCTGTAGTTGCAGATCAGATGTGCACAACGGTCCGGAGTAATTCTTGACCATTCCTCTTTACAGAACTGTTTCAGTTCAGCAATATTCTTGGGATGTCTGGTGTGAATCGCTTTCTTGAGGTCATGCCTCAGCATCTCAATCGGGTTTAGGTCAGGACTCTGACTGGGCCACTCCAGAAGGCGTATTTTCTCCTGTTTAAGCCATTCTGTTGTTGATTTACTTCTATGCTTTGGGTCATTGTCCTGTTGCAACACCCATCTGTTGAGCTTCAGCTGGTGGACAGATGGCCTTAAGTTCTCCTGCAAAACGTCTTGATAAACTTGAGAATTCATTTTTCCTTCGATGATAGCAATCCGTCCAGGCCCTGACGCAGCAAAGCAACCCCAAACCATGATGCCCCCACCACCATACTTCACAGTTGGGATGAGGTTTTGATGTTGGTGTGCTGTACCTCTTTTTCTCCACACATAGTGTTGTGTGTTTCTTCCAAACAACTCAACTTTGGTTTCATCTGTCCACAGAATATTTTGCCAGTACTGCTGTGGAACATCCAGGTGTTTTTGGACAGCAGTGACTTCCTCTGTGGTATCCTCCCATGAAATCCATTCTTGTTTAGTGTTTTACATATCGTAGATTTGCTAACAGGGATGTTAGCATATGCCAGAGACTTTTGTAAGTCTTTAGCTGACACTCTAGGATTCTTCTTCACCTCATTCAGCAGTCTGCGCTGTGCTCTTGCAATCATCTTTACAGGACGGCCACTCCTAGGGAGAGTAGCAGCAGTGCTGAACTTTCTCCATTTATAGACAATTTGTCTTACCGTGGACTGATGAACAGCAAGGCTTTTGGAGATACTTTTATAACCCTTTCCAGCTTTATGCAAGTCAACAATTCTTAATTGTAGGTCTTCTGAGAGCTCTTTTGTGCGAGGCATCATTCTCATCAGGCAATGCTTCTTGTGAAAAGCAAACCCAGAACTGGTGTGTGTTTTTTTATAGGGCAGGGCAGCTGTATCCAACACCTCCAATCTCGTCTTATTGATTGGACTCCAGTTGGCTGACACCTCACTCCAATTAGCTCTTGGAGATGTTATTAGTCTAGGGGTTCACATAATTTTTCCACCTGCACTGTGAATGTTTACATGGTTTGTTCAATAAAAACATGGTAACATTTAATTCTTTGTGTGTTATTAGTTTAAGCAGACTGTGATTGTCTATTGTTGTGACTTAGATGAAGATCAGATCACATTTTATGACCAATTTGTGCAGAAATCCATATCATTTCAAAGGGTTCACATACTTTTTCTTGCAACTGTATATAGATCGATAGACAGATTTATATGAAATGACATTTTATTTTGACCGACACTGCTATCAGTGTAGTTAAATAATTGTAGCCTTAAAGAAACCAGAAAATGTATTTTTTTATTTTATATTTCTATTCTATAATACATGAAGACTTTATTTCACCTGCACAGCTTTTTCTAACACCCTCTAGTTATTATACACGTAGATGATCAATGGTAATATACTGAAACTGCTGGGTATGGGAAAAGACCTGAGAAAATATTGAAAATCCATAAATAGTGTGTTTTCCTGATGCATCCTAGTCAATAGTAGATGTCATGGTATTTGCTGCAGTATAAAAAATGTAGAAGAGCCTTTGTTAGATGCTTTGTGTGCAACCTCTTTATTCGGGGTCATATGTTATTACTGTCAGCTAATGTATCTCTAATTTCTGTGTCTATATCTGCAAAGACTGACCAAATAATCTCTGTGGGTCGTTTTATAGAGATACATTTGGCAAGGAGGTGCTCATTATTCTGGTCAGCCAGCTTCCAAGACCACTGAAATCGGTGGCCAAAATGATTCAGAATTTTTGCACATATTTCCCACTTGACATTCCAAAATTCTGTCTGTTGTTCTATAGAAACAAACTGCAAGCTGTCAGCACTTGCTGTTGCTAAAGAGCCACAGGGACGGTGTGCCTTTATGTAGGCTCCCTGCTACTTTATCTGCTCAGAGGGACACATGGTCAGTTTATCATAGTCAGTGGCTGACTATGTGATATTTGGATGAAGCTGAGCAAATGATTCAAGAGACAAAGAACTACTTTATTAAGTCCCTGTTGATGTCTTCTGCAGGCCAAGAAGTAGACACATAGAGTGGCAGTTGGTTAAAATAACGGGAATATCGTACCTAAACAGGATATCACAAGTTGTATGTGTGTCTGTAGAGAGCATTCTTATTAATAACGAGAAAGAGAGAGGGGGCGGCACCAATGCTCCGGCTGGGTACACGAGGAGAGGGACGCTGTATGTGGCTGAAGAGGACCCACACGATCGGCGGTGCTCAGCTAGGAAGCGAGATGCAAAGATCACGGTAATGTAGAAAAAAAAATGAAATAGCGGCACTCACCCGTGTGGAGTAAAACCAGCAACTTTATTATACAAATGCTACATCAGGCAGGGGGCGGACAATTCAATACACACGCATTGATCAGCGGCGGCCGTTTCGCGCCAAATGCGCTTCTTCTGGCTGTGCGTCCAACGCACAGCCAGAAGAAGCGCATTTGGCGCGAAACGGCCGCCGCTGATCAATGCGTGTGTATTGAATTGTCCGCCCCCTGCCTGATGTAGCATTTGTATAATAAAGTTGCTGGTTTTACTCCACACGGGTGAGTGCTGCTATTTCATTTTTTTTCTACATTACCGTATTCTTATTAATAAAGTCCTGTGATTACAGCAGAATCTGCGCTGAGTTAAGTTGTTTGTAGGAGTGCACCAACATGAGATTAGAAGGTAGAAGTGATAAGTGTACTCTGAGCTAACTGGCTTGTGAACATAGTGACCATGACCAGCCTGCAGCTCCACTGCATCTCTAAAATGATAATGATTATGTTGTGGAAATTTTATTATTCGGACATTTTACTTTAGGATGTGTGTGTGTTTTTATAGTTTGTCATCTGTCTCCCTGTGTCTGATTTAGCCAGGGAGCGCTCTAGCAGAGGGTACTTTGGCTGAATCGGGACCAGTGGCAAAACCGTCAGTATGAAAACCTTCTCATTGGCTTGGAGAATTATCTGCTTTTAAGACATGCATATCTGCCTTGTCGGTATACTAGTACCGTATACTGACAATAGCTGTAGCAATGTCTCGAAGATAATTTCAAACCTATGGGAACCAGTCTTTATTAGATACTGATCACCTTTTAGCAGTATTGAATGAGGTCCATGCTGACAGTGATGGGGGGTGGGCGGCCACCTGGCTGATCAGACAATGGACATGACTCATCCTTCCTTATACAGGGATGGGGCGTGTGCATTGTCTGCCTGGCCACATTGATTGCCCCGCCCTGTCCTTTGACATCACTTCCTGCATGTTATAACTTCCTGTATCCTTGTCTTGGGCCAGCCCCTTTTACACCTTTTGTTAGTAAATAAAAGGTGAGCAGACTGAGAAGGGCGGGAGGAGTCGCTCAGAATTTTCAACCAAGATGGTAACAGATGTGTCTCTCTCTGACTGGGGCTGAGAGAAGGGTCTCACCTTTTTCCTTACACAAACTTTGATGCAAGCTGATTACAACTATTAATATTTACCACAACAGATTATAACTTTCTATTAGCTAATAAGAAGGGAGACACTTTCTAAAAACTGCATTACCAGCAACATGTGGCCAAACCCTTACCATTGTGGACTCTACCTAATCAAGATATCTATGATGAAAAAGAATTTACTCACTTCACAGTAGACAAATACATATAATAAGTCACCTTCTGTTTTTTTTTTCCTAGGGGACATTGAGCGATGCTCATTCATCAAGTATCACTATTCCTCAGCCACAATTCCCAAGAACCTCACTTATAATATCACCAAGACCATCCGGCAAGACGAGTGGCATGCTCTACGTAAGTACCTGGCACTTAACCCTAGTGTATGCCTAGCTTGTGTAGCTTGTTTTGTAGCTATTGGTGGTGGCAGTGTTGCACTAACTGCTCTTTCTCACTTGGGGTTTAAGAGAGCTGGTGTTAGGAGTTAATGGAAAAGGTGGTTCTTCCTGACTTGGGAGTTAAGAGCACCGGTGTTAGATTTGATGGAAAAGGTGGTTCATATTCTATTACTCTTTTTGTTACTTGGTTTTCTAGGGATTGTAAGATAATTTAAGAAGAAACTGGATGAAATTACGCTCAGTGATACTTAAAGTACCATAAAGGCAGGGCATATAGCTGCTATGTGGCCTGTGGTGGGAGCAGACTCAATACTTAACTGCTTTCTCCGCTTACCTTTAGCAGTCACAAGGGGGAGCTCAATGTATACAGATTTATGCAACCCCTATGGAGTTTAATACTAGCTGTATAAATCCATATGCAGTTAATTCCATCTAGTTCCCATGCTACAAATATCCTGTATCCACGGGCTAGGGAATAAGTTCAAGACTCGTCTATTTCCAGCATACCCATAGGGAGTGAGCTGTGACCATGCTCACTCTGCTACTTCATTCACTCATCAGGAACAAGACCCTTGTTCTCATGATTAGTGGGGGTACCAGCTAGTGTTGAGCACGAATATTCGAATAGCGAATTTTAATCTTGAATATCGGCACTTCGAGAATTTACGAATATTTAGAATATAGTGGTATATATTCGTAATGACGAATATTCGTCAGTTTTTTCCATCTGAACACATGATTCCTCCCTGCTTCTTGCTTGTGGGCCAATGACGTCATTGGCCCACAAGCAAGAAGCAGGGAGGAATCATGTGTTCACTTCAGATGGAAAAAAATGACGAATATTCTAAAAAACTAATATATAGCACTATATTCAATATAGTGCTATATATTTGTTTTTTAGAATATTCGTCATTTTTTTCCATCTGAAGTCATGATTCCTCCCTGCTTAAGTTGCTTGTGGGCCAATGAGTCATTGGCCCACAAGCAAGAAGCAGGGAGGAATCGTGTGGTCAGATGGAAAAAATTACAAATATTCTAAAAACGAATATATAGCACTATATTCTATAGGGCTATATATTAGTTTTTGACCCACGCCTGTATTGAGCGTGCAATATTCGCATATTACACGATCATTACCTTGCCGATTTTTGCGTAAAAAAAAAAGAATGTAGAATATAACAAATATACGAACTCGCGAATATATGACGAATATTCTACAAAATATTCGCGAAATATCACAAATTCGAATATGACCCCTGCCGCTCATCACTAGTACCAGCAATCAGTCCACCACCAATCAGATACTTATCCACAATCCCACGGATAAGGGATAATTTTGTATTGTATCTAAACCCTTCAAAGTGGTTTTCTGAGAATGCAATATTGATGACCCATACTCGGGCTAGGTCATCAATATCTGATTGGCGAAGATCCAACTCTCAGCTGCCCAGCCAAGTAGGCCAGCGATGTCACGTTTATTGGTCACATGGCCTATTTGCAGTTCAGTCCCATGCAAGTGAATGGGTCTGAGCTGCAACACTAAGCACAGCCACTATAAAATGTATGGCGCTGTGCTTGGTATTCTTTTAGGAGGCTGCAGCACTTACCATAGTGCCACTGCCCGTACAAACAGCTGACTGGCATGGTGGCGGTAGTCGGACACACATTGATCAGATACTGATGACCCGTTTTGAGCATAGGCAATCAATATTAAACTCCAGGAAAACCCCTTTAAATAGGTTGTCTGGTTTCCGATTTGGATGACGTATCCTCACGATAGGTCATCAGTATCGGTGGGGGTCCGCCTCCCAGCATTCCTGCCATTAAGAACGCACCGTTCCTGCCAGTGCTGCAATTCCTTCACTGTTTACCTGCTCGCCATCGATTTTGCAGCTGCGAGCCGGTGTAAATACAGCGCCTCAGTCATCAGTATTGGAAACTGGACAACCCCTTTAAGGCACATTAAAGCGTCTCTCATGTGTCCTAGCTTTCCTCTTGCAGGTGCTAGAGTTTTTTGCTACTGCAATTCTCAAGTGATTAATCCCAGAAGCAATTAATGTGACATAAATCAGATTCCTGATGATGGAAATTAAGAAAATCTGACTGCCTGAATTTGATGTCTTGGCATAGATTGTCTTCAAGACTAGTTCTTCTATTGAGAACTATTTAAAGAAGCTCTCTGGAAAAATGTTGATACACTGGTCCAGGTTTCCTAATTCTGAAGATGGCGTAAGCTTAGACCATCTGTGTAGACCTGCACCAGATTTATCACTGGGGCTCAGGCTGGACGGTAAATGTGGTGACACTTTGCTCTGACTCTATACCAACTTGGTTGGCTTACTCTGAGACAGCTTTTTACGCCAGAATCATGCCAAAGGCTAGCTAGGATTGGTCAAGACTCCTGCTTAGCAACAACAGTTTAACTCTATGCTTTCTGTTGTGTCTGTTGTGTCATTGAGCTTACCTTACATTATATAATGAATCTTAAAGGCACATTATCTTTTCTGCTTCTGTGAACACAATATATATAACAGTTATATGACATCCAAACATGAAGTCACTGTAAATAACTCTGCTTTTGTCTTTAATACACAAACATAGGAACTGTAATAAGGTTATTGACAGGTCTAGCTGTATAAACACAAGCTATATTCGCAACCTAGGACAGGTCTTAGCTGGCCAGCTACACAGGGTGGGTTATTATACTGTGTGAGGGGGCCATTATATTGTGTGAGTGCCCCTTAAAAGAATGAGTAGAATGAGTAGTGCGTCCCACACACAGTGTAATGATCCCCAGTGCCCCCCAATCAGTATGATTCCCCAATGACCTCCCATACAGTATAATGACTCCCAGTGACCCCTATACAGTATATTGAGGGTGACTAGGGATTATTATACTGTAGGGCGGTCACTATACTTTCTGGTGGGCACTGGAGGTCATTATACTGTGAAGGAGCCACAGGGGGACATGTCACTGTAAAAAGAATGCCACAAAGGGGCCCACTAAGATTTATCGCCCAAGGGCCCACATGAACCTGGAACCGGCCCTGCAGGAGATGTGACAGGTCAAATGTAAATCTTCATAATCATGTTGTAGACCCTTCTGTTTAAAGGGCACCTAACTTACTCTGTGAGTCTTGGGATGCCAAAAAAATAAAGGACCTCTGATAGAGTTAATTCTGCAGTGATGTCATTGCCATTTAGTTTAGATGATTGTAATACATTAAAGAATTCAATTTTCTTAGAGCAATATTTTAATCAGTTTACAACATCATCCTCATCCCCGGTACAAGACACATCCAATTTTCTATGGCACTTTCCAGCTTGTTATTGGTGAGTTTCAATTAGATTTCATTGTGGAATCTGTACAGATGCATAAGATAGAAGACATACCCATTTCTCAACCGTAGTCAATTCTGCCCCCCCCCCCCCCATTCTCGTCTCATTTTATCTTTACAATTTCCTCTAGTAAATCTGCTTTTAGAATCCACCTGTCTAATTAGAAGATCTTACATTAATAAACATTCTCTCGTCCTATCACCCCTCCCCCATCCCCTGGTCTCTGACTTCCACACACTTAATACGGATTTCAAATCTGGCAACTGAGACACACTAAACAATGTCCTTTCTCTGCTGTATTCCTCAAGGAGTCTGTGATATTTAATATAATTTAAGGGTTTCTTGTATTTCTTAGTTCAACGGAAGTTTAATTACTGATTTTAATAATAAGGTGTTAAATGGCTCAGACTAAAATAGATCAAAGGGAATTGGAGGAAATAGATCATTTTGGGTTCAAGTTCTTTTATGGATGATTTTAAAGGACCTATAGAGCTCAAATAATGAAAATACCGTACATGCAGCACAGAGAAAATATAATTTATTTTTTTAACTTTTAAAGGGGACACGTTTAATTTGCAAAAATTCTTGGGGCATAAAAAATATGCGTTACTGCCTATCTGAGATGTGATCCTTAAAGGGGTTGGTCAAGAATGGTCTGCTGGACCGGCAAAGGAAAGATGACTTACATGCTTCCCGATGCCGGCTCTCCGCTACTTCTCCTGCAGTCCTGCTATGCTCAGCTGGACTCCATTAATGTGAGCATCTGCTTTGACATTGCTGATGCCAATCACTGATGCGGCAGTGTCCGGCTCCCCTTACGTCATGACAATCGGTCATAGAACAGTCAGTGATTGGCCGCGGTGATATCAAATTGGATGTTGACATTGATGAAGCCCAGTGGAGCATCACAGGAGTGCAGGAGAAGGAGCTGGAAGCCGGCACTGGGAAGCAGTTAACTCATCTTTCTTTGGCCAGTCTGGCAGAATGAGGGGGTTTGCCAAACACTCCCCCTTTCTTGCACAACCCCTTTAAATATTATACAAAGTTAGAAAAAAAAGTTCTCACTTGCAGTACCCCATTTCAGCAAATTGTCAGTAAAATGCATTTTCTACTGACATCAAGGCAACATCGCCACCACCATCAATTATAATAATGACAAAACATTGATATTTCGAAATTTGGCGCACATTGTTGTATCTTAAGCCATGCCCCCTTTCTGAGCGAGGTGACATGCATTATTCTTTTTTGTGCGTTAGTTCCATAAATTAATCTAAAACTTGATGCCACATGCACTAGTGTGATTCGAAGGACTATGCTCACTAACATCTCTCACTCAGCATACAGGGCCACCAGCATACTTACTCTTCCCGCTGCTCCACGTTGCCTTCTGTTAGAGCCCATCCCTGCCTGTTCCTTGCTGCTCAATCCATTAGGTCAGATGTGCATTCGCCCTGCGTCTTATAGGGCCAGCACGTGCATGGCCAATCTTTCCCCATCCAATGGTAGCATTCCCTGGGCTTTATAGGGCATATTCCCCTATGACTGAACCATAGTTTTCCAGCTTGTCTAGTCCTGCGAAAGTGCGCTGTTTTGACCTCTCATGCCCACCCATGCCCAACATCTGCATGTTTACTGGATTACATACAGTTGAAACCAAAAGTTTACATACACTATATAAAAAGACACATATGCATATTTTTCTCAATATCTGACATGAAATCAGAATAAACCTTTCCTGTTTTTGGTCAATTAGGATTACCATAATTATTATTGTCAAATGGCAGAATAATGAGAGAGAATGTTTTAAGACATTTTTATTACTTTCTGCCATGTCAAAAGTTTATATACACTAAGATTACTATGCCCTTAAACAATTCTGGACTGCCCATATGATGATGTCATGGGTTTGGGAGCTTCTGATAGGTTTGTTGGCAACATCTGAGTTAATTAGAGACACACCTGTGGATGTATTTAAATGCACACCTGAAACACACTGCTTCTTTGTGTAGCATCATGGGAAAGTCTAAAGAAATCAGCCAAGATATCAGGAAGAGAATTGGGCACTTGCACAAGTCTGGCTCAACCTTGGGTGCAATTTCTAGATACCTGAAGGTGCCTCGTTCATCTATACAAACAATTATACGCAAGTACAAACAAGATAGGATTGTCCAGCCATCATACCGCTCAGGAAGGAGACGGGTTCTGTGTCCCAGAGATGAACGTGCTACAACATGTGCATATCAACCCAAGAACAAAAGCAAAAGACCTTGTGAAGATGATGGCGGAAGCTGGTAAGATTGTGTCAATATCCACAGTGAAACGAGTGCTGTATCATCATGGGCTGAAAGGCCACTCTGCCAGGAAGAAGCCATTACTCCAAAAGAAACATAAAAAAGCCAGATTAATGTTTGCAAATGCACACAGGAACAAAGACCTACATGTCTAGAGACATGTCCTGTGGCCTGACGAAACTAAAATTCAACTTTTTGGCCATAATGACTATCGTTACGTTTGGAGGAAAAAGGGAGAAGCTTGAAAGCCTAAGAACACCATCCCAACTGTGAAACACGGGGGTGGCACCATCATGTTGTGGGGTTGTTCTGCTGCAGGAGGGACTGGTGCACCTCACAAAATAGATGTCATCATGAGAAAGAAGATTATGTTGAAATACTGAAGCAACATCTCAAGACATCAGCCAGGAAGTTAAAGCTGGGGCGGAAATGGGTCTTCTAAATGGACCGTGACCTGAAGCATACTGCCAAACTGGTTACAAAGTGGCTTAAGGATAACAAAGTCATTGTTTTGGAGTGGCCATCACACAGCCCATCACATCACAAAGCCCTGATACATCTGTAATGCATTGCCTGTTAGTGTATTACACTAAGTAATACACTAACAGGTTGCCTAGGAGACCCAGCCTGGGACTGGATCTCCTGGGCACCCGTAGAAGGCAGGTCCCGATGCTGTGCAAGGCATTGGGCAGCCTCTGCCCAGCATCGGGCTGCCTTCTCACCCATTGGGTCCCCGCCACAGCAGCGTGGGGACCCGATTGGAACATGCCGCGGCATAGAAGGGGTTAATGTGCCGGCATCAGTGTTTTCACCGATGCCGGCACATACAGCAGGGGTCCAGCTAACGGGAACACCCAGTCCCCTGCAGCTGATTGGGCGGGCGCAGCTCCTGCACCCGCCCAATCAGCGGGCCGTAATAGCACGGCGCTGGGCGGCAAGTCACGTCCCGCTGCGCCGTACTATTACGCCGCTGGTCGGGAAGGGGTTAAGGTCGTTGGTACCAAATATTAATGAAATGTATGTAAACTTTTGACTTTGCAGAAAGTAATAAAAATGCCTTAAAACATTATCTCTCTTATTATTCTGGCATTTGGCAAATAATAATAATTATGGTAATCCTAATTGACCGAAAACAGAAAAGGTTTATTCTGATTTCATGTCAGATATTGAGAAAAACATGCATATGTGTCTTTTTATATAGTGTATGTAAACTTCTGGTTTCAACTGTAGTTACATATAGTTACAAAGTTAATACTGTTGAAAAAAGACATAAGTTCATTAAGTTCAACCAAGGGATAGGTGGGGATGTGAATCCCAGAAGCAAGTGAGACTCAGATTTCTACACATTTTTATAAGCATTAATGTCCTTTACTTTTAAAGAGGACCTTTCGCCTCTCCTGACATTCCCGTTTTAATAGCTTCATGCATTCCCCATGTAATAACAGTTCTGGAGCATCTATTCTTATAGCTCTATGTTGTGATGTTCCTTTATTATTTCTACTAGAAGATATTAATGAATTGCTATTAGCCTTCAGTAAGGGTACAGAGGGGTGGAACCTGCACAGTCTGAAAATGGCAGCACTGATTGGATAGAGTGAGTCTGTGCAGGTACACCCCCACTACCCCCCCCCCCCCAACTGGTAGAGTCATAAGAATAGATGCTCCAGAACTGTTATTACATGGGGAATGCATGAAGCTATTAAAACAGGAATGTCAGGATCAGTGACAGGTCCTCTTTAAGAATTCATCTAAAGCCTTTTTAAAACTGTCCACTGTTCCTGCTGTGACCACGTTCTGAGGAAGTCTATTCCACAGATTCACAGTTCTTACAGTAAAGAAGTTTTGATGCTTCTGGAGACTGAACTTTTTCTTCTCTGGTCGAGGGCATTTGACATGGAACAGTTTTTTACCATATTTTTTGTACGGCCCATTTATATATTTGCATAGGTTAATCATGTCCCCCCTTAGACATCTCTTCTCAAGACTAAATAGATTTACGGTAATTCTTTTCATCTTTCTTAATAACTAAGACCCTCCATGCCTCTTATCAGTTTAGTCGCTCTCCTCTGTACTTTTTCTAGGTGCAGTGCGTCCTTTCTATGTACTGGTGCCTCTATGGACTGGTGCCCAGAACTGGACTGCATATTCCAGATGAGGACACACCAGCGCTTTGTAAAGTGGTAATATTACATCCCTGCCCCGCGAGTCCCTGCCTCGTTTAATGCATGACAATATCCTGGTGGCCTTAGAAGCAGCTGATTGACATTGTGTGCTGTAATTTAATCTGCCATCCACAAGGACGCCCAAATCCTTATCCATAAGTGACTCTCCCAGTGTTACATCACCTAGGACATATGAAGCACGGAGATTATTACTACCAAGATGCATAACTTTACATTTATCCACATTGAACCTCATTTGCCAAGTTAATGCCCAATCACTCAGAGTGTTCAAGTCAGCTTGTAGTTTGTGGACATCTTCCATAGACCGTACAGTTCTACACAGCTTAGTGTCATCTGCAAAAATAGCAGCACTGAACCTTGGGGTACACCACTTATAACCCGGGACCATTCTGAATAGGAATCATTGACCACAACTCCCTGGACACGGTCCTTCAACCAGTTTTCAATCCAATTACAAACTATACTTTCCAAGCGTATAGTCCTTACTTTACCGATTATCTCTGTGCTTCCTGCCCTAGACCTTGCCTGATCTCTGTGCTGCATGCCCTAATTTGCCCACCATACTTCATGAATTATGCCCATCCTGACCTTGGCTTGTCCACCGACCATGCTCTTGCCTATCCCCTTGGTGCAGTGCACCCGTGTCTCTTGACCCACTTGGGTCAGCAGTTTTACTTATAGGAAGATAGCACTAAAAAAATAAAAAAATAAAAATGTATTCACATATAAAGGGTTAAAAGGCTATCTGCCTACTAAATGTAGTATAACACTTCGTATAGAGGGTAGGGATTACTTGCGCGTAAAGAGCCCTCAGTTTGCTTGACTGCCAACACCTGCACAACTCGCTGCCCTGAGATTAGTGGATACATCCATTCGTCCACCTTGCTCACTTTAATCAGCGGCAATGTGGCACACCATCAATCACTCAGATGATAGAGGAGGATTGTGCATACAGGCACACCTATAGCACTCGCTTAGTGCCATCTGCAGCAAACTCCAGATTCCCGTAGGATGGTGAAAACATGAGAACCAGGACTAGGCATCCACCTTGACAACATGCTGAGTAACCCCAAGCCCAATCCATTCAGCAGGCACAGTGGGTCCACACCTACTGCATGTAACCAAAAATGTGCCAAAATCTAGGTGCAATCAGATTAGAAAATGTGGCCCAGTGTACATATAGTATATACGGTATATACTATCGAAAGTATATTTGCACTATAAAACATACAAGTAATCTGTCTGTTTTATAATAATCTAAGATAGATAGATAGATAGATAGATAGATAGATAGATAGATAGATAGATAGACAGATGATAGATAGATAGATAGATAGATAGATAGATAGATATGAGATAGATAGATAGATAGATAGATAGATAGATAGATAAATAGATAGATATAGATAATAATTAGTCCCATCATACATTCTAAATATAGTGAGAGATAAGACTGGATAGAGATAACTTTACATAGAGCCTGCAATAATGGAATGAGGACAGAGCACCCATGGTTCTCCCTGCACTGGATCCAATCAAAACAGTTGTTTGTCTTCAGCTCATGTCTAGTGCGAAAATCTTCAAAGGTGAATTCTGCAGAGCCGAACTGCCTCTGCCATACACAGGATATTAATAGCCCCCCTGATCTCGCAGCCTGCACCATTGATCCTTAAAAATTGAAAAACGATTCCGCTGAAGGAGCAGGGGATGATTGACAGGCGGGTTCTGAGACAGACATACAGCGGAATTCAGAATGGAAGCGGTAGAGTCTTTGGGAAGCTTTTTACTTCTGCAAAGTGAATTCCTGTCTAGACATTTGTTTACTTCTTTGCGCATGTGATTTGCTCGGTCTTTTGGGGTTTCTCATGTTATGATCTTCTTTGCCTGAGGTGGTAACCTAGAAGGAGAATAACCGTGTAACTCTTCGCACTGAATTCAAGCACCTGGTATGGAAATAAAATGTCAAGCAGAGGGCACTGCCATTTCCATTATTTAAGGTTGCGTGATAGTATAAGCAATATTTCATTTTATCACAAAGAAAAAATGTCGATTTTTTTTTATCCCCAACTCCATTATGCAGTATGTTACCCAACTAGGATAGTAAAACTTTTACTAACTTATATGGAAACACCTGGTAGCGGCCTTAGGGTCCATTCACACATCCGTAAGTGTTTTGCGGATCCGCAAAACACGGACACCGTCAATGTGCGTTCCGCATTTTGAGGACCGCACATCGCCGGCACTTAATAGAAAATGCCTATTCTTGTCCGCAATTGCGGACAAGCATAGGACATGTTCTATTTTTTTCGGGATCGGAATTGCGGACCCAGAAGTGCGGGTCCGCATTTCCGAATCCGGGCCGCATAGAAATGAATGGGTCCGCAATTCCGTTCCGCAAAATGCGGAACGGAATTGCGGACGTGTGAATGGAGCCTTAGTGGTTCCCCTGCAATGAAGTCCAGAACCCTGTACAGGGGTTAAAGGGTGAAAACCAGGGGTGCCACTTAGATAAAGCCCTTCGGAGTAGCCTTAAACGAAACCTGTTCAAGCAACACAGCGGATCCACATCTGCTTTGTAACATTATTTTAGCATTAAACTTCAATTTTATAAAAAAATGTATGCTCGAACATTTTATATTAATTATTTATTTATTTTTACATTAAAATGAATGCAAGCCCAAACAAACAAAAACTATACTACCTACTGCATATTGTAGATTATATTCTATAGAAGTAAATGGGCAATTTTTTTTCTTTCCACTACAAAAACTGTATTAAAAAAAAAAAGACTGTTGTATTAAAAAAAAAAAAAAAAAAACTGTACCCATAAATGAATAAAGGAGACGAATGTGATGAGAAAGGTATCCAGATATCAAAATTATTTTTAGGAGTAAGCAACACCTCCCTGTACATTCCAGTATTGGGTCATAACCTCGTCCATGTCCCCTGCCCAAAACCAGGTCAGGAGATTGTAGCCATGAAATCAGTAAGATGGAACCACTTCACAGAGACCCCTATCATAAAACTGGATAGGGGGTCTCACAAGTCTCACACAGACTAGAACTCTTAGATGGGTCAGGAAAAGACTAGTGTCCTTTCCAGGTGAGGTCACACATGAAACCCCTATCAATGAAATACGTGGCCTAATCCATATTTGGGCCACGTGCATCCATGCTTCCACGGTATCAAAATCAAATAGATCCCTGCTCAGTAACAGGGAGCAATTAGATAACGCCAGCTATCCTGCCATTACCTCCAACATGTTTAGTACGCACGTGTGGATGGAGATGATATGAAGTTGCTAAGGAAGGATGGGGGGGGGGGACCTACGGATCCTTTTTAACAAATGCATGGAGAAAAGCAAACGGTCATTTCTTTGGGGATCACTAGTTTGATGAACTGACCAATATTTCTGCTTCCCCAGGCAACCGGACTTTTCCGTCGCGTAACGCAAAGTTTTGTTTTTATCCTTTTTA
The DNA here is from genome assembly GCF_905171765.1 of Bufo bufo. Lineage (NCBI taxonomy): Eukaryota > Metazoa > Chordata > Amphibia > Anura > Bufonidae > Bufo > Bufo bufo. Next base: position 252,686,168 of record NC_053389.1, read on the forward strand.
TGTTACAAGCGGCTATTTTGCACTGTATGTATAAGTCTGTATATTTTATGTTATATTTTCTATGATAACCCCAATGTTTCTACACACTGTTCTTTTTTTAATATTAACACTTCACTTTAATAAGAGCCTTCTTGTGTTCTAACGAATCCATGACCTATATTGCTTTATTAACCTGTGAATGCTAGCAGTTGTAGAGTGTACTTAGGTGTTATTTTATGCAAGGTGTCTCATCAGCCTGATATGACGAGTGGTGGCAGCTAAGATTCATTGGTTTCAGATGATGGAGTGCTGACAGAGGGAGGTCCAGCGTGACCATGCAGGCTCCCCTCCTGAATCTAAGTCTGTGATCCTGACAGCAAATATAAGAAATTTTGTGATATATCTCATCAAAGAAAGATGCTTCCTTCGCCTCTTATCAGACTCATCCTCTTCTTCCCCCTCTTCATTAACTCTTAATTCACCATTCAAATCCATCTTCAGTGAAGAGGGATTACCTGCTCACTGAAGAATCATATTACATTTAACTCTGTGCAGAGGGGAGGTGGAGAAGGAGGGGGAAAAAAGGAAGGGCTACTGGAGACAGGCAGAGAGACTGACAGAGACTGCTCCTGACTAGTGATGAGCGGCAGGTGCCATATTCGATTTCGACGAAATTCGCGAATATTCGATAGAATATTCGTTTTATATTTGTTGAAATCGAATATTCGTCATTATTCTTGTTATCGCGATTAATTTGCGATTTAAATAATTGCGTATTGCGATTTTAACTTAAAGGCTACTCTCCTATTGAAATAGCAATGCGATTAATTCAAGTTATAATAATCGAATTTCGATTTTAACTTAGCACTGCTATATTCCATATTCTAGCAGTGCTAAGTTAAAAATCGAAATTCGATTATTATAACTTGAATTAATTTTTTATTGTTATATTTTTTTCTTTCCCACTTCCCTAAAGTTGTTCTTACCTGTCCTTTGGATTCCTGGCTTCCTGGCTGCTCCAGTCAGTGCCCGTTGCCGCTTCTGCCGACTTCCATGCTCATGGAGCGTCCCCATCACCATGGGAACGTCTCCATATACTAGAATGTACTGTCGGATTTGAGAATTACGTTAAAAATCGCAATTCGATTATTTCAAGTTATAATAATCGAATTTCGATTTTAACTTAGCACTGCTATATTTAATTCTAGCCTAATATGGAATATAGCAGTGCTAAGTTAAAATCGAAATTCGATTATTATAACTTGAATAATCGAATTGCGATTTCAACTTGGACCTGGTTTACTATGGTTGGCTTGGTAGAATTAGCGAATATGACGAATGTATTCGTCATATTCCACAAAACGAATATAACGAATGTATTCGTCATATTCCACAAAACGAAGATAACGAAGTATTCTGCATCTTCGTTTTAGCTACCTATTCATCAACTTCGCTAATTCTAGCAATCATATAGGAAAGTTTACTATAGAGACAGCTAAATTTAATTCTCTATGCGATTATATTACTTTGCTTTTTTTTATAAATAGAATAATTATAATAATTATCAGGTATTATAATTATTCTATTTATTTTTTAAAAAAAAGCAGTCATATAATCGCATAGCAAATTAAACTTAGCTGTCTCTATAGTAAACTTTCCTATTTGATTGCTAGAATTAGCGAAGTTGATGAATAGGTAGCTAAAACGAAGATGCAGAATACTTCGTTATCTTCGTTTTGTGGAATATGACGAATACATTCGTTATATTCGTTTTGTGGAATATGACGAATACATTCGTCATATTCGCTAATTCTACCAAGCCAACCATAGTAAACCAGGTCCAAGTTGAAATCGCAATTCGATTAATTCAAGTTATAATAATCGAATTTCGATTTTAACTTAGCACTGCTATATTCCATATTAGGCTAGAATTAAATATAGCAGTGCTAAGTTAAAATCGAAATTCGATTATTATAACTTGAAATAATCGAATTGCGATTTTTCACGTAATTCTCAAATCCGACAGTACATTCTAGTATATGGAAACGTTCCCATGGTGATGGGGACGCTCCATGAGCACGGAAGTCGGCAGAAGCGGCAACGGGCACTGACTGGAGCAGCCAGGAAGCCAGGAATCCAAAGGATAGGTAAGAACAACTTTAGGGAAGTGGGAAAGAAAAAAATATAACAATAAAAAAAATTAAAAAAAAATTCAAGTTATAATAATCGAATTTCGATTTTAACTTAGCACTGCTATATTCCATATTAGGCTAGAATTAAATATAGCAGTGCTAAGTTAAAATCGAAATTCGATTATTATAACTTGAAATAATCGAATTGCGATTTTTCACGTAATTCTCAAATCCGACAGTACATTCTAGTATATGGAAACGTTCCCATGGTGATGGGGACGCTCCATGAGCACGGAAGTCAGCAGAAGCGGCAACGGGCACTGACTGGAGCAGCCAGGAAGCCAGGAATCCAAAGGACAGGTAAGAACAACTTTAGGGAAGTGGGAAAGAAAAAAATATAACAATAAAAAAAAAAAAAAAGAATATTCGAAATCTCGAATTTATATCACTATATTCGAAATATTCACGAATTAGCGAAGTGCCGATATTCACGAAAAAAATTCGATATTCGAATATTCGCGCTCAACACTACTCCTGACTAGATGTTTTACTGTCTTATTTCACTGCTGGATTCACATCTAAATTGCTCAGTACTGCAGGACAATATCCTACATTGGCGCTGCTGCTTCTGAGGGTGTGCTATAGAGAGTTACAAAAGCAGGATCTCCTTTTTCTCCATGTGTAGTCTATGGGCAGACATGAAACCAGCTACTCTCCTCCCACTAGCTGAGAAACAAAAGTTATCATACAGACAGATTACAAAGGGAAAAACTGCTAAAATACCGCCAGGTACAAGTCATATAATGGCTAGGAATAATGTACACCTGCACACATGTACAACGTATTCTAAAAAAAAAAAAAATGTTGAAACAAGCTACACTTCAGACACAGATTGATTTGAAAAAACGACATGACCTATTGCATTTATATATTTTATTTTGGTTTTTTTTTTGTAGTGTTACATTTTACCATATAATACAATAGATAATTTATCCACTTCTCCTTATATCAGGGTGTGGAGTGCATAAACAATACAAAAAAAATATTTTTACGCCATTACAAATGACATTATTTTACTTCAAAGGAAGAGTTAGGCCTTCAAACCACCACTAACCCATTATTCAGGATGCTGACAGCTTCACAATAATGTTCTTCTATATTCTGCTATTTTTGCTATAACACAAAAAGATAATGGGTAGATTTATCAAACTGGTATAAAGGAAAACTTGCTTAGTTGCCAATAGCAATCAGTCAGATTCCACTTTTCATTTTCCAAAGGAGCTGTGAAAAATGAAAGGTGGAATCTGATTGAGTGCTATGGCCAACTAAGCCAGTTTTCCTTTACACAAGATTCGATAAATTGTCCCCAATTTGTTTTCAGATGCCTGAAAGGAGTCACAGAGGAGGAGCCTCTCTCCTGAAAAGTCATTGTGCAGTGACGGAAGGTATACTGGCCTCAGCTTCACCTGCTTATGGATGCCACCGGAAGTGGCTTGTGATATGTACCTTGTCTATTGAACGTCAGTCAAGCCTGGAGCTGGACCGGCCAGTGTGACACTGAGGAGAGCGACTCCATCCCCATGATTCTTTATAGGCATTTTTTGTGTTATGGTGCCCTTTAATATTATCACTAATGTTTGTCCGTATTACTCCCCTCAGCCATAGAACGAGTTAATGTCTTTTTATGTATTGGCAACCAGACCTCGTGAAATGTTTATGTACTGAATCCTCCAGGTGTCTGCGTCCAGGATCCCACGCATTTATCTGCAGACATTTTATTATTTTATGGAGAGGATAGAAGAACAAGGGAGGAGTAAAATTGACTTAAAAAAATATTTCCTTCACTTTGTTTAGTGTTTGCAGCTTCCACATATAATAAAATGTGTTATTTGTTTTTGCCAGTAAAATGAGCATTGCTGTGAGGCTCTTTCCAGACTGCGTTTAAGTGACCCAGCTACTCTATGGGCCACTGCATACATCAAACAGATTCATAGGCCTCCATTTCCTGGACAGAGGTCAAAAGAGTCTTCTTTTGGCCTCCATTTGGCCAAAATACATAAGGATTTCCTTTTGCTGTGCTATTCCATACAGAGGCATCCACTAAAAACATCCTACGCAGACACATTTGAAAGTAGTAGTCACATAGATACCTCGAAATATGGGGGTACATAGCCAAATAATTTGAGGGCCCTCTGGTTATACTTCCACAAGGTCATCCAGTGGCATAACCAGGGTTCTTAGAAGTGATATGGTTGATTCAAGAGGGGGTATCATGTTTTGCCAGAAAAATTTTAACCACAGGCACATCATATCCACAAAGCCTCTTATGCAAGTCACCAGGTCCTCATGCCTGTGTACCCTCACAACAGTCATTGTGCCTCCATCATAGCCAAGATCCCACCATAACATCCACAATGGCCCTTCATGAGACCAGGAAACACACACCTTTCGCCCTGGGATGCACAACCTCTTGCCTGACGTTTGGTGCTCTTCTCCTCCTGCCAAATGCATCACAGCTCCAATGTCAGTGACTTACACCTCAGGCCTAGGCCCATGAAAAAGTGGTGGCCAGCCCTACACCAGAGGATCACAAACAGATGGCCAGTCGTGAACCAATGCCTATAAGGGCCTACATTTTAATTGAGTGAAGACTATAGTTACCATTACATTTTCCATTTGTGATATACCGCTAGCATACTCCATGGCGTTGTTCAAAAATTTTTAACTATCCTATCAGTCCTTGTCCCCAGTAGGACTCCTAATCAATTTATCTATCTCAGACAAACATTGGGACCAGTTCCCAAAAGCAAAGGGTTAACCACTGTGTTTTTGGAGTGTGGAGTGGAAAAGAAAACCGAGAACAGGGAAGAAACCCATCTAGACCAAATCCACTTTTTTTGGTTTTAATAAAACTTTATAAAAAAAAAAATACAAATTCAACCTAGACAGTCCATGCTGGCACGTTTTTTTATTTTTATAGTGATCCTTAGTATATAATATCATCTGTTCTTCTCTAGACCAAGATGACCTTTGTTTTTATATCTCTGGTTTTTATTTTTTTCAACACTGCCTTAAAGCAAAATGTGTCAGTAATTCCTCATGTCAGTAATTCACACTGCTTGCTACCCACTAAGTGATTTTAAAATTACAGCCTGGTTCCTCCACATTTATTTAGTTAGTGAGAGATTTATACCACAGGCTACGTGGTTATTACGGGGAAAAAAATGTGTCTTTATTTGTTCCTAAGCCTTTAATCCATTTACTGGGAGGACTGTAACCATCTCTTTTATCCCGACCGAAATTATAATTAAAAAAGCTTTTAATAATTTCCCAGAGCCCCTGACTGAGGTCCCTCTTGGTAGAGGGATGGGATGGACAAGGGAACCTCAGATAAAGTGTTCACATTTGTAAGTAAAGAGATAAGGGAAGGAATCCCAGGGGAATGAAGAAAGCAGGATATAGAAAGTTATATCCTTCTGTCAACTGCGGAAAGTCATTAATCTGCAGTAAGAACATACACATAGTGTAATTAGTTTTACTCACCTTTGCAGAGTTTATCTTTCTTTGCCTTCTTGCAGCTTCCCTTAAAGACCCCCGTACACATTAGTATATTGTCAGGTGAACCTGCCAAGAACGGCGGGTTTGGCCAACAGTCTAATGTGTGTGTGGAGCTCCCGACTCTCAGCCTGATTTCAGGGAAAAGAAGAATGGGGCCAAGTGAATATTTCCACACAATCCTTTTGTTCTCCCAGGAGATAAGCCACCTCCAGAAGTATCTGACAGCAGGTCTATCCTCTCTCCCCATTGAGCACTTATAGATTTTTGACCAGGTCAGGTTGTTTAGCAACAACTCTTGTCATAGTCTCAGTGACCACCATTTGGGAGCATGTATTGAGGTAATCTCAAGATTATATGAAGGAGATCACCCAAAATTTAACCTGGTGGCCACTTGCATAAACCCAAAAAGGATGACATCTTAGACTACACTTTTCCTCGTTAAGTCACACCTATTAATCAAACTAAGCCACGTCCATCTCACAGTAGTGGTGGTGGCAAGAAAAGAGGGGGCAGAGTGACTAACTGTCCTCCGAAGACCTTACGGCGAGCTGCGAGCGGGCCTACCTTGCTTCACTAACCTTCAGTCAGTAAAGTTCCATTCAGGGGGCGGGGTGCACATAGCGGCATGACGTAGGGGTGCCGCGCTCCTCCTCTGGCTGCCCTCTCCTCTCTCTCCCCACCTCGCTCCTGGATGTGAAGGAACGCCGATCCCAGACCAGACCAGCCCTGGCTAATCGAGCCTAGATGGGACCGAGAGCAACCTCCAGACGTGACCTCCCTGATGTGACCTGCCCCTGGCTGCTTCGTCCTGCCGTCTGCCGCGATCTGCTTTGATGCAGGATTAACAGTGCTGTCTGTTACTTTCCCTGAGCGGTCTCCCGCGGCTCAAAGTGACCTGCTGCCTGCCGCTTCATCCTGCCGCCCGCCGCTGCCTTACGGTACCTGCCTTGATCCACTGCCTGCCTGCGGCCCGCTGTATGGTATCTGCTCTGCCCCTTGTTCACTGCCGGCTGTGACCCGCCACACGCTGTTTTTTGCCTCTGATCGGTGGTATCCCTGTGTTTGCCTGCATGTGGTCTGCTGCCTGCGAGGTATTGGGGGCGCTGGAGCTGGTGAGCCTGCTGGGTTGCTGAGCTGCGGTGTCCGTGGGTGGAGTAGAGAGCCTGGGTTTGGTGTCCGGTGGGTGAATTTGGAGATATCTCTCGTTTCATTAACACACTAATATTCTTGGGGAGATGGCAGTGGTCTGGTGTTGTTAGCGGGGGGCCTTGTGAGGACGGGGTGTACTATAATCCACGGATTTTCTGTGGCCCTTGTTGGATTTCCGTGGGTGCTGGTAGCTGTATGCCTCGCTGTGGGCATTGGAGCTGGGCCCTGGGAACTGAAGGAACTTAAGGAACGGTTCCCCCCCCCCTTTTTTTTGCTATAGATGAAGCGACAAGGCCCAAGAGGATCTCTTTCCACGGATGGACGTTAGGCCTCCCTTTATCTACTCTATGTGGATGGGCTGACCCTTTGAAAATTGCAGTCGTCAATGGGAAACTGACTTGGGCGCTTTTTGTTATTATAGTGGGGTGCCTGAAAAATTGTATTTTTGGGGTTTTAACCAGAAATGTAAGAACGGCGTCATTACTGGGTATTTTGCTGTCGTATTAAGTAAACTGGTCTTACACACTAATCCTAATTTCAATAAGATACTTAGTTATTTAGTGGTTTCGCCACACGTTCATGTATATGATTTCCAACTATATATTTTGTTTGTTAGTGGCTCTGTACTTTTCTTCTCCTTAGGTGACGATTGTTATATAATTACCTGTACTTTTCTTCTCCTTAGGTGATGACTGTTATATAGTTACTTGTAACTGTTTATAGGTTTTTATTTGGGGGATGTAACTATCCAATTAGTTGGCAACTATTTTGTGGGTAGGGGTGTTTATAAGTGTGTTTATAATTGCAGCTTACTTACTTAGACAAAAATGCCGCCAAAATTTCGCAAATCAGGAGGAGTGACCTCCCCAAAAGGAGGATCAGGGGGGAGCCCACAGGCCCGGTTAGATAAATTTCTGAAGTCACCACCACCTAAAAATAGGGGAGGTGTACATAGATCTGCTTCTCAGATTGAGCCAGGATTAGATAATACGGATCAGTTAGAACGGGGTTTATCAAAGGTCAGTTCCTCCCATGGTGAAGGTTTTGACAGTATCAATAAAAAACTCCAGGATATACTGGGAGTAGTGAATGCTACTAACACTTCGGTGACAGAGTTGACTTCTTCCCTTGCAGTGGTTCAAGGCGACATTACCATAATAAGAGACGAAATGTCGAAGTTGAGACTAAAGGTGAAGGAATTGGAGACTGCAGTCAACTCTGTCACCGTAGAGAATGATCTATTAAAGAACAGACTAGAAGAGGTGGATGAGGATCGCTCTTGGTTAAGGAGAAAAGTGGTAGAGCTGGAGGATAGGTCTCGTAGATATAATCTGCGGTTAGTAGGGTTTCCAGAAGGGGCAGAAAAGGATAACCCGCCGAATTTTATTCAGAAGTGGTTGGTAGAAAGTCTGGGACCTGATTATGATGTATCTACCTTCTGTGTGGAAAGAGCCCATAGAATCCCCTTCAAAAAACCTCCTCCAGGGGCCCCTCCCAGGGCAATCCTGGCAAAATTTGTTTGCTCAAAGGATCGGGACTGGGTCCTTAGACGCAAAAGAGATGTAGAAAACATACAATTTAATGGTAATCTGATATCAATCTTTCCCGATTTTTCACGAGAGACACAAAATAAAAGAAGATCTTTTTTTGATGTGAAAAAAAGATTGATTGCAGCTAAGATTGCCTATTCAATGTTATATCCCGCTAAATTGAGAGTGGTATACAATGACTCTGTGCGGTTCTTTTCCACACAGTCGGAGGCTGCGCAATGGTTGGACCTAAAGGGCCTATGAAAAGTACGGAAGGTGGGTGAGGAGGGAGGTTAATGAGGGGAGGTGGCAGGGGGGAGGTTTGGTGGAAGGAGAGAGGTTGATGGGTATTGTGAAATGCCCTGTCAACCATTCTGGGGTGGGTTTAAGGGAGGGATTGGCTGCCGTCGTTTGCTGTGCAGATTTGCGTGCCTCTCCGTTAAGAAAGGGGGGTTAGAAATTCCCTTTATTCATAGGATATGCCGTGTAACATTCTATTTTGGAATGTGAGAGGGCTGGGAGACAGGGTGAAGAGGACGGTGGTATTCGACCTTGTGGTCCGCCATCTGCCGGCGATTGTGGTACTACTGGAGACCCATGCTACCTTAGATAGGATTTATATACTGAAAAGGAAATGGGCTTCTCTTGAGTACCACGCTTGCTACTCCTCTTATGCAAGAGGGGTTAGCGTATATATTCATCATGGGATGGAGTATCAGCCGCTAGATAGCCTGATTGATAAAGAAGGGAGATTTGTATTCCTCCACGGGTATTGGAAAGGGCAGGAGGTCATATTGGCTTTTATTTATATCCCTCCACCATTTAATGCAACGGTGTTTTCACAGCTGGTCCAATATATATCCACAAAAAATCAATGTGCACTATTAGTGGCAGGTGATTTTAATGCAGTACCTGATCCTGAGTTGGATCGGTTCTCGTTGTTCTCTGGGCGCGGTCGCGCGGGATCCACTTTGACTGTTGTGTGCCAGGAGTTGGCGCTGGTCGATATCTGGCGCCACCTCTATGGCAATAAAAAAATCTTCTCATGTTTTAGCCAGTCATTCGGGTCAATGTCCCGTATAGATCTGGCGTTTGCAAGTCGGGATCTGTGCGGTCGCGTCCTGAGAATGAGGTATGAACCTCATGGAATCTCGGATCACTCCCCAGTTCTTGTTATATTTGCGGAAGCCCCAAATACAGGTAGAATCTTTAAACTGAACCCGCACTGGTTTGATGTGATAGGGGAGCAATCCCGAATAGACCAGGATATTCAGGAATTTTGGGACCTTAATGTAGGATCGGCACATATTCACTACGTGTGGGACGCTCTGAAAGCCCATATAAGGGGCTTATACTTTAGCAAAATTAATGGGTTTAGAAAGGTAGTACGGCGCAGGGAACAACAATTGACAGACTTAATAAGGAGTTTACGCGCCGCATTAATTAACTCCTATACGGAGCAATCCATTAATCAGCTAAAAGAGGCCAACTTACAGCTTAAGATGCTCCTATATAAAAAAGCACAACATAAGCTCTTATTTCAAGGCCAGAATCGTTTTTGCGAATCTGGTAAAACGGGCAGGTTTTTGGCTCGTCTGGTGGCCAACCAGAGAGAGTCTACCAGTATAAGAGAAATCAGAAACTTACAGGGTGTTGGGGTGAGTTCTGCAGAGGAGATAAGGGAGGAATTTGCGAGATATTATTCTACCCTTTATAAATCTGAGTCTATGTCTAGTCGCACCGATATGGACCAATATCTTCAAAGATTAGAGCTCCCCCAGTTATGTTCTCAAGATAGAGAGCGCCTGGACTCCCCCATCCTTTTAGAGGAACTCCAGGCGACTCTTCTCTCTCTAAAATATAAATCAGCCCCTGGTTCAGATGGATTGCCGTTTGATCTATATAGGTACCATGCTAAAGTACTTTTGCCGATCCTGCTTTTAGTCCTGAATGAATCCCGTGCATGCTGCTCTTTACCTCTATCATTTAGAGAGGCAGTGATTATCTTGGTCTTAAAAAAGGAGAAGGATCCGTGTGATATGGGGTCATATAGACCCATATCACTTTTAAATACGGACTATAAGATTTTTGCAAAAATTTTGGCCAATCGTCTAAAGAGGGTTATAGCGGATTTGGTACACCCCAATCAGACGGGCTTTATCCCTGGACGTCAAATACATACGAGTCTATATAGGGTATATTTGAATTTGTCTATTAGGGGCAGTATAGACCACTCCATTCTGTCTTTAGACGCCGCAAAGGCGTTTGACAGGATGGAGTGGTCCTTTTTGTGGGCTACAATGTCCCATTTTGGCCTTGGGAATCCGTTTCTGGAAATGACTCAAATGCTATATGCACAGCCAGTTGCATGTATCAGTGTCAACGGTGTTAGCTCTTCTCCCGTTACGATGCGGAGAGGGATGAGACAGGGCTGTCCCCTGTCTCCTCTCCTCTTCGCTCTTTTTATTGAACCATTGGCTTCCCGGATTCGCTTAGATAGTCGTATAGACGGTTTTGGGGTGGCGGGAGTGGGCGATAAAATAAGCTTATATGCCGATGACGTGATCCTGTTCCTGGATCAGGGATGGAAAATTCTCCCGTATGTCATAGAGGTAATAGAAGATTATGGCAAACTATCAGGTTATAGAATCAATTGGTCAAAGTCATCTCTCCTCCCGCTGAACCGCAAAGCTGTAGTTGAGGGGAGGCGAGTTCGTGTTTTGGCCCCTAATGATACTTTAGATTATTTGGGGGTTAAGATTGGGGTCCCTATAAATAGGTTTTATGATCTTAATCTGGCTCCGGTGTTGAATAAAGTTAGGGACAAAATCAACGCTTGGCGGAAATTGATACTGGCACAGACGGACCGAATAGCTTTGATTAAAATGATTATCTTACCGATAGTTTTGTTTCCGTTGTGTGCCTCCCCCATCTGGATAGATGATATCTTCTTTCATAGGTTGGAGACTATGATCAACGATTTAATTTGGGGAAGGAAGAGGGTTCGTATAAAACAGAGATATCTATGGCTGTCGGAGGCAGATGGTGGGCTGTCATTACCTTTTTTTCAAGGTTATTTTCTATGTGCACAGATTCAGCGTTGTTGTTTTTCAAAAGAGAGTTTACTTTCACGATATTTGACTAAAGTTTTTGATAAACCACTTGATAATATTTTTGCATGTTTGGAGACTGGGTTTATGGGAATGGGGAGGTCCTTGCTGATCCCGTGCTCACTGCAGAGGGTGTGGAACAGACTGAAGAAGATCCTTAAATCTTCCGGTCCGTTTGTTTTCACCCCTCTGTGGGAGAACAGGGGGCTGGAGGAGTTCTTCAAAATCACAGATTTTGGTTATTGGTTACGTAAAGGTATCAACAGAGTGTCCGACCTTTTTTTTATGGGTCGCTTTAAATCACTTTTGGAATTTGGTTTTTCAGATAGTTCACCATTAGACTTATTTATGTATTCACGTTTGAAACATATATTTGAAACCTCTAGGAATAGGGGGTTTATTTTTCCACGAGAGAATATATTTTTTGATTTTTGTGACGCCCAGAAGTATGAAAAAGTGAAGTTATCTAGACTGTATGCGAAACTCCGAATGGCACTGGCAACTGTAACACCTTTCAAAAGCATAGATAAGTGGGAGCAAGAGTTGAATTGCCCCCCACTACAGTGGTCTACTATTTATAGGAATGTGAGAAAGGCGACAGTTTCCAGTGCGCATAGGTTAATTCAATTTAAGATACTCCATAGACTATTTTATACGCCGAAAACCCAAGGAAAATTTCTCCAAAATAAAGATCGGGATTGCTGCTGCTCTAAATGTGGATATATTAATGCCAACTATGTCCATTTGCTTTGGAGCTGCAGCAAAATAAGAAGTTATTGGGATGAGGTTTTCGCTACCCTACAAAGGGAGAGTTCAATGAATTATAACCCGGGAATTTTGGTAGTGATCTTTGGAGATTATGGGTCAGATGTGGAAGTCCCGCCCCAGGTTAGACGGATTTGGATGCGGGGATTGATGGTCGCTAAAGCTATATTGATAAAGTATTGGGGCTCTGTCTCCCCGCCCTCAATAAGGGAGTGGGGTTCATACCTCCAAAAAATTAGGGTATATGAGGACATTGAAAGGAAACGGAGAGCCGCACGCAGAACTGCATAGCTATAATTAATACTGATACTATTCTATACAACAATGAATGGAGTGGACGGCAGCCAATGGGGGGGGGGTTGATATAGTTATTATTATATATTATCTTGAGGGTGTTATTAGGATGTGGTGTAGAACTTTTCTTGTAAGGATGTCTATGATTGCCATGCTGGACACTCCTCTGTGATTAATATTGTTTTTATGTATTAATACTATGATCTGGAAAATAAAAATATATATTTATATAAAAAAAAAAAAAACCTTCAGTCAGTCACTACAGCGAGATACCACTCTGTGACTAGCTGAGTGTGATGATGTAAGCTATTCACTCACTGCTGCATTGGCTCAGCTTAGAGTGAATAGCTTATGTCAGACCAGTCGCAGGGCGAGATGTCGGCTGGCTCTAGTAACTGACTAGAGGTGTGAGTGAGCCTCAGTCAATCAGTCTGAGCCACAGAAAAGGAGGACACCCAAGCGTCCATCCAGGCCTTGTGCCGGATGGAGGACAGGTAGCCAGACTGTACGGCCTAAAGCCAGATGTCTGGCCAGCCTAGGGAAGTCTCCACTTAGCAGTAGCAAAGAATGCATGAGAAGTAAAGATAGTGGGGACATTTATCAAAACTAGCGCTATGAAAAACTGGCTTAGTTGCCCATAGCAACCAATTAGACTGATCCTTTAATTTTCCAATGGAGCTTTTAAAAATGAAACATAGAATTAGATTGGTTGCTATGGTCAACTAAGCCAGTTTTCCTTAGCACCAGTTTTGAGAAATGTCCCCCAGTGAGCGTGACCACGGAGAGTAAAATGGGTTTCAGCCAGGAGCGCACATGCTGCAGAGAAGCTGTCCCCCTGGAGCGGTCGCATTCATCATCTGTGGAGCGGCATATCTATATATATAAAGAAGGACGTATATCTGTGTATGTATGTATGTATGTTCCACGATCACTCAAAAACGCAACCATCGATTTCAACTAAACTTGGTATACATATTCCTTGCTACCTGGAAAGAAATCTTGTGGGGGTCACAGGTCTCTAGGACGTACCATTCCTGAGATATTCCTAAAAAATTACCTGCATTAGCCAATACAAGCCTGCAAGTCTTTCTCTTCATCTCCCAACTGCCATACACACGGTCACATGTCCTTTATCAGCCAGTAGTAGCTTGCAGGCCCTTAAGCCTCATGCACACGTCCGTGGAACACGGCCTGGATTCCTGCTGAGTGCAGGAGCGCACGGCGTCATTGGTTGCTATGGCGCCGTGTGCTTCATGCCGCCGCTGCTGTACTGTACAGCAGCGGTGGCACGAAGAGCATGGCGTCATAGCAACCAATGACGCCGTGCGCTCCTGCACTCAGCAGGAATCCAGGCCGGTATTTCACGGACGTGTGCATGAGGCTTTAGTGTGCGTGAGGCCGCAATGTATGTGCCTCACCTTTGTGCCCGCAATGTATGTTTGTCCGCCCCAAACTACCTGCTGATGTGTTTTAGCTTGCGCTAATAAAGAAGAAGATTGCAACGTTTGGTGAGTGCCACTTATTCATTTTCTATTATCGGTATACATTTAATAAACTGACAATTACACTAGAAGTTTAGGGGTGCTCCTAAGAACAGGGCTGGGCTGAAAATGTTCCTCACTTTTGGATTGACATTTTGAGGGTTATGATGAGGTTTGATGATGGCATTTACTTTAATAAAGTTTTGTGCTCGGGCTATTAAAAAGGATCAAAAAGTAGCCAAATGCAAAATTGATATGTTTGGAGCCCATAGGGAAAGTTTACTTTAACTAATACCATTTGCCATTGAACTTGTTTCTTTAAAACATCTCGGCCGCTGGTCTAGAGCCTGTTCTGCTGGGCCTCCCCTGCTGTCCTTCACTATTCTCCCCATGGTGTAGCTCTGCATTGCTGGAGGGGTCTGAGGAAGACAAATCAATAGAAAGATATCACATACTGACAGGAGCTGTACTGCAAGCCCTGCATGCCGAACCCAGACCCTGAATAATTCAAGACAGACCCAGTAATTGTATTCCATGGCGAGGCCTGGAGGTCATTAATGTTTCACAGAGGACCTTAGCAGAGAGATGCCCCCTGGGTATTTATCTCACAACCTGGAATAATGTATTACTTTCTGTGGTGCCGGCATAGAATCTGCGCTGATACATGTAAGGGTTAAGACCAAAAATAGGCCCCCACTAATATACATAGATGAGAGATGGATGGTTGGATGGATAGATAGATAGATAGATAAATAGATAGATAATAAATAGATAGATAGATAATAGATAGATATGAGATAGATAGATAGATAGATAGATAGATAGATAGATAATAGATAGATATGAGATAGATAGATAGATAGATAGATAGATAGATAGATAGATAGATAGATAGATAGATAGATAATGGGATAGATAGATAGATAGATAATAAATAGATAGATAGATAGATAGATAGATAGATAGATAGATAGATATGAGATAGATAGATATGAGATAGATATGAGATAGATAGATATGAGATAGATAGATAGATAATAGATAGATAATAGATAGATATGAGATAGATAAATAGATAGATAGATAGATACATACATACATACATACATAGATAGACATGAGATAGATAGATAGATAGATAGATAGATAGATAATAGATAGATAGATAGATAGATAGATAGATAGACATGAGATAGATAGATAGATAGATAGATAGATAGATAGATAGATAGATAGATAGATAGATATGAGATAGATAGATAGATACGGTAGATAGATATGAGAGATAGATGATAGATAGATAATAGATAGATAGATAGATATTAGACAGATAGATAGATAGATAGATAGATAGATAGATACGGTAGATAGATATGAGAGATAGATATGAGATAGATAGATAGATAGATAGATAGATAGATAGATAGATAGATAGATAGATAATAGATAGAAATATAGATAGATAATAGATAATAGATAGATAGATATGAGATAGATAGATAGATACGAAATAGATGACAATAGTAATAATAATAAATGAAATAAAGTCTTAAACTCCATTCACACCCAGAGCTCCATTCAAAGGCATGGCAATATTTTACAACTTCAATCTACTCACATTTTTTGTGTAACTTTACTAATCGTTGTTTTTGTTTTTATTTCTGGGGATTGTTTTATCTCTCATCCAAGTGTGCAAGGAAGCATGAAATGAATCAATCAAGGATGTCCCAACTTTCTCTAACCATCCAAGCCAGAAGGCCCCCAAAGGTCCATGCCTGTATTACTGAATATAAGTTATATGTTGTCCTTTACTCCATTCACATCCAGAGCTGCGTTCAAATGTTCTGTTAGGCCTCAGGCTGCATGACCATCTCACAGGCGCCCCCTGCTGTAGTCTGAGATGCACTACATAGTAGCCTGACCTAGATCATTCTGCTCCCTGGTTGCCTTGCAGCAGTGCCTTCTGTTTGGGGAATCGCATGAATTCAATGTAGTGACCTCCGGTTAGGGCTTCAGCTCCACTGTGCAGGCAAGACTTTGCCATCTGTCCACAATCTGATCACAGCGAGCGCGTCCAACTCACAATAATACAATTACATGCAATCGGACACAGCAGATACATAGTAGACACATATGAACATTTTTCCTGTGCAGCACTGCCCCACTAACATCACCCCATGAATGGGCAGAATAGTTCTCTCCTGAAGTACTCTGTGCTTCTTTGGGGTTCTTAGCTCTCTACCATTCTACTTGTTTCCATACCACTCTTAAAGGGGTTATCCGGGATTGGGGACATTGGTCTAATTGTTTAACAAGGACATAAATATCTCCTACATGACTGTCCTACCTTTCCCGTACTTTTCTGATGCCCCGTATTCATTACACAAATTCTCAGCCGGAAGTGAGTCTTTTCTCACATTCAATGACGTCCTGGGTCCCTTCTGCAGAGCGAAGCCGCTTCTTTTCGCTTCACAGGGAGCCCGATGATGTCACCATCAACCGCAGGCATTATGCAGAGCGCTCGGAGGGGCGGTACCTCGGTGGCAACAGATCGCGCTAAGCCACTCCCATCCGGTCCGGTGACATCACCATCAGCGGCAGGCATTATGCAGAGCGCTCGGAGGGGTGGTACCTCGATGGCAACAGGTCGCGCTAAGCCACTTCCATCCGGTCCGGTGACATCACCATCAGCCGCAGGCATTATGCAGAGCGCTCGGAGGGGTGGTACCTCGGTGGCAACAGCTCGCGCTAAGCCACTCCCATCCGGTCCGGTGACATCACCATCAGCGGCAGGCATTATGCAGAGCGCTCGGAGGTGACATCACTGGACAGGGCGTGTTGTTCACAATGAAGGAGGCAAGAGAACTATGCTAATTAGCATAGTAAATGCCTCCAATGCAGGCAAATGTGGTGGCAGGCTGGAGATAGAAGCAATACTCGGACCTAATCACGTTTCAAAGGACTGAGCCAGGAGGACTTTAGGGCCGTTACTAAGGGGGAGAAGGAAAATGTGCGTCAGGAAGCGGAATATGATTCAAGGGGGGCGGATGCATGGAGGACGTGGCAATGTGCGGCAGGAGGTGGAATAACAATGAGGGGGCAGAGTCACGGCGGAGATGAGAGTCGTCTGAAAGCACGTGATGCCGCGCTGTGCTGGGACCCGCAGTGCAGAGCGGCAGGAAGTTAGACAAAAATAAACAGAGATGTAGAAATGACGAAAATACCTTAAAACATATGGGGGAATCTGGATTCACCTGTTAACACTGAGTACACGTAAAAAAAATCCCGGACAACCCCTTTAACTGGCTGTCCTGACTCATCATGTGAGTGGGCAGGTCACTGCCTCTTCTCCTGAACACTCCTCTCCTGAAATTCTCTGTGCTGCTGTGGGTCCCTGCTCCTTCCACTGTGTGTTTCTCACTCCTCATTTTATGATACTGCCCCTGGCCCAAGCAGTCCTGTCCTATCATCACGTGAGTAAGCAAGTAACGGCTCCTCAAGTGGTTCCCCTTTAATAGAAGACAACCACAGACCAAGTTCAGTTCTGTAGGGCTGTTCTCATATCGTCATATACAAGGACAATCCACTGCCCCCTTCAGGAAAGGCCACACCCTCTCTCCACCCGTGAACACCCCCAAAGTGCGCACCCCTTTTTAAATGCAAATTACCATCAACTCTTTGACAGTCTCTGTTTGTTGCTTACACTGCTTACAAATGAGCTCTCCTCTAGAAGGAAGAAAACCAGTGGCTGACATAAGTCTCTTGTGTCTTTCTTCACCCTTGGTCCTAAGATGTGAGGTGTGAGATGACCAGCAACACAATGTTGTGATACTCTGTTATGAGATGCCTATGCTGTATGTGACTTTGTGTGGCCCTCCAGTGGTTGTGATATGCATTGTAGCCTGTCAAGGGTTTGGGTAGCATGTTGTGATATTGTATTGAGTCCTTAAAGGGCTTCTGTCACCCCACTAAACTCATTTTTTTTTTTGTGTACTTATAATCCCTATCCTGCGATATTGCTATACATTATGTTATTAATCATTTTCGTTCAGTAGATATGTCAAAAAATGTACTTTTATAATATGCTAATTAGCTTTCTACCAGCAAGAAGGGCGTCTACTTGCTGGTAGCAGCCGCAAAAAACCGCCCCCTCCTCCTGTTGATTGACAGGGCCAGCCGCGATCTCCTCCTCCGGCTGGCCCTGTCAGCATTTCAAAAATCGCGCGCCTGTGTTGATTCGGCGCAGGCGCTCTGAGATAAGGAGGCTCGTCTCCTCAGCACTCCCTCAGTGCGCCTGCGCCGATGACGTCTTCTCTTTCGGAGCCGGAACTTCCCACTACCGGTTCGGCCATGTGGTATGGGTCTGCCCTAAAGGCCGCCTCGAAGGTGGACAACCCCTTTAATCAAGTTCAAATATTGGACACATCTGTAAATCACCACATACTTGCTGGATCTATCCTATGAGAACCAGTATCCCCGAACCCTTATTACTTAAAAGGGGTTCTCTGGCAGTTCAATATTCATGAGGTGAGGGTTTCAATCTTGAGTGTTGGCAAGTGGGTGGTACCAGAAATTAAAGTGGGGCCCCGTGTTGTTCATGGCATGACATGAACGATATCCTCGGAAGAGGAGGATAGTGCTGATTCCTGGGCCGTTCCTCTAGGATATACAGTAGGTTGGAGGTAAACTATAGTTTAATGGACTGTACAATACAAGCCCTGGAGCTTGGTGTATGTATTACTACAGTATTTCCATGTTAATTTTATCTCTGCACATTAATCTGACTGATCAGCGGAGACGAGGGACCTACATGCCATATTTCCCTTGTCTTCATGGGATGGGGGATGGGGAGACATGGCTTTGCGTTTAACCCTGGCGACCTCTCCTCAATAGACTGGATGCTGTCAGGACCTGCACTTGTGCAATTACAGGAGATTAAGTCCTTGGTTTTTGCTGCGGTGACAGGCAAGCAGCAAGGTGTCGGGAGACATCTTTACCAAGAAACCTGCCACTTGAGAAGAGGTCAGCTGTCTCCTCCACAAGCCGACCCCTCACATAGGGGACTGCACTTAACATTTTGGCTTTGAGACCTTGAAAATGTTTTGCAGCATTTGTAACCATGGCAACATGAGCAGGAGCCGGAGGCTTGAGTTTTTAAAGATATAGTTTGTAGCACTGGGTAAACAGGTGCAAATCATCCGCCGGGATGGAATAATTACACCTCGCGCTACAGTCACAGGCCTCCCAACCGAACCAGATCCAGCAAGACTGTCCCGAGTTTTGACCTTTGTTTGTTAGATAAAGCTGAATGCAATGGTGAAACAGGGAGCCATTAGATCCCTGCTCCACCATTCCCCTGCCCCCAGTGGTTCGGCACAGGCAGACACAAAGCAGTGACATCTTTGTGCCTGATGCGCTTAGCCGCAGACTGGAGAATGGAGCAGACCTGCGCTGCTTGGTTTGTCATGGGAACGTGGGGTAGTTGAATATTCAATATGTCATACTGTGTGGGGGGCACTTATTTGGGGGTAATACTGTTTGAGAGTCACTTAAAGGGGTTGTCCCATGAAAAATATTCTACAGCTTTCAAACCAGTACCTGGATCTGAATGCTTTTGTAATTGCTTATAATTAAAAATTTAGTATAGCTACTGAGATATTCAATAAAATATATCTCTACAGCGCCACCTGCTGTTTGTTATTTTTCTTATTTCTTTGTCCTGCTCACTGAGATGGCCGCACATGCTCAGTTCCATCCTTCATCTGCCTCCTGAGCTGTGATAGGGAGAGCTGAGACACGCCCCCTTAGCTGCAGCAGAAAAGACACTCTTTCTTAAAAAGTAAGAACCAGCCCTGTACCTCACATGGATCCAGAGATCTCCCCATTCAATTGCTCTGCTAGATTTATATCAAGCTGGCAGCTCAAGGGGAGTGTCTTTTCTGCTGCAGATAAGGGGGCGTGTCATTTCTGCTGCAGTTCTCTCTCTATCACAGCTCAGGATGAAACTGAGCATGTGCGGCCATCTTAGTGAGCTGGACAAAGAAATAAGAAAAAAATAAACAGCAGGTGGCGCTATACAGATACAGTTTATTGAATAACTCTGTGGCTATATTTAATCACATGCAATTACAAAAGTATCCATATCCAGGTGCTGGTTTGAAAACTGTAGAATATTTTTGTGGGACATCCCCTTTAATGGAGGAACACTGCTGGCACTCTTAGTGGACAACCTTTGTATGGCATGGCTTCTAAAGAATCTTGCATCTTCAGTCTGCTTGAAATAGATTCTTAAAAGTAGACAGGTCTGATTATAGATTTCATCTCAGCTGTTAAGGGAATATCTGTCAACAGATTCAAACTAAATGTTGAATCTTCTAGATGTGCTTGGAGTAAATGTTGAATCTTCTGGATGTGCTTGGAGTATAAAACACAATTAGCAAATCAATAGGTTTTAGGACTTGTTCACATGGCGTGGACACTTGCACTGCAAACTCGCCTGCAGCCTTGTGGTTTCTGCCTCCCATTCATATCAATGCTGTGCTGAAGATGGATTAAAGCTGTTGCCATGCAGAGAAGGGACATGTCCGTTCTCGGTGCAGCCGCGGCTTTAAACGGCTGCTCCTCCATCTTCAGTGCTGCCTCCTATTGAAATGAATGGGAAGCAGAAACCACAAGGCCGTCAGTGAAATTTTGTCGTGGGTGTCCGTATCAAAATTCTTCATATGGAACTAGGGTTGGCACCTTTCCTAACAAAACATACCGGGCAAGTTTAAAGGGCTTCTGTCACCCCCCTACAGACATTTTTCATTTTTTGGCTACTTAAATTCCTTATACTGCGATATATGAATATATAATGCTCTTATTCTTTTTCGTTCAGTAGTTTCTTAAAAAAACAGACTTTTATAATATGTAAATTACCCCTCTACCAGCAAGTAGGGCGGCTACTTGCTGGTAGCAGCCGCATCCTCCTTGCCACTCCTTCCTCAGTGCGCCTGCACCGGGTGTAGATGTGACGTCATCGGCGCAGGCGCATTGAGGAAGGAGCGGCCGAGCGAGCGTCCTCCTATCAGTGCGCCTGCGCCGACTGAAGACCGGTACGGCGCAGGCGCGAGATTTAGAATGCAGACAGGGCCAGCCAGAGGATGAGAGCGCTCGCTGGCCCGGTCAATCAACATGAGGAGGGGGCGTCTTTATGAAAGGAGGATGCGGCTGCTACCAGCAAGTAGCCGCCCTACTTGCTGGTAGAGGGGTAATTTACATATTATAAAAGTCTGTTTTTTTAAGGAACTACTGAACGAAAAATAGTAATATATTGATAAATCGCAGGATAAGGATTTTAAGTAGCCAAAAAATGAAAAATAAACTATATGGAGGAGAGGGGCACACCTCATATGATGATCAAATGGAACTGCGGCCAATGCGTTTAAACTATTTATTAGTTACAATAAAATAATATACGGTACCTGAATAGCATAAAATACATTCACTAAAATACAATTAATACATAAATAACTATCTGTATAAATTGAGAAAGCCAGTATAAGTGTCACTGATATCCAATAAGATTATACCGCTTCAAACAGTGAGTAGTGTGTTCATACACACCCAGCCATTATATCGCATTAATTGATATGCTGTAACAAACAGCAAGCAATATACGAGACTTTGTATCACATTGCAACACACTAGCCATAGCTGCTAGTTATTTCCCGACAATCGGAGAGATATAGCGCATATACCATTGCGCATTTGAACTTGAATACCATCAAATTTACCAATCTTATTGGATATCAGTGACACTTATACTGGCTTTCTCAATTTATACAGATAGTTATTTATGTATTAATTGTATTTTAGTGAATGTATTTTATGCTATTCAGGTACCGTATATTATTTTATTGTAACTAATAAATAGTTTAAACGCATTGAGATTGCGGCGCTGCTGGGGTTAATCCGAACAGGATGACGGCTGAAATCATTCAGCCGGCATCCTGTCACAACGCCGGGGGACCCCCCCCCCCCCCCCCCCCCCCGTATCGGCGATCGCAGCAAACCGCAGGTCAATTCAGACCTTCGGTTTGCTGCGCTTTTTGCTGATTCTGATCCCCGCGGTCCCTGGCCGCGGGGATCAAACTTCAAAATGCCCCATATACATTTTTTTCCACTCCCCCTGCACCCCTGAATGGTTTTATGACGGCGGGTGGTGCAGGGGGGGTGTTGCGGGCGGTGCGGGAGGCGGGCGGTGCGGCAGGCGGGATAGCGATCCCCCGCCCGCCTCCCCTTGAATAATCGTTGGTGTACAGTGGTATACCAGAGTGTCAGCACATTGCTGACACTCTGGTATAATTGGCTGACATCTGTGATGCGATGTCAGCCGTTTAACCCTTTCCATACAGCGGTGCGTACGGGGATGCAAATGGGGATGTAAAGTCATCACAATTTTTGGGGGTATTACTATGTATTACAGAAGTAGAGAAACTGAAACTTTGAAATTTGCAAATTTTTCTAAAGTTTTGGTAAATTTGATATTTTTTTATGCAAAAAAAAATATTTTTTCGACTTCATTTTACCAGTGTCATGAAGTACAATATGTGACGAAAAAACTATCTCAGAATGGCCTGGGTAAGTCAAAGCGTTTTAAAGTTATCACCACTTAAAGTGACACTGGTCAGATTTGCAAAAAATGGCCAAGTCCTTAAGGCTGAGTCTTTAAGGGGTTAATATAAAATGCAGCCAAAAGGATTCAAAGGCATCATGTGTGAACAGGTGTAATTGACTGAGCTGTTGTGGAGAAGCAAATACAGGAAAATCCATCCCCTCCACCTATTTCAGTGATGTCCCTGAACTGTGCAGCCCAATGCAGGAGCCCAGTTTGCCCTGGTTTATCATACTGGTTTGTCTTGTAAAACTAATTAAAAAGGATGGTTTATGGCGGCAGTCAGTGAGAGAGAATGTCTGTTCTGACTGACGGAAATCTTCTCCATCTGTCAGAAATAAATAAGATATTCCTCTCTAGTAATAGTTGTTTTTTTACTGTAGATTGTAACTGCATTGCTGCATGTTTTAATACATCTAGTATAGACAAGAGAAACAGAATACAATGGAAATTTTGGGGTCTTTTATCAAACTGGTGTAAAGTAGAACTGGCTTAGTTGTCCATAGCAACCAATCAGATTCTGCCTTTCATTTTCCAAAGGAGCTGTCAAAGGAGCTTTCATTTGTGACAGCTTCTTTGGAAAATGAAAGATGGCATCTAATTGGTTGCTATGAGCAACTAAGCCAGTTCTACTTTACACCAGTTTGATAAATGACCCCATTTATTGATGTTTGAGGGCTTGGTGCAACTAATCTGACACTTAGTCAAGGTGTAAATGAAATGGCCTAATTAGGTACTGAACAGTAATCATCTTCTTTTCTGGAAAAAAAAGACCCCCTATACTATATTATATTTACAGTTAGTCCGCGTTAGGCTTCATTCCCATCTGCATTTGAGGCTCATATCCTTTTAAAATATTGGACAAAATGACTCAGCAATAGGTCCGTCAGGCTGCGTTCCTTTCCACCATTTGAAAGAAAAGCCGCTTCCATTATTTTCATTATTCTGCTTCTATAATGGAGCAAAAAACTGAAGTAAAAACAGCTTTACCCCTGCTCTGGAGTCATGTTACGTTACACACATAAGGGTTCGGCTACACGGTTGCAGACATATTTTTTGTCGCGCAATACATGGGATTGCCAGGGGTGCACCTAGCCTTAGTTTCTGCTGCCTGAGGCGAAAACTGAAACGGTGCCCCAACCTCCAATGCCAATTTCTTAATCTAACCCCTTCCCTCCAGTCCCTGTTAAAGACATAGTTGGAAAACATTACATACAGAGCTACAAAACATACAGGGTAATACAGTGCCACATATTGTGCCCACTGTGCTTCTCAATACTATACTGCAGAAACACATAATCCCCCTTATGCTGCCCCCCTCTTGCCCCTTCCTGGTGCTACCTGAGGCAATCGCCTTACTTTGCCTCATTGGTGGTGCACCCCGGGGGTTGCTGTAACCTAAAGGATGATCCATACCTTTTTTCCTTACTCTGAAGCTGGTCAGCATTTCACCCACTGCTGTCCCTCTCCTCCTCCATGCTTGCCAACTGAGGTGAAACCTGGAATATCTCAGGCTGTGTAGCACCTAAAGATATGAACGAGATCTTGTTCCAAAGCTAAGAAGCTAATCTCAGATACCACCTGCACATCTTATTCACAACCTGATTTCTAAGAGTTATATCTCAGGCTGTAGGTGGCTTGTACCATGATTATGCTTTGTTTTGAAGCTTAGATTCTTAGCTGGCACATATCTCTAGGTGCTATACAGCCTGAGATATACAGTACCAGTTAGTATCAAAAAGGTATGGCATATCTCTTTGGCTACTGAAATTTACTGGCACTTTTATTTGCCTGTAGAAATGAAATACAAACAAGAGGGTTCTGCCGGTAATACTAGATAGGTCAGTGGTTTACCGGTCAAGTGGCAACCCTATATGGAACACAATCAATAGGCACAGTCCACTAGGGTTTTTGGGGGTAGGAAGGCAATAACTTGCCCATTCCCCCTACCACCACCACCACCATTTCCTATGGACTCCCTGGAACTTGAGACCTGGAACATGTAAAGCTTCACTGCCCTTGACCTCCAGGGGCTTTACTGTTAAACCGTTCACTGTCTCACATATGGACATATTCTGTAAATGGAGGGAATAAAATCTACATTTAAAGAGTGTATATGAAGTACAATACTTTCATTATACTAGCATTCTGTTCTCTCTATCAGTTCTGAAATGACTGGCCTTCGGGGGATGAACTTCACTAATAAGCATTTGCCGTACAGATTCAGACATTTTAATCTAGGGTCTTGGAGTAGCAGCATGAGTCTAAGGGCTCATGCACACGACCGTATGTATTTTGCGCTCTGCAAAACACGTATCCGCAAAAAATATGGATGACTTCCGTGTGCATTCCGTATTTTGCGGGACAGAACAGCTGGCCCCTAATAGAACGGTCCTATCCTTGTCGTTATGCGGACAATAATAGGACATGTTCTATTTTTTTGCGGAACATGCGGACATATGGAAAGGGAATGCACGTGGAGTAACTTCCAATTTTTTTGTGGACCCATTAAAATGAATGGTTCTGCATGCGGTTTGCAAAAATATGGAACGTACACAGAAAGAAAATATGTTTGTGTGCATAAGCCCTAAAGGAAAGAAGAAAGGGGCATTAAGTTAATAGACCATAACATGTATTTATATGATTAGACTTTCTAAGCGTTCCGAAGTCCTATGAAAGTACTAAAGCAACAGGCATTTAATACAGTATTTCTGCAATAATAATCATATTTAATATTTTTATTTTAAACATTTCTACAACTCCAGCTCCACCAAAAGTGACTTTGACTCAATAGCCCTGATACACTGGACAATGAATGGCAGTTTTGTTGTTGTTTGTCCATCGTTTTTCGATGAGGATCTTGACATCTGATAGATAGATCTTCGGCCATTAGCGATGTATTCCTTAGGGTACTTTCACACTTGCGTTTTTCTTTTCCGGCACTGAGTTCCGTCAAAAGGGCTCAATGCCGGAAAAGAACTGATCATTTATATCCTAATGCATTCTGAATGAAGAGCATTCCGTTCAGGATGCATCAGGATGTCTTCAGTTCAGTCTTTTTGACTGATCAGGAAAAAGATAAAACCGTAGCATGCTACGGTTTTATCTCCGGCCCAAAAAACTGAAGATTTGCCTGAATGGCGGATCCGGCATTTTTTCCCCATAGGAATGTATTAGTGCCGGATCCGTCCTTCCGGTCTGCACATGCACAGACCAAAAAAAAGGTGATATCGAAAAGACGGATATCGAAAAGACGGATCCGGCATTTCAATGCATTTTTCTGACTGATCAGGCATTTTTAAGACTGATCAGGATCCTGATCAGTCTTACAAATGCCGTCAGTTAGCATACGTTTTGCCAGTTAGCATACGTTTATAACCTCGCTTTTAGTGTTTGTACATGTCTTGATGAAGGGCGAAAGATGAAGTAGCCCGAAACGCATCACAGTACTTTGTCTGCCGTTGATGTCGGATTTTATGGAAGCTTAATAAAGGAAATTGCACGTGGAGCTCGAATCTTCTCTGTTCTTTAGATATCTATGTTTGTGTATGTTCTACAATTATGGCAAGCGAGGTGATCCTACTTGCTTGTCGCCTAGAGTTCTATTTTCTATAAAAGATACCGAGCAGTCCACAGGGTGTTTGCACCTCTTCCACACCTGATATACAAGGGTGGATTAAGTGCATGATAGGCCCGGGGCTGTCTACCCAATTGGGGCCCCTCCCTCCATTTTAGTTTAATTTTTTTCTGTATAAAGAGACTGCAGTGCTTCGTGAGCGCCACAGTCTCTTCTTCCTTGGCGCATGACATCACGTTAATCGTCTCTCTTTCAGCCGCATCTCGTCTCTACAGAGTTTGTTACACAGACACGTTAGATTTCTCATTATTGGGGTCATTTATCAAACTGGTGTAAAGTACAACTGTCTTAGTTGCCCATAGCAACCAATCAGATTCCACATTTTATTTTCCAAAGGAGCTGTCAAAAATGAAAGGTGGAATCTACTGCTATGGACTACTAAGTCAGTTCTTCTTTACACCAGTTTGATAAATTATCCAAAAGGTCCCTATAGTGTCTACAGCAGTTATAATGTCCCTTAGAGTGCCCCCAGTAATAATAGAACCCTATATTTTGCTCCAAGTAATAATACCTGTATAGTGTCCCCAAAAGTAATGTCCCCTAATAGCAATGCACATACTGCCCCATACAGTAATTTCCCCCACACTGCACCCACATAATAATTTCCCCCATACTGACCCCATATAGTAATTTCCCCCACACTGCCCTGTCATGAAATAATTTGCCCCCACACTGCCCCATGCAGTAATTTGCCCCAAAACTGCCCCATGAAGTAATTTGCCCCAAAACTGCCCCATGAAGTAATTTGCCCCCACACTGCACCCCTATGAAGTAATTTGCCCCATGTAATAATCTGCCCCAAGGAAGTGATTTGCCCCCATGTAATAATCTGCCCTCACACTGCGCCCCCTGAAGTGATTTGCCCCCACACTGCTCCCATGTCCTCCTCTGCCCCCCAAAGTTGGCACACACAGGGGGAAAAAAAAAACTAAAAGCTAATAGTTACCTGTGTCCGGGATGGTGAGGCAGGCCACAGGCGCGCAATATTCATTGTCCTGCGTCCCGGTGCAGGAGCGCGATGATGTCACCACGCATGCCTGCGCTGGGATTCTTCTACCACATAGGCCTCAGGACTACTAGGCCTGAAGCCTATAGCGATGATCAGCAGCAGGGCAGGGAACTATGCGCTCCTGTGCCCCGCCACAGTGTGTGGGCGTTTGGGTCGGCATTCGGCACCCCAGCGATGCCGGGCCCAGGGCTGCCGATCCAAACGCCCCTATGTTAATCCGCCACTGCTGATATATACACACACCTAAAGAATTATTAGGAACACCTATTTCTCATTAAAGCAATTATCTAGTCAACCAATCACATGGCAGTTGCTTCAATGCATTTAGGGGGGTGCTCCTGGTCAAGACAATCTCCTGAACTCCAAACTGAATGTCAGAATGGGAAAGAAATGTGATTTAAGCAATTTTGAGCGTGGCATGGTTGTTGGTGCCAGACGGGCCGGTCTGAGTATTTCACAATCTGCTCAGTTACTGGGATTTTCACACACAACCATTTCTAGGGTTTACAAAGAATGGTGTGAAAAGGGAAAAACATCCAGTATGCGGAAGTCCTGTGGGCAAAAATGCCTTGTGGATGCTAGAGGTCAGAGGAGAATGGGCCGACTGATTCAAGCTGATAGAAGAGCAACGTTGACTGAAATAACCACTCGTTACAACCGAGGTATGCAGCAAAGCATTTGTGAAGCCACAACATGCACAACCTTGAGGCGGATGGGCTACAACAGCAGAAGACCCCACCGGGTACCACTCCTCTCCACTACAAATAGGAAAAAGAGGCTACAATTTGCACGAGCTCACCAAAATTGGACTGTTGAAGACTGGAAAAATGTTGCCTGGTCTGATGAGTCTCGATTTCTGTTGAGACATTCAAATGGTAGAGTCCGAATTGGGCGTAAACAGAATGAGAACATGTATCCATCATGCCTTGTTACCACTGTGCAGGCTGGTGGTGTAATGGTGTGGGGGATGTTTTCTGGGCCCCTTAGTGCCAATTGGGCATCGTTTAAATGCCACGGGATACCTGAGCATTGTTTCTGACCATGTCCATCCCTTCATGACCACCATGTACCCATCCTCTGATGGCTACTTCCAGCAGGGTAATGCACCATGTCACAAAGCTCGAATCATTTCAAATTGGTTTCTTGAACATGACAATGAGTTCACTGTACTAAAATGGCCCCCACAGTCACCAGATCTCAACCCAATAGAGCATCTTTGGGATGTGATGGAACGGGAGCTTCGTGCCCTGGATGTGCATCCCTCAAATCTCCATCAACTGCAAGATGCTATCCTATCACTATGGGCCAACATTTCTAAAGAATGCTATCAGCACCTTGTGGAATCAATGCCACGTAGAATTAAGGCAGTTCTGAAGGCAAAAGGGGATCCAACACTGTATTAGTATGGTGTTCCTAATAATTATTTAGGTGAGTGTACAGTGCTGCCCATAATTATTCATACCCCTGGAAAATTTTGACTTAAAGTTACTTTTATTCAACCAGCAAGTAATTTTTTGACGGGAAATGACATAGGTGTCTCCCAAAAGATAATAAGACGATGTACAAGAGGCATTATTGTGGAAAAAAAAACATTTCTCAGCTTTTATTTACATTTGAGCAAAACATACAGGGAGTGCAGAATTATTAGGCAAGTTGTATTTTTGAGGATTAATTTTATTATTGAACAACAACCATGTTCTCAATGAACCTAAAAAACTCATTAATATCAAAGCTGAATATTTTTGGAAGTAGTTTTTAGTTTGTTTTTAGTTTTAGCTATTTTAGGGGGATATCTGTGTGTGCAGGTGACTATTACTGTGCATAATTATTAGGCAACTTAACAAAAAACAAATATATACCCATTTCAATTATTTATTTTTACCAGTGAAACCAATATAACATCTCAACATTCACAAATATACATTTCTGACATTCAAAAACAAAACAAAAACAAATCAGTGACCAATATAGCCACCTTTCTTTGCAAGGACACTCAAAAGCCTGCCATCCATGGATTCTGTCAGTGTTTTGATCTGTTCACCATCAACATTGCGTGCAGCAGCAACCACAGCCTCCCAGACACTGTTCAGAGAGGTGTACTGTTTTCCCTCCTTGTAAATCTCACATTTGATGATGGACCACAGGTTCTCAATGGGGTTCAGATCAGGTGAACAAGGAGGCCATGTCATTAGATTTTCTTCTTTTATACCCTTTCTTGCCAGCCACGCTGTGGAGTACTTGGACGCGTGTGATGGAGCATTGTCCTGCATGAAAATCATGTTTTTCTTGAAGGATGCAGACTTCTTCCTGTACCACTGCTTGAAGAAGGTGTCTTCCAGAAACTGGCAGTAGGACTGGGAGTTGAGCTTGACTCCATCCTCAACCCGAAAAGGCCCCACAAGCTCATCTTTGATGATACCAGCCCAAACCAGTACTCCACCTCCACCTTGCTGGCGTCTGAGTCGGACTGGAGCTCTCTGCCCTTTACCAATCCAGCCACGGGCCCATCCATCTGGCCGATCGAGACTCACTCTCATTTCATCAGTCCATAAAACCTTAGAAAAATCAGTCTTGAGATATTTCTTGGCCCAGTCTTGACGTTTCAGCTTGTGTGTCTTGTTCAGTGGTGGTCGTCTTTCAGCCTTTCTTACCTTGGCCATGTCTCTGAGTATTGCACACCTTGTGCTTTTGGGCACTCCAGTGATGTTGCAGCTCTGAAATATGGCCAAACTGGTGGCAAGTGGCATCTTGGCAGCTGCACGCTTGACTTTTCTCAGTTCATGGGCAGTTATTTTGCGCCTCGGTTTTTCCACACGCTTCTTGCGACCCTGTTGACTATTTTGAATGAAACGCTTGATTGTTCGATGATCACGCTTCAGAAGCTTTGCAATTTTAAGAGTGCTGCATCCCTCTGCAAGATATCTCACTATTTTTGACTTTTCTGAGCCTGTCAAGTCCTTCTTTTGACCCATTTTGCCAAAGGAAAGGAAGTTGCCTAATAATTATGCACACCTAATATAGGGTGTTGATGTCATTAGACCACACCCCTTCTCATTACAGAGATGCACATCACCTAATATGCTTAATTGGTAGTAGGCTTTCGAGCCTATACAGCTTGGAGTAAGACAACATGCATAAAGAGGATGATGTGGTCAAAATACTCATTTGCCTAATAATTCTGCACGCAGTGTACAAGATGTTCCGCACTGTGGAAAATCTCAGAGGACGTGGTTGTAAGCCAAAAGTGACACCTGTGCTGGCCAGGAGGATAGTTAGAGAGGTGAAAAAGAATCCAAAGATCACCACCAAGGCCATCCTGGCAATGTCTCAAGGCAGACAATCCAACGGACACACTGCAGATCAAGGAGGACGCCACTTCTCCAGATAAGACACACAAAAGCTCGCTTGGCCTTTGCAAAAGCTTATCTGGACAAAGAAGAACACTTCTGGTCTTCTGTTTTATGGTCAGATGAAACAAAAATTTAATTGTTTGGTCACAATGATGTTTCCTTCATTTGGCGTAAAAAAGGAGAAGTATTCAACCCAAAGAACACCATCCCCACTGTCAAACATGATGGTGGGAACCTAATGCTTTGGGGGTGTTTTTCAGCCAATGGACCAGGGAACCTAATCACAGTAAACAGAACCATGAAAAAAGAACAATACATGAGGATTCTCAACGACAACATCAGGCAGTCTGCAGAGAAACTTGGCCTTGGGCACTAGTGGACATTTCAGCATGACAATGACCCAAAACACACAGCAAAAGTGGTGAAGAAATGGTTAGCAGACAAGAACATTAACGTTTTGGAGTGGCCCAGCCAGACTCCAGACTTGAATCCAATTGAGAATCTGTGGAGGGAGCTAAAGATCAGGGTGATGGCAAGAAGACCCTCCAACCTGAAAGATTTGGAGCTCATTGCTAAAGATGAATGGGCAAAAATACCTGTGGAGACATGCAAAAAGCTGGTCTGCAATTATAGGAAGCGTTTAAATGCTGTAATAGCCAATAAATAATTTTCTATTGATTATTGAGAAGGGTATGAATAATTTAGGACTGGACACTTTTTGCTCAAATGTAAATAAAAGCTGAGAAATGTTTTTATCTTTTGGGAGACACCTATGTCATTTCCCGTCAAAAAATTACTTGCTGGTTGAATAAAAGTAACTTTAAGTCAAAATTAGCAAGGGGTATGAATAATTATGGGCAGCACTGTAAGTGACAGTCTCTTCTATTATCCACTGTTTGCTCTGTACTCCATTTATTGAAATAGCAGAAATCTTTTTGTAAATTGCTTACACCGCTAGCACCTTCCAAATGAAATTATTCAAACAGCGAAACAACACCTGCAGCTACGCGCCCCGCTGTCAATAAGGAATTCAATTGCAAGCTACTGATCTGGCAGTTTAGCACCTTATAGACTATAGATCTGTAAATTAGCTATAATTGTGTCCAATCTATAGTCTAACATCTGTCCCTCTACCTTCTATTAGGGAGCGTCGCTAAACAAAACCCAATTTTCCCAGAGTGCGGCACTTGTGCCGGTTTGGCTGTAAGTGTTAATTGCTCAGTCAAGTGATGAAACATGTTCCTGTTTGTCTTGAAAATTATTTTAGCTCAAAGGAGTAGCCAAGGAAGAGGAATTTGGCATCTAGAAATATTCGGACTCTTATAAACTAGTAGAGAAGTAGCATTCCAGTTTATCTATCATGATATCATAATGTGTTCTGCAGAAATTTATTAGAAATATTTTTGCAGTATTGCAAGGGGTCGAGACAAATGTTGGGCACACACTGGACTTTTTATGTAGTAAGGACTCTGAAGGACATTGTCAGAAGGTCCACCTTTATGATTTCCTATTTCATAGCTGAGCTACTGTACTTGTCCGTGGTTGAAGAATACCATGTAGTAGACTCCGACTTAAGAATAATAATGATTTCCTAGTAATAATTTATATTTTAGCCTAAGGCTTCCCAAACAGCGCTACCCTGCCTATCTAGCCTCCAGCAGCATGACCCCCACATCCAAGGGCTAATGAAAAGACCATTATTTCTACTTTCCTGCCTTTATTGCTTTCTATTCCATGGTTGAGTGCGTCACTTGAGTCCTATGCTACCTAACTAAGAAAGGGATTCTGGAAGGGAGGTAGCCCCCATATACCATTACTTGCATGCTATGATGTGGGCTAAGTCAAAGAGAGAAATGTAGGTCTAGTGTGATAGCAATTGGGTTCATAGCACATGTAAGTATTTGAAACGTGGGAACTCTAAGGCCTGTATTACACAAACTGATTATCTGACAGATTTTCTGGTCAGATGGCCTATTACACACACAGATCTTTTCTTATATACACCAACTATGGGTCAAATTGTACAGATATTGGTCAGATAATCTGTTGGTGTAATACAGGCCTAAGACTTGATGACCAGGGATTAGAACCTCCTTACACACTAGCAGTTCTTTTCCATTCCTCCCCATAACCACTGGGGATTCATTTTGATGTTCAGAGCATTTCAATAATCTTGAAGTCTTTATCTCTACCCTTGGTTAAAGGGGTTTTTCTAGTTAAATAAAAATTTGGGCAGTGCAGCGTGCCGGGGGTCCCTAAGGATGATGCAGGCGTGAGCGTACTAGTGATAAGGTGCCGAGGATAGTAGTACTCACGGTTTAGTTGTCCATTGGGGCCGGCAGTGCAGTGGATGGGAAGACAACACAAGATCTTCCGGGGCACTCTTTGTTGCAGGGAACACCAGCCAGATGTTGGTTGAGGTGCCCTTGATGGCGGTGATGTTTAGGGTGCTTGTGGCTGGGCCCCTGGTTCGTGACGCCAGCACCGTTAGGTGCAAATGTTGAGAGTACTAGTTAAGATAATATGGAATAAAGAGACTAGAATTTTAAATAAACTCCTGGTATTTTACTGAAGCTGATCCACAGGTTATCAATGTATGAAAAGTCATTTACATCAGAGCAGCTTTTACAATGATTCCCAGTAGTTCTAAGAAATTGCATGGGGGAATAGTCCTTGATGACAATCAGTCTTTCTCTCTCTTAATGCTCCAAATTGGAGGTTAATGCTATTTTTATTGTAATGTATAATCCTATACTTCAGTTTTCCTTTTATAGGAATACTATATTCAGACAAATGATCCTTTTGTCTTTAAGTATGGTGGGTAGCTGATAGCTTGAGATCTCTCCACCTGATGCAAAGTAGGCTGGAGTCACATACACGACAGTTACCTTCCTTTGTCAGTATCTTCATTCCCTCTCTGAGTTGTCTGGAGATACTGTGATCTTTTCCCTTCTATGCGCTGGTACATGGAATTAACTACGGAGGTTTTGTGACCCTCCAAGATGGAAGCTGAGGTGCAGGTTGTCCTCAGGCATCACACACTCACCTTCTTCTTCTGGCTTTCTGAACATCCACAGTGTAGAGCGGAGTCAGCCCGGGGAAGATTGTTAGAACCTGCCCCTCCCTATGCAACTTTATGAGAACATCTTTACAAGGACAGTTTACATAAAACACAATCACAACATTAAGCGGTGTGTTTCAGGACACTGCAGCAGCACCTGTAAATGATCTAAAATAACAAAAGAATGCATACTCACCCCTTTTCTCCTTTGCTTCTTACAGCATTGCACTCCAGTGCTCCCCACTGCTGATGCCATCGTCCAGGCTGCAGTTGTGACATTGGATGCACACAAGCATTGGCATACTTTCAATAGACCATACAACTGCTATGGGGTCGGGGAGAACGGGGCCCTGCTTCTCCCGACAAGAAAACACTGCATTTCATGCAGCTGCCATAAGGTGGAGCTCAAAGCGATTATTTCAGCTTCCAGTAAATAGTTAACTGTATAAGCTACTATGCTCTGATCTCCCCCTAGTGGTGACTACAGGCAGACAGCTTTGTAATAGAACGGAAGCAGAGTCAGCAATTTATTTTTGCCAGTTTTGGGGGTTTAAATACATTGTGAAATATGGTGGTCAGAATGAACACCATATTTATGAAGCACCTATTCTACTTTTTCTGATGTAGAAGGCATACAAAGTGAGTACGGTAGAGGCGACTTTTTATCACATTTTTTTTATTTCTTCTGCTTAATTAAAAAAAAACGTTGTCAAAAATCTGAGACGTTGCACTTTGCGTTGCCTGGACATGACTGCCGCACGTGTACTGGGGAATTGGGTGGAACAGGGGGGACCAAGCTAAGTTTTGCTATGCGAGTTGTGTATGCCGCTGCACACAGGTGACTGTGCAGCCAATCACTGCCTTTAGTGGCATATAGGTCATCACTGCTGAGGCCAATGATTGGCTGCAGTGGAGACCTGTGTGCATGGAAGATCACCACTACAGCCAAGAAAAAAAGTAGCAGCAGGGATGATCAGGGGACAGCGAAGGAAGGCAGGGGAGAACAGATATACCAATTCTTTTTTTTTGAACTCAGACAACCCCTTCAAGAAAACATACAGAAGATTTCCAATAGGTTCGTTCAGGCTCTGTACACTATGCTACCCTGTCTATCCAGACTCCAGCAGAGCTGTCATAATAGGATGACCCTTCTGATAACATCCAGTCTACACATCACAGCTAAAAAGAGAAATGTCCACAACAGAAATGGTTGTCTTATTGTGTGTCCTCTATTGGACAGACAACAAATTGTAATGTTTCGGAATAAATAAAAAATGCTGTCAATTTGAATGCAGCAGAAATAATAGGGCTGACACATCACATTGAGTTTATCTACCTTTTACAGTTTTCTTGCTGGACAACTTTTTACGGGTACCATTTGCCTTTGTCTACAAAATGTTTTCGAATCCTTAAAATGTTTACTCTCATACAGTATACTGAACATTAGCACTCATTACATTGACAAGGTATAATTAAGGTCAGGTTGGAGAGCAGTTGGTGAACCTCAGGCATAAGGAGAAAATCTCACTTTTCCACCCAGCCAGTTATGTATCACAGTAGGAAGCAACGTGGTCCAATGGACATCATCTCAGAACCACCCCCTCCTCCCTTCCTCATCCTAGAATAACTCCCATTAAAGTAAATGGTCATGCACAAAGGATCTCACTTGGGTGTCTTCCTAAGACGTTTTATTACTTTTTGACTCTTTTCTTTTCTGGTGGAAATCCAGATACTCCTCCCCAACAGCTTTATAGAATAATATAATCTGCATTACTTAAAGGGAACTACACCCATGGAAATAATTAAGGCTTGATTACTTTCACATTATGTGCCACTTTTCCTCCGTTCCTGTGTTTTAAGTACTCTATTGCAATATCCTGATATTTATGATCCAAAGTCACTGAAAGGAAAGCTGCAAAGGACAGAATGAATGATTGTTTGGTCTTGATAATTGTCCAGTGAAATGGGAAACCATATCGTAGCTCTTTCCTTCTTAGAACACAATGAATATAAAATAATATTTTAGTTAATCGAGTTATTTCTTTAAAAAAAAATCTATTTGCAGATTACTGTTTTCACCCTGATTACAGACGTTATCCCACGACTAATGTAAAATATGAAAATCAGACATCATATAGTACACGACATGCTCTTCCTAACAAAGCTAGAACCAGCCCTGTACCTCACATGGATCCAGAGATCTCCCCAATCATTGCTCTGATAGATTTATATCGAACTGAAAGCTCAAGGGGAGTGTCTGTTCTGCTGCAGATAAGGGGGCGTGTCTCAGCTCTCCCTATCACAGCTCAGGAGGCAGATGAAGGATGAAACTGAGCATGTGCGGCCTTCTCAGTGAGCAGGACAAAGAAAAAGAACAAACAGCAGGTGGTGCTGTACAGGTGCATTTTATTGAATAACTTTAATTACATTCAATTACAAAAGTATTCAGATCCAGGTACTGGTTTGAAAACTATAGAATATTTTTTCCATGGGACAACCCCTTTAACTCTTTGAAATGAAAAAAACATGACTGCTTTGTTTCAGAAACAGCGCCATTACTGTTTGTGTCTGGTATTACAGCTTAGTTTTATGAACCTAAGAGTGATAGTATTTCTGCTAGAAGGTGACTATATTTTTTATTTCATACAATCTTATGTTACTTTCATCTAGAAACATAAAAGGGAATCTCTGAAAATTAAGAAAATGAAAATACTTAAATATTACTTTATAATAAATATATTCCCAAATACCTTTCATTAGTTATAATGGTTAGTTTTGTCTACGGAGCAATCACTAGGAGAGATAAAATAGCCGCCGTCCTAGCAGTACACACAGAACCTGTCCTAATCACACAGGAGGACAAGTTACTTCACAACACTGAGCTGAATAGTTGCCTCATCCTCCCCTCTGCTCTGTGGGAATGTAAATGATGAGGAGACATGAAGCACAGAGAGGAGGTGGGGGTAATGAGCAGCAGCACTTGTATGCAATCTCCATTACCACAGCTCCATATCACCACAGTCTGTCCTGTCTGTCTTCTCTGAACTAAATTCCCCAGAAATTCAGCAAAAGTTCCTATCAACTGTATTCAGGATCATAATCCCTGACAAGCAGAGAGGAGGATGAGGGAGCTCTTTACCTCAGTGCTGTGAAGTAACTTGTCCTCCTGTGCGATTAGGACAGGTTCTGTGTGTATTGATAGGACAGCGGCCATTTTGTTCCCCCTGATGATTGCTCCCTAGACAAAATGAGCCATAATAACTAATGAAAGGTATTTGGAAATATATTTATTATAAAATAACATTTAAGTATTTTCATTTTCTTATTTCCCGGAGAACCTCTTTAACATAGTTTAAATGGGTTTTTCAGGCTACTGATATTGAAGTCTTATCCTCGGAATATGTTATTAACATTCAATCAGTGAGGGTCCGAATTCTGAACCCTTGATCTCAGCCCTGGCATTCCATACATTGCCTATTAAATGTGGCATCAAGAGCCTATACGTAAGGATGACTACTACTCTCAGGTAAAAGAGTCACAGTTGGCGATAATCATCTCCTTGCATCTCATAAAAACCTTAATAGCACAATAGTCACTTTACACAGTAGTAGTCCAGAATTAGAAAAAAAAAAAGTCTGCTCTTTTTTCATTTTCTTTAGAAACATTGTCACCATGGGTTATGTCTGGTATCACAGTTCTGCACAATTTACCTGAATGGGGATGTAATGTAAACTCTACCAAAACTCTGCAATACTACAGACCCATGCATTTGACTAAAACTGAGCATTATTGGACTGGGGTTTCTTGGCCCAGCAGAGGAAATTATTCTTGAGGCCCAACCCTTATATCATCAATAAAGTTTAATAAGTTTAGAATGAAAGAAATAGACCCTTCTGGCAAGGGATTGGCTCTAAAGGCATCTTTGGGGCCCAATCTGGTATCAGGGCCTGGGCAGATACTCTGGTACTCTGATGATCCAGTTCAACCCTAAAACAGTGTATTAATACATATCTGTGGAAGTTTCATATGCCAAATGGTTTCAATGATTGAGCATGCATAACTACATTTAGGCTATATGACAGAGAAAATTCTGGTTTGGCCTCCTTACCTCTTTTTTATGTCCTCAACCCTAGGATTATTCTTCATTGATGACTTGAGTTAGAGGAGTTACAAGGGACATGCTCACATGTGTCCTCTATAAAAAGGCATTGTTAGTTAGGAAGTGTATGCCAGGTAGGGTGTAAATTGAAGCTCCTTAGCATCATCACAAAATAGTTAACAGGGTCCCCACTTATTTATAGAACAAGTACCTTCTTATGTAGCAGAGGGGCCTTTAGTGCCCCTCAGGCACCAAGGCTAAGGCCTCATGCACACAAACGTATTTTGTTTCCGTGTTTGTTCCGTTTTTTTGAGGCTAGGATGCAGACCCATTCATTTCAATGGGTCCACAAAAAATGCGGACAGCACACAGTGTGCTATCCGCATCCGTATGTCCGTTCCGTAACACCGCAAAAAAAAAAAAAAACTTGTCCTATTCTTGTCCATTTTGTCTGTCTCGGGTAACTCATATGTTTGAAACAAAGCTAGATTGGGACTGTGATGAAGCAGACAAGGGAAAAAAGGTCCAACAGTCTGCACTGATTAATTTTTCAATACATTTTTATAGCCATTAGAGCTCCTTTTCTGATATAGAGGTCCAAAGATTTATTTCTACCTTCAGTCACCACTAGAGGGAGCTAAGGAGTGAATGAATAATAACTGCCCATTCATTATGAGTGTTATGGATGAATGTGTTCTCATTTAACGCGATGTCTCTGGAGCAATGAAATGGAGCTCTGACCACTAAAAAGCACAGCCTTTTTGATCTTATAACTAGTGTTCTAGGGTAGACATTCATTTGGCTTTTGGTAAATGCCATAGGGTATGAAAGAATCCTTTTTGAGTACAATTCAGTTAGATATACAATATGTTTACCAATGGGGGTGAGGGTGTCTTTTCTCTGATGGAAACAAGGGGTCTGACTACTACCCAGAGTCCATTCTGCTTGACTCCTTGATCCTCATATAACTCGCTCCTGATGTAACAACATTAGTGTAGGCCCCAGCTCCAGTATTTGACCTACTTTAACTCATATTTACACTGATTACAACACCTCCAGCCTTTTAATCCTCTGTGGTGCCTTTTGCAGTTGTGTCCTCGTGTCATTAATTGAATTTAATCAACATCTCGCTAGGAACTGTAAACAGCATGGTGGCTGTACATGGTACTATCATAGTACTGAGCATCCCTGTGGGGCAGACTTAGGCTCGTAGGTTACGTATGAGTCTTTTCACTAAGCCTTCATTGTACTGTGGTGGAGCAGCTCAACTGCACCAATTTATTTTTTTGGCTTTTGTTTTTTACTTTTGCTTATTATACATGGAAAATCTTATGGCTTTCTCGGGCATTGGTAATCTTTGGAGGTGTGAAAGAGGTGGCATTCTGTCAATTTTTTTTTAGATACTTAGGGACCACACGTATAGCACTACCACTGTGCCCTTATAATGTCATCTACTTGGTCTATGATTGTGCCAGCCAGAGTACCCCACAACATAGGCAATCAGTATCATGCCTATATAACAACCTAATCCCCTCATTACAGTATCAGCCAGCCATAGGACAGTATCAGCCAGCTACTGTGCCCTCATAACAGTACCAACAAGACACAGTTACTAATCATATAGATTACATTTAGACCGGCTGTCTAGACCTGCACCAGGTGTATCACAGGGACACAGGCAAGATGTTGGCTGGCTTCTTTTGAGACACAATTGTACCGCAGAATTGTGGCCCAATTTTGGCACAAAATTTAGCATCTTAGGCCCCCTTTCCAACTAAGCACTTGTAGCAGCCCGTTTATTAAACAAAGTCTTCATCAACTTTCTTTTAATGATCACAATCATAAACACATAAATAAAGTGAAATAAATTCCAACACATTGAGAAAGGATCCTAGAAGGCAACCCAAGCAAGCTGCGTTCTTCACTCCCATCTCCACTTGACTTTCCACCTTACCCTTGGCCGCAGTCACCGACCCAAAGGTACCAAATCCTCCAAAATTATATCTCCATCCACCCCTGTAGGCATTTTAGCCCAAACAGGAGCCCCAGCCATCAGCTTACCGAACCTCAAGAGATGCACACTCCAACGTGTCATGCCCCTCTTAAACATTGTATTGCCTTCCAGGACCCTCCATTAACCGGCCACAAATGAACACAGGAGACACCTCACCTGTGCACGTCCTGCCACACTCTCAAAGCTGTCTCAAGACCATCCTGTAACCCCAAGGCCCACAAATCCATACCCACATCATTGGGATGCACACCATCAGCCTTCAAGAATTGAGGCGACGCAGCCTCCAATTCCCTATGGCGCACCACAAATCCGCCATGACGACGGACAAAACGACCAACCTCCTTGTTAAGCTTCGCCCGCGCCTTATTAATTCGCTCCAATAACCTCGCAAACCGCCACGACCTTCTAGCAACCACTTCAGACCAAACGACCAACAAATCAGGAAAATCTCCCAACAACCGCAACAGATTCAGTTTGATGTCACGTATCACATCCCTTGAGCGACGAACACTTAAATCGTTCCCCCCAACATGCAAAACTAAAATGTCGGGGGGCCTATCCAACAAAGCAAAAGCATAAAGTTCTGGCAACACCCGACACCACAAAAGCCCCCTCACACCAATCCACCGCACTTGCAACTCTTCCGTCCGAAAAACCCAATTGCCTTCCATTCCTCCGCACGTCGGCTTTCAGCACTTCCCAGTGAACGTACGAATGACCCAGAATCCATGCCAAACACGAAGATGACCCTAAAAACCAAACACAATGAGACTTGACCCGAACATGCAATCATAAACAAAACCCACCACTACAACATATGAGGGCAAATATATCCCCGAAAGCAATCTGATTCCCACCGACCAATCCGCTTAATAACCACATCACTGAGACCCCATCTTGCCGTCTCAGTCGCCGCTCCGATCCTGAAGGAATGAGACGCAAACTCCATGGCCGGATAGCCAGCAGCTGCCAGACACCGCCTGAAGACCGCCACAAACTGAAAACAGGACAACGCTGAACTATTCTGGTGCACCAAAAAAGAACCCGCCACACCCGGCTGTAACGACAAAAATTCTTCCGCACACTGAACAGAGCACAGCAGGGACCCAGCCAATGGGCGCAACAAAATGCAAACCCCTCTACCGACTTGATCAGTTTTCGACCTACGCAAAACACATCGCAAACCTTCCTCATCCAAACGAATGTCATCACACAACAATCCACCGCCTCGCGCACTGCTACTCGCTACCAGCTCAGAGCCCCCAAAGGCCCCAAAGAAAGCCAACGAAAACGCGACCCGAAACAAACACACCTCTTACCAAGAATTTCAAACCACACCAACCTGCTCCTACAACTGTTGTAACACCGAAAAAGAAACCGGACGATGAGTGTCCTTCCTAACAGCACTGCGCCGATAGCCCTTCAGAGCCTGACGCACCAAAAAATCTCCGGGACACGTCGGCTAAACCACGCAAACGTAACCAAAAAGCCACAGCCGCCACCCTTTTGGAAGCCACCAAGAAAGAGACTCCTGAACTACAAGATAGCCCCACAAAATAAACCAACACATGAAAGTCCTCCGCAACCTCACAACCCCCCACCTGATCCACCAACCGTTCCCAAAGAGACCACACAGAAGAATAAACTAACCACGTACTCCTACTCACGGACCGCCTAATCAGATCTGATGAGACCCCAAGGCCACGCTCCAGAGCCACTGAGGACAGGGCAGACCCTTTGCGTCCGCGCTCGGCACCAAACTGCGAAAACGGTCCCACTGAAAATGAGAAAGGGAATCGGCAATGGAATTATCAACACCAGAAACATGCACCGCCACAAAACAAGCATTCGATCTTAACCCTCTGAGGACCAGGTGCCGAAGCAAAACGCACAACCGGAGGTGAATTAGCTGACTGACTATTAACCACTTGCACCACACCCAAATTATCACAACATAAACGCACCCGCTTATTTCGTAACAACTCCCCCCTACAATTCAGTTGCCAAAACAATCAGGAACAGCTCCAACAGCGCTAGATCACCAAGCAAGCCGGCCCCTCTCCACTCCTCAGGCCACGGACCCGCACTCCATTGCCGTTGACAAAACACACCGCAAGAACCCGACGCATCCTTAAAAAAATCCAAATCTGCACTTGCAACAGGCTCCTCCATCCACATCGAACGACCATTAAACTCCCTTAAAAAACACTCCCGAACTTCTAGATCCGCCCGCACCTCCGCAGACAGCCTCAAAAAATGGAAAGGCACATTAACACCTGCTGTAGCCATGGCCAATCGCCTGCAGAACACACGACCCATGGGCAAAATTCAGCAAGCAAAATTCAATTTACCCAAAACCGACTGCACGCGACGTAACTGCACTTTCTTCGCTCTACGCAGAAAAGCAACCTCACTGCGCAAATCTACCACCTTATCTTCTGGTAACCTGCATTCCATTGCCACACTATCAATTACTATACCCAAAAACTTGACCGACGTGGCCGGCCCCTCCGTTTTTTCCAAAGCTAACAGCACGCCGAACCTGGCCGCCACCCGCTCCATCGTGCGCAACAACACCAAACAAACCTGCGACCTAGCCGGACCAAGAAACAAAAAATAATCCAGATAGTGTAACTCCGAGTTCCAACCCGCTTCTTGCTTCACATCCCATTCTAAAAACTAACTAAACATTTCAAACAAGGAACAAGAAATAGCACAACCCATAGGTAAACAGCAATCAACATAAAATAGCCCCTCCCATCTAAAACCGAGTAAATGAAAGCTATCCGGATGAATGGGCAATAAACGAAAAGCAGCCTCAATGTCCGTTTTCGCCAACAACGTCCCATACCCGAAATGTCGCACCCACCGCACAGCCTAATCAAACAACGTATACGACACTGAACATAACTCGTCGTCAATACCATCGTTAACAGAACTCCCCGCAGGAAATGACAGATTGTGAATAAGCCGAAACTTGTTCGGCTCCTTTTTTGGTACCAACCCCAACGGCGACACCCACAAACCTTGCAACGGACACTCCGCAAACGGGCCCGCTATTCTCCCCGCTACCACTTCCTTGGCAATCTTCTCCGAAACTACCACCGGGTGAGACAATGAGGATGACAAGTTGCGATCTGCGACCACACCCCCCTCTGAAACACACGGGATCTTAAAACCGTCCCTAAAACCTGATAACAACAACTCAGTCGCCTCCCTATTTGGGTAAATCCTTAGAAAAGGCTCCATCTCGACCGGAGTCACCCCTCTTCTGCATAGCCTCAAATCCCTTGCCCTTTCTGTGCTTAAAATACCGCGACAAGCTGTGAGCCCCGCCGCAACCCGAGCATTCGTGCTTGAACCGGCAATCGGCCAGGTACTTACAGTACCCCTCATTAAATTGCCAACAGCAATCACAACCTCCGGCCCAGACGTCCACACCGCCGTCGGGGAAGCCGCAGCCTCAGTTCCCAAACGCGAAATAAGAGACAACATACCCGACAGCAATTCCCGCGCCAAACTCTCAGGCCCAGCCCTACCTAACTGACCCGCCGCAACCCCCAACCCCCCACACCCCTGAGCCTGACACGAAAATCTCTCACCTGGCTGACCCTGGGATATTCTCCCAGTCGCCGCAGACCTCTCTGGAACACTTCCTGGCATCAAACCAACCGGAGATGTAAAAGACGATGGACCGACGCGAGCCACGATCTCAGACCTGTCGTCCGCTTCGCATTATTCCAGGCTGAGTTCATCTTCTTCCAAAATGGAAATTGACCGGAGACCCCTACCGCCGTTCGCATGGCAGGGTCGCGGATACGAAGACACGTCGCACCTAGGCCCACCAGATGGTGGCCGCCGTCCCATAACCTCGCTCGTCTCCTCATCAGT
The DNA here is from genome assembly GCF_905171765.1 of Bufo bufo. Lineage (NCBI taxonomy): Eukaryota > Metazoa > Chordata > Amphibia > Anura > Bufonidae > Bufo > Bufo bufo. The sequence goes on from NC_053389.1 coordinate 252,729,882, forward strand.
TTCTCTGACCCTTAGCTCACCGGCTCGGTAGCCGATAGCCGCAGTACGCCCCCTTACTGACAGGTCATCTGACTGCTGCACTGGGGGCGGGGCCAAACTGGAACCCCCAGCCAGCACTCTTCCTCTTATCTTCTGAGCTGCAGTACCCAGCCTCGCCACCGGTGTCGCTGTAACCGCCGAACTCTCCTCTAACTGCAAACCAGAAGACCGCTGACCGCCTACAGGAACAGGCCGCAGCGCAATCTGCTCCATCACTGCCACCTCCGTAGAAGAGCCCTCACCACAGGACAGTGAGGCCGTGTCCCCGGACATCCTCTCTGCCGATCTACTGCCCGCCACAGATCTAGGTAAGTCGCCAGTGTTGAAGCTCTGCCCGCCGGGGACATCTGGAGATAAAAACGCCGCACCCCCACGCGACCTTCCCCCCCGCCAAGAAAGGGACGAACGGCGGGAACTAACCTGTCCTTCTCCCGCAGGCGCGCGCCGCGGTGCAGGATTTCTACCGCTACGCTGGCTAGCCGTAACCGGATAAGCCCCAGCCAGCCACAGCGGAGGGTCCCTAAGGGGGCTCCACAATCGTCACCGCACCCGGGGGGTCGCCTCGGGGCTCAAACACCCTTACCCTCCCCTCTAACGCAGCCGGAGGCGCAGCGGGCGCCACCAAAGCTGCCTGCAAGCTCCTCTGGAGCCACGCAGAACAATGCTGTTCTGCCGCAACCAATAAATCATCAAGGGAAGCCATAACTAACGCGCTGCACAAAACACAAACCTAACTCACCAAAATACCCTGGACACTGCTGCAGATCCCACCCCTACCCTACGTAATATACTGCCTGCGAAATTTGCAAACCCTGCCCTTTTTCCTAACCATACAGACACCTAACCTGAAAACACATACTTAACCCCTTCCTGCCTACATGCTTCCCCCTAAGTCAAGTTCCACTTCGCTACTGTCTGCACCCCGCTCCGTTGCTCTACTTCTAGAGAGTTTTGAAAAATTGGATTCGGCAACTTTTTGCCGAAGTTAGCTAAGAAATTTGATTAGTTACAAATTAATTTGTGATTAATTGCTATAAATCAGGTATACCTAGGCCACTGTGCCGTTAAGTACGGCCACACGGAACGACCGTGCTGTGGGTGGGTTGCAGTCATGTTGCGGTGAAGAACCGTATGGCCAATTAGCCTGCAGCTGCCTTTTATTTAATAATGAAGACCGCACTGTATAGTCCTTCTTCATTGTTAATGGCTGTGCAGCACTTTTAAACAGTTTCAATGTATCCAGGCTAGCTCAATTGCCAGATCTCTCCCCCATCGAGAATGTTTGAGACTGGATGGGGCGACGGATCATGCATGGACAGCAGCCAACAACGACCTTGACTGAACTACAGGTCCAAGTTGAAAGAGCTTGGAATGACAAACCACAGGAGGATATCCAGCATCTGTTTGATGGTTACCATGCCAGAGTGTCAGGCTGTATCACAGGATGGGGAGATGCCACCCACTATTAATGTGACCCTGCCTCAGAACCCTGAATAAAGGGTGCACACCTTGGTTGTGTGATCATTGACCAAGCAGTGGTTTATACTTTGTCAGTCTCGGCTCAATTACATAAAGTTTTCTACATGTTCTTTCTTTATTTTCCTCTAGTGTATTTACAATAGAACAGGGGAGGATGAAGGGGGGAAAATGTTTTAATTTTAATGACTAGTAATACTAAGATAATTGAGGACCAGATATCAAAATAAACACGCCCCTTAACCATATCTGTTTGTAAAAACTTTTTTTAAAAGATCACTATATCTGGCATGCTCAACCTGCGGCCCTCCAGCTGTTGTAAAACTACAACTCCCACAATGCCCTGCTGTAGACTAATAGCTGTAGGCTGTTCGGGCATGCTGGGAGTTGTAGTTTTGCAACAGCTGGAGGGCCGCAGGTTGAGCATGCCTGCATGGACAAGCTTCTATATCTCCAATAGCAAACTCATTTTGGCTCCAAGTATGAGGCCTCTGTGTCACTGCAGTATCTTTGCATTTTCCAATCGACTAGACACCCAATTATACTGACATTCAACCAAAGGGTAAACAAAGCTGATTTTCTGAAGGAAGATAAGAATAATTTAGGCCTATGAATATTCATGTCCTCCGCTCCGAAAATCAGCTCAGAGAGCTGGAGAAAATGATTACTGTTGATGTCCAGTATGAAAAAGCATGTGATTGAGGCTGACATGGAAATGGCTGGTATGTGCTGAATGGCTGTCCCCCGTCACCTCGCTAAATGTCTTTTCATGAGATCTCACAGCGTGACCTGCCAGCCTCGTCCTTTTCACTCGTACATTTTAGTGTCTACATTAATGCTCAGACTCATTACTGGACTGGAAGCAAATTGCTAATAAAAGATGCCAAGGAAATGCTTTGGTTACCTAATAAATCCATCCAGGGCCCAGAAATTATTTAAAGGGGAATATCTCAAGTACGGTATATCATTTTAGTTACATCCATTAGATGTTCTATAGAAATAAAATTGTAATGTGTTGGTTTTTTAACCCCTTCAAGATACAGCCAGTTTTCACCTTCCTGACCAGATCTATTTTGCAAGTATGACACGTGTCACTTTATGCAGTAATAACTTTGGAACTGCGTTTACTTATTCAAGCCATTCTGAGACTGTTTTCCTGTGACACATCATACTTCATGTTAGTGATAAATTTGGGTCTGTATGTTTTACCTTTATTTATTTTTTTAAACTAAATTTATAGAGAATGTGGAAACAATTGATATTTTCTAAAATAAGTTATTGGTTAACTTTCACCATATGTCTACTTTATGATGCCATAATTTTTTTTCGGATATTAGAAGGCTTAGGATTTGAGTAGCTATTTTTTTAATTTTCTAGATTTTATTTTTTTTGCAGATTTTCCATTTTAATCAATTTTTTCTTTAACACAGCAATGGGTAACAGCAAGACAAACCACAATATTTATTACTCTGATTCTGCAGTTTACAGAAACACCTCATATGTGGTTGTAAACTGCTGTATTGGCACACAGCAGGACTTAGAGAGGAAGAAGCGTCATATGGTTTTTGCAAGGCAGATTTTAATGGGATGGTTTTTGTGCGCTATGTCATCTTTGAAGAGACCCTGAGATACCACAACAGTGGATACCCACAAAAAGTGACCCCTATTTAGAAACTACACCCCTCAAGTAATTTTTCTAGTTGTGTAGGGAGTGGCTTTAATCAACAAATGTTTCGTAGAACTTAGAAACACCTGTTTGTGAAAATGAAAACATTTTTACAATAAAATGCCAATTTCAATTTAGCCCCAAATTTTTCATTTTCAAAAGGGGTAACAGAAGAAACTCTCCCCACAATTTCTTATTAATTTTCTCCTAAATATGGCAACACTCCCTATGGGGCCATAAACTGCTGTATGGGCACACAGCCAGGCTCAGAAGGGAAGGAGCTCCATATGGTTTTTTGGGCACTATATTGCATTTGAAGGGCCCCTGAAGTAACCCTACAGCGGAAACTCCCCAAAAGTGACCCCATTTTAGAAACTACCAAGGAATTTTTTAAAAGGTGTAGTGAGCACTTTAACCCAACAGGTGTCATATAGAATTTAGCAGGCTCGGGCTGGCCCACAGGGGTACAGGGAAATCCCCCGGTGGGCCCCTGAGCAAGGTGGGCCCCTAGTCTCCCACCCCCTGCACAAGTGACACATAACACAGTAGACTTACTGCACTACATACATATATTCAATGTACAGCACCTCAAACAGCCTATGTTCATGTAAAAAACTTGTTAAAATATTTATTATATTTAAATGTATCTGTTCAGTGGGCCCCCAAAATAAATTTTACTGGTGGGCCCTAGCTAACCCAGTCTGACACTGGAATTTAGAAATACTTTTTTGTGAAGATAAAACATTTTTTCAAATAAAATGTTGCTTTAGACCAGGCATGCTCAACCTGCGGCCCTCCAGCTATTGTAAGACTACAACTCCCACAATGCCCTGCTGTAGGCTGATAGCTGTAGGCTGATCGGGCAGGCTGGGAGTTGTAGTTTGGCAACAGCTGGAGGGCCGCAGGTTGAGCATGCCTGCTTTAGACCCTGGTTTTTCATTTTCACAACATCACAAGGGATAAAAGGAGACAATGCACTCAACAATTTGTTACCCATTTTCTCCTGCATACGGTAACACCCGATATGTGGTCATAAGATGCTGTGTGGGCACATGGCAGGGCTTAGGCTACTTTCACACTGGTGTTTTGAATTCCGTTTGTGAGATCCGTTTCAGGGATCTCAAAATAGGTTCAAAACGGATCAGTTCAGCCCCAATGCATTCTGAATGGATAAGGATCCGTTCAGAATGCATCAGTTTGCCTATGTTCTGCCTCCATTCCGCCCTGGATGCGGACACCAAAACGCTGCTTGCAGCGTTTTGGTGTCCGCCTGGCGATGCGGAGCCAAACGTATCCGTCCTGACTTACAATGTAAGTCAATGGGGACAGATCCGTTTTCACTGACACAATATGGTGCAATTGAAAACGGATCCGTCCCCCATTGACTTTCAATGTAAGTCAGGACGGATCCGTTTTGACTTTGTTCTTCATAATGCAAACGGATCCGTTCTGAACGGATACAATTGTTTGTATTATAGGTGCGGATCCGTCTGTGCAGATACCAGACGGATCTGCACTTAACGCAGGTGTGAAAGTAGCCTTAGAAAGGAAGGAGTGCTATATGACTTTTGGAGGTAAAATTTTGCTGGAATGGGTTTTGGGCGCTGTGGCGAAACCAACCTCGCCACTGGGTTTTGGAGAGGCCTGTTTATCAGCCTCTTGTCCCAGGATTATGGGCCCTCTCATCAGCCCATGCAAAACTTAAACCCCATGGCGATTTGACTGTGTTTGTGGCATCTGAGTGCTCAGATCCAAGCCATATGGGGACATGTGGGGTTTTGAGATGTGTGACAGAACCATCTGTCTGTGTAATTGTATTGTATGTTATGTGAGGGTACCCAGTTAGCTCATTTTATTGTATTCATGTTGTCTGAGTGCCATTCACCTAATAATATGCACTCAGACTTGAGCTGTCTGGGAATGTGTTAAATGTTTATGTGTATTGTAAAGGGTGGGACATTGTATGTTTGAGTAAGTGATGTCTGTTCCATTGTCCCCACGTGGTGATTTCTCTTTGTCTTGAGAGATAATTGGATTACGCCTCGGGTGTCTCCAGGGCAGAGAGGAGGAAACCATGATGCATTGTGGGGATGTATTGTCTCTGTAAAACCTGCTTGAGCCAGATTGCCATGCTGCCAGCCAGGGCCCAAAAGATACTTTTACTAACTTTTCAACCCCTGGTCTGATTCATGCCATTTTGTAATATGTTGTTCCCCTGAATGGATTGATTGTGAATATGTAATTTTTATGTGAATGTGATGTATGGTTTTAGAGTTATGAAAGTTAGGTAGAAAGTATGTTTTAACTGTATGTGTAATTGAGTTTCCTCTCAGGATAAGGGGATGGAATATGTGGGATGTAACTGATATGTGATTGGTTGTTTTATACCTCCCTGTGGGCGGTCCTGTATTTGAAAAGACTGTAATAAAAACCAGGCTGGGTGTGCCAGCACCTTAGACCACTGCTTGACCCTCAACACGGAGCCTTGTCTCTTTATTGGGGGGATTCACTGTATGCTGTTAGAAGACCGATTGCCAGAAGTGTAAGCTGATCCCTGTTCGTCTGCTAGCAGCTATTCGTGAGGTTCCAGTTTGGGGTGCTACTTTGTATCCAGTTCGGGAGTTTGGTGTATCCTGCAGTAGCTGTGCCTGTCTCTCAGAAAGGGGCTTATCGCCTAAACGGATTTTAACCCCTTGTCTGCTGAAACGGTCCGTTACAGGCGCCATTTTGCATTTGAGGAGATCCTGAGGTATCCCTACAGTGTAAACCCCAGAAAAGAGATCCCATTTCAGAAACTACTCCCTTTAAGAAATGTATTTTGGGGAGTAGTGAGTGCTTTGATCCCACAAGCATTTCATAGAATTTAGAAACACTTCGCTGTGAGAAAGAAATTTTTATTTATTTAAGGCTCCTTTCACACTAGCGTTCGGGTGTCCGCTCGTGAGCTCCGTTTGAAGGGGCTCACGAGCGGTCCCGAACGCATCCGTCTGGCCCCAATGCATTCTCAGTGGAGGCGGATCCACTGAGAATGCATCCGCCTGCCAGCGCTCAGCCTCCGCTCCGCTCAGTGAGCGGACACCTGAACGCTGCTTGCAGCGTTCGGGTGTCCGCCTGGCCGTGCGGAGGCGATCGGATCCGTCCAGACTTACAATGTAAGTCAATGGGGGCAGATCCGCTTGAAGATGACACCATATGGCTCAATCTTCAAGCGGATCCGTTCCCCATTGACTTACAATGTAAAGTCTGAACGGATCCGTTCAGACTACTTTCACACTTTTTCACAAATTTTCTAAGTTTTAATGCAGACGCATCCGTTCTGAACGGATGCGAACGTCTGCATTAAAGGAGCGGATCCGTCTGATGAAACATCAGACAGATCCGCTCCGAACGCTAGTGTGAAAGTAGCCTTATTTAAACGGGGTATCCACCAATCCTATAAAATGTCCCCCCATATGCCGGGTGACGCTAGGGAGGCTTGTTCCCGTCCCTGCGTGCCATTGGCTGCTTCCCCCCCCCCGGCACCGGATGTTTTAATCCGCACACCGGAAGAAGCAGCAGCGACGGTGCGAGGACCAGGAGCGGCACGGGGAGCCAGGTAAGTATATTCTTTGTGAGAGGCCCAGCATATGAGGGGACATTTTATAGGATTGGATAACCCCTTTAATAAAATGTTGTTTTAGCAACAGGAGGAATTGGAGAAAAAGCACTCTAAACTTTGCTACATATTTTTTCCTGAATATGGCAACACTCCATATGTGGTCGTAAACTGCTGTTTGGTCACACAGCAGGGTTCAGAAGAGAGAAAGCGCCATGTGCATTTGAGTCCTGATTTGGTGACCTATACAGCACTGGCCAACAAATGCAGAGGTTCTTAGGTTAAATAAAAAAGAAATCCCCAACAAGTGACCCTATTTTAGAAACCATGCCCTTCACAGAATTTACCAAGGGCTATAGTGAGCATTTTGACCCCATAAGTGTTTTGCAAAAATGTATTCACAGTAGATGGTGCAAAGTGAAAATTGCAATTTTTACACAGATGTGCCATTTCAGCGCCCAATATGTTGTGTCCAGCGTGTACCAGTGTGAAAAGTCAGTCCTCTAATTATTATGTTGTGTTTCCTGATCTTAGAAACACCCTAGATGTGGCCCCCAGTCTGGAAGCCACAGGCAAGATAAACACCAAGTGGCAACATCCAGGCCAGGTAGTTTACCACACCAGCACCAGACAGGGAGGAACCATGATATGAGGGGCAAAGCACATACATGCAGCATAAACAACACGTTGCCACAGGCAACAGCATGCACGGCCCAGCACCGAGGCCATGACAATATCTTGTGCTGACAACTATAGCATCTTTAGGGTTAAATAGTAAATGAGCCCCTAAGAAGTCACCCTATATCGGAAACTACACTCCTCAAGGTATTTATTAAGGGGAGGAGTGAGCATTTTGACCCCTCAGGTGTTTTGCAAATATGAATGCACAGCAGATGGTACAATATGAAAATTGCAGTTTATCCAGATATGGCATTTTAGTACCCAATATGTTGTGCCCATTGTGTGCCGGTGTGCCGGTAGACATGGCCCTATTATTTTGTCTCAACTTATGAGAGGGCTCAGTAAAAAATAGCACCATGTGCATTTGAAGCATCTTTTGCTGACTACTTGTGCTGACAATTGCAATGTTTGCACATATATGGCATTTCAGTGCCCAATATGTTGTGCCCAGCTTGTGCCATCGTATACTCACAACACACTACATGAATTGATAGATGTATTCTACTGGCTACTGAACTGCCATGAATGTGGACATAAACTGCTGTGTGGGTACACTGCAGGGTTCAAAAGGGAAAGACCACTTTTTTGGCTTTTGGAGCACAGATTTTGATGGATTGGTTTATGGGCACCATGTTGGTTTTCAACAGTCTCTGGGGTACTAGTACAGCCATTTTCTGACAAACATACTGTACATATTTTGTTTTTCACTTGATGGAGCTGTGAGATGCCTTATTTTTATACCAGATGAGTTGTACTTGTCATCATCGGTTCTATTTTGGGGTACTGTCACGAGGGTATCAAGAGCCACGTCTGACTCCGTTATACCCGGGGTCAGGAGGTCGCAGCGGGTGGCTGCGCGCTCTATATCTAAAGATCACGTTGTTTCTTAGTGATTGTTTTCTGTGTTTGCCTTGCTATCCTTTTTGTCTCAATCAGGGATCCATAGCTTCTCCTCCTCAGCTGTTTCTTGTCTGCCACTCCCAACCTCCTTATATTCTCCCCTCACACTTCTCTAGTTGCCAGTTATAGAGCTTCCTGCCTGGACATCTATACTGACCCACTGGAGTTGTGAATCCTGGTTGTCGTTCCAGAGTGCTACCCTCCGGATCCCTGTTGGGCTTCTTGTTGTCTCCTGTTGTCGCCCACCTGGGATTATATGTTGAGTTTGTATTGTCTGTCCTTCCCTTGGTGTTTTCCTTTAGAGCTAGTGGTGCGGACTAGTGTTCCCACCGCCCTGTTCACTATCTAGGGCTCAGCTTAGGGAAAGCCAGGGCTTTAGGCACGTGATCGGCGTACGGGTGAGGAACCCGTCTAGGGACGTCAGGGCAGCCAGGTGCCAGCCGCTAGGTGAGTCAGGGGTCACCACCTTTCCTCTCACTTGGGCAGGGCCTTCCTTGTTCCCTCCCTCTGTGTCACGTATGTGATAGTCACGCCGACCGTGATATTATAACTGGCCATTACTTTTTGAGAAAAAATAAAAAATAATTTTTTTTTATTTTTGTTGTTTTTTTTTCTCTACTTAGAATCCAATATGGATCCTATTGCTGCCTTGGCAAAACAGCTTCAAGGCCTGTCTTTGGAGGTGGCAGGATTGAAGTCGTCTGTCCTCCAACAACAGCAGCAAATGCAGCAGACCGCACCCCCAGCGGTTGCTATGGGTAACCAGGTTGTTACAGAACCCAAGGTTGTTCTTCCTGACAGATTTTCTGGGGGAAGGGACAAATTTGCGACGTTCCGTGAGGCCTGCAAATTATACTTTAAGTTGCGCCCTTACTCCTCAGGTAATGAAGAACAGCGGGTAGGGATTGTCATTTCCCTGCTTCAGGGGGACCCACAATCCTGGGCGTTCTCGTTACCCCCTGGTTCCCAGGCTCTCCGGTCAGTGGAGGGATTTTTTGGGGCTTTGGGTCTCATATATGATGACCCTGACCGAGTCGCCCTGGCTGAGTCGAAGTTACGGAGACTCCTACAGGGAGATCGGTCAGCAGAGGAATATTGCTCAGAGTTCCGTAGGTGGGCTACGGATACTCAGTGGAACGACCCGGCTCTCAGGAGTCAGTTCTGCTCTGGGTTATCTGAAAGGGTTAAGGATGCACTGGCGCTGTATGAAACCCCCCTTTCCCTTGATGCTGTTATGTCCCTCTCTATCAGAATAGATAGGCGTCTTAGGGAGAGATCGAAAATTCCTGAGCAATTGGTTACCTCTCCCAAGCAACAATTAGTCTGTACTGACTTAGATGAGCCTATGCAGCTAGGCGGAACTTCTCGTCAGGTCCGTCCTCCTGAGGTTCGCCGTAGGGGGGGGGCTTGTTTTTTCTGTGGGGGGAAGGGTCATTTCATTAATGTCTGTCCCTCTTTTCTCAAAAACAAAAGACCGTCGTAAAACTACTAACCCTAGGCTGAGCGGAGGATGTCAGCCGGGGGGTATACGTTTCCTCCATACGAACATCTCAATTTGTGTTACCAGCGGTTATTGTTTTTGGTGTTAAGACGGAGTCTATTTCTTTTTTTCTAGACAGTGGAGCAGGGGTAAATTTGATAGATGCCCATTTTGCCCGCACTATGGGTTTGTCTCTCTGTACGCTGCAGAGACCTATTCCCGTATTCGCTATAGATTCGGCTCCTCTGTCTCAGAGAAACCTCCCCCACATTGTTCATAATTTACACCTTCGGGTAGGGGACCACCATAATGAGTTTCTTTCATGTTACGTTGTGGAGGGCCTTCCCTCTCCTGTGGTATTGGGTCTTCCCTGGTTGGTAGCGCACAATCCAGTGGTGGATTGGCAGGCCAGGGAGATATTGGAGTGGAGTGAGCATTGCAGAGAGAATTGCTTAAATAACAATTGCTTAATCGCCTCCATAGCTTCCCTACCTACATTTATTTCGGACTTTGAGGACGTTTTTTCTGAAAAGGGTTGTCAGAAGCTACCACCTCATCGTCCTTATGATTGCCCGGTTAACCTGATTCCCGGTGCAAAATTACCCAAGTCCAGGTTGTATAATCTTTCGGGTCCCGAGAGACAAGCCATGAAAGATTATATCTCCGAGAGTCTGGCTAAGGGACACATCAGACCCTCTTCTTCACCCGTGGCTGCAGGGTTTTTCTTTGTTAAAAAGAAAGATGGGGGCCTGCGTCCTTGCCTAGATTTCCGTGAGCTAAACCAGATAACCATCCGAGACCCATACCCTCTTCCTCTCATTCCTGACCTTTTTAATCAGATTGCGGGTGCTAGGTGGTTCTCCAAACTTGATCTTAGGGGGGCCTACAATCTGATTCGTATCAGCGAAGGGGATGAGTGGAAGACAGCTTTTAACACCCCTGAGGGGCATTATGAAAATCTAGTTATGCCTTTCGGTCTGACCAATGCCCCCGCTGTCTTCCAACATTTCGTTAATGATATTTTTAGTCATCTCATCGGCAGGTTTGTAGTCATATACCTAGATGATATCTTAATTTATTTGGCTGATCTAAAAACACATGAGGTGCATGTCAGGCAAGTACTGCAGGTCCTACGGACGAATAAATTATATGCGAAAATTGAAAAATGTGTCTTCGCCGTTCAGGAAATACAGTTCCTGGGATATCTATTATCTGCTTCAGGTTTCCGTATGGATCCTGGGAAGGTCCAGGCAATTTTAGATTGAGATCTTCCTGAGAACCTTAAAGCCCTACAACGGTTTTTGGGTTTCGCAAATTTCTATAGAAAGTTCATTAAAAATTATTCAGTGATCGTTAAACCCCTTACCGACATGACTAGGAAGGGGACTGATTTTTCCAAATGGTCTGACGCCGCTAAAAATGCATTTTCCTCTCTAAAAGAGAGGTTTACCTCGGCACCTGTTCTAATTCAACCTGATGTCTCCCAGCCTTTTATTGTTGAGGTAGATGCGTCAGAGGTGGGAGTGGGGGCTGTATTGTCTCAGGGTCCGTCTCCTGGCAAATGGCGCCCTTGCGCTTTCTTTTCCAAAAAATTATCTTCTGCAGAGAAGAACTATGATGTTGGAAATAGGGAACTGTTGGCGATTAAACTAGCGCTTGAAGAGTGGCGTCACTTCTTAGAGGGAGCAATCCACCCCGTCATGGTGATTACGGATCACAAAAACCTTCTGTACCTCGAATCAGCTAAGCGTCTCACCCCTAGACAAGCTAGGTGGTCGTTATTCTTTACCAGATTTAACTTTGTAATCACCTATCGTCCTGGGGAAAAAAATACCAAGGCAGACGCGTTATCTCGTAGTTTCCCTGGAGGGGGTAATGTTAGTGATCCGGTACCTATTTTACAAAGAGGAGTGGTTGTCTCTGCTGTACACTCTGTTCTAGAGGGAAAGGTGTTAGAGGTCCAGGGGGACGCCCCCCCGGCCTCTTGCCCCTCAGAGAAATTGTTTGTACCGTTAAACCTGAGTCTTGAATTATTAAAAGAACATCATAATTCGGCACTTGCTGGGCACCCGGGTAGTAAAGCAACCTTGGAGCTATTATCTCGTCGTTTTTGGTGGCCAAGGTTGCGTCAGGATGTAATGGATTTCGTGTCTACTTGCTCTACTTGTGCACGGCCGAAAGTCTCTCATACACGTCCAGCAGGGTCTTTATTGCCTCTTTTTATCCCCAATAGGCCATGGACACATCTGTCAATGGATTTCATCACTGACTTACCGTTGTCTGCGGGTAAAACAGTTATTTTGGCAGTAGTAGACAGGTTTAGCAAAATGGTACACTTTATTGCGCTACCCGCACTTCCTAATGCTAAAACTCTTGCTCAGGTGTTTATCAGTGAAATCGTGAAGCTTCACGGGGTCCCTTCCGATGTGGTTTCGGATCGGGGAACCCAGTTTATTTCTAAGTTTTGGAAAGCTTTTTGTTCCCGTTTGGGGGTACACTTGTCCTTTTCCTCAGCTTTCCATCCTCAGTCGAATGGACAGACTGAGCGTACCAACCAAAACCTAGAAACATATTTAAGGTGTTTTGTGTCTGAAAACCAAGAGTTGTGGTCATCATATTTACCGTTAGCTGAGTTTGCCATAAATAATCATTATCAGGAGTCCACTGGCAAGTCACCATTCCTTGGTGCATACGGTTTTCATCCCCAATTTTGTACTTTCAAAGAGGGGGGGTCTTCTGGGGTTCCCGAAGAGGAAAGGTTTTCTTCATCTCTTTCATCGGTATGGCAGAAGGTGCAAGTTAACTTGAAAAAGATGAGTGGTAAATATAAATGCATGGCCGATAAGAAACGGTCGCCAGGTCCGGACCTAGGAGTGAATGACTATGTGTGGTTGTCTACTAGGAATATTAAGTTGAAGGTTCCCTCTTGGAAACTGGGCCCTAGGTTCATTGGTCCTTATAAAATAGTAGCCGTCATTAACCCTGTGGCTTTTCGCCTGGAGCTACCTCAGACTTTTAAGATCCATAACGTCTTCCATAAATCGTTACTCAAGAAGTATGTTCCACCTCTAGAACCATCACCGCTGCCACCTCCTCCTGTTATTGTGGATGGTAATCTGGAGTTTCAAATAGCCAGAATTGTTGATTCTCGTCGGGTCCGCTGCTCTCTTCAGTATCTGGTGCATTGGAGGGGTTACGGTCCCGAGGAAAGAATGTGGGTTCCAGCGTCAGAGGTAAACGCCAACAGGTTAATTCAGGCTTTCCATGCCTCTCATCCGGAGAGACCTGGTCCTGAGTGTCCGGAGGCCCCTTCGTGAAAGGGGGGGTACTGTCACGAGGGTATCAAGAGCCACGTCTGACTCCGTTATACCCGGGGTCAGGAGGTCGCAGCGGGTGGCTGCGCGCTCTATATCTAAAGATCACGTTGTTTCTTAGTGATTGTTTTCTGTGTTTGCCTTGCTATCCTTTTTGTCTCAATCAGGGATCCATAGCTTCTCCTCCTCAGCTGTTTCTTGTCTGCCACTCCCAACCTCCTTATATTCTCCCCTCACACTTCTCTAGTTGCCAGTTATAGAGCTTCCTGCCTGGACATCTATACTGACCCACTGGAGTTGTGAATCCTGGTTGTCGTTCCAGAGTGCTACCCTCCGGATCCCTGTTGGGCTTCTTGTTGTCTCCTGTTGTCGCCCACCTGGGATTATATGTTGAGCTTGTATTGTCTGTCCTTCCCTTGGTGTTTTCCTTTAGAGCTAGTGGTGCGGACTAGTGTTCCCACCGCCCTGTTCACTATCTAGGGCTCAGCTTAGGGAAAGCCAGGGCTTTAGGCACGTGATCGGCGTACGGGTGAGGAACCCGTCTAGGGACGTCAGGGCAGCCAGGTGCCAGCCGCTAGGTGAGTCAGGGGTCACCACCTTCCCTCTCACTTGGGCAGGGCCTTCCTTGTTCCCTCCCTCTGTGTCACGTATGTGATAGTCACGCCGACCGTGATAGGTACATATGACTTTTTGATAATTTTTTACTTCGCTTTTTGGGAAGCAGGATAACGAAAAGGCAACAACTGTGCCATTGCTTGTTGGGTTTTGTTATTGCGATGTACACAGTGGGGAAAAAAATTACATGTTTTCTTTATTTTACTGGTCAGTATGATTGCAGAGATACCAATTTTCGATAATTTTCTTTACGTTTTTACCACTTTTACACAAAGCATTTTTGAAAAAAATCATGATTTTACATATTTTTTGTGTGTGCAAGAGCCTGTCTTTTGCAGGATGAGTTGATGTTTTCATTAGTACCATTTTGGAGTACATAAATTTTTTTGATTGCTTGATATTTGGTTGTTTGGGAGGCGAGGTGGTCAAAAAATGGCTGTTCTAACATTGTTTATTTTTTATTTTTTACGGTGTTGATTTGATCATGTGATATTTATCGACACAGCAATACCAGATATGGGCATTTTTTTTTTTTTTTTAGATTTACACAATAAAAGCATTTGTAAAGAAAAAAATCATGGTTTTGTGATGCCATTTTTTGACAGCCATATTTTTTCAGGACCCATGCTGATCCGTTGTTTGAGAAGGCAGTGGCGCTCCTGGGAGTGCCATGGCCTTCTCCCTGCTTACCAAGCACAGCGCTGTACATTGTGTTGACCTGAGGATAGGTCATCAGTATCAAAATCTTGTAAAACCCTTTTAAGCTTTTTTGTGAGACGATGTAACCAAAAAAATTGCACTGTTTTTATAGATTTTTTTTACAGCGTTTATCTGATGGGTGTAGAATATATGATATTTTCATAGAGCAATATCTAAAATCTAGTTTTTTTTCCATTTTTCTTCAATAGTAAATTGGTTGAATAGGATAAAAGGGCACTTATTTACACTTGAAACATTTATTATTATAAAACCCTTTTTTTTCTTGTCCCACATTAGGGGACTTTTGGGGGGATCTCATCCCTTTTACAATGCATTGCAATACATAGTGTATTGTAATGCATGTGACTGTCCATATTTGCAGAGGGTCTGCCATATACGGGCACCGGTCGCGTGCGCACCATGTGACAGATGCAGACTCATTCACACATTCACTTGAATGGGTCCGCCATCCCGATGATATGATGTGGTGCAGAACGGAGACACGGATTGGAAGCCCACGGAAGCACTGCGGAGTGCTTTAAGGGGTTTTCTGTCCGTGCCTCTGCAGCGCAAAAAGAAATAATAGTGCAGGCACTACTTTTTTGCGGTGCGGACGGTTAGATGCAGATGCAGATGGTGGGCACACAGACGGTGCCCCTGCATTGCGGACTGCAATTTGCGCACGTTTGTGTGCATGAACCTTTACACTGACAATTGCCTGGGGGCTGGACCTCTGTAGCTGGTAGGCCCCAAGGCTTTCGTTAGATCTCGGGCTCCCTCATCTGAGTTTTCAGTAATGCCGGCAGATGCCGGCCTAGCTGTCAGTAACTGTGCTTGTGTGCCCACTCAATCAGTGTGTCGTACTATTATGGCGCTGGTTGCGAACTCTCTTCCCGCAGTGTTGTGTATGTACGCTGTTTTTCAGGAAGGTTTTGATTAATTATTTTTTTACATTTTCTCCTTGGGGCCACCATATTGGAGACACACTTTTGCAATGGGCTCCTCCCCCTAGGGCCCTCTATGTAATGCAACCCAGGTATAGGAATGCCCAGTGGTATAGTGCAGCCTAAAATGCCCCTTTATGTGTGTCACGGTGCTCCTACCTTAGGGTGGTCACTGGCTTCACCCCAGAAAGCCAGCCCTTACTGACCACGCCCACCTTCGTGAAGCCATGCCCCCACCTTCGTGAAGCCACGCCCCATCACTGGCTGGGAAAAAACGGGGGGAGGAGAGGGAAAAACTTTATTAATGGAAGGTGAGCTGGGGACAGCCGGGGTGCTTCTCTCTCCCTCAGTCAGCCACAGGGAGCCATGTTTGCGGCTTTAGTGACTGACTGGGGGTGAGAGAAGCCTCAGTCAGTTGCTGCAGCTCACACTCAGACAGCGCAGTGCTGCTGTCTGAGCGTGAGCTACTGAAAGGGTGGACATCCCGGTGCCCGTCCAGGCCCTGCGCCGGATGAAGGACAGGGAGCTAGAAAACCGGACTGTCCGGCCTAAAACCGGACGTCTGGCCACCTTATCCTACCTGGATACGGCTGGACCCCAGGCTTTGGCTCCAAAGCAATAAATAGGGGAAATAATTGAGGAATTTTAAATAAAAATTCGGTCCAGACCTTGCATATAGTTGAACAGCAGCTTTACTTTGGTAAACGTTTATCAGAAACAATCTTCAAGCTTTGCCTTGGTCCCAGCAGGCTTTAGCATTAAAACTGGCAGGCAAACTTGACTCTGCTACATTTGTTTCTCTCCTGCCCTGCTGTACTGACTGTATAACTTTGCTTATTCCGTCTGCTGCACTTCTCTCTGTAGTCTGACTCTTAAGTTATGCCAGGGAACTATGCTCCTGGCTTCTGAGGCTTTAAGCTTTGGCCTCCATGGCCAGCAGAGATGAGGGTGCTCTGGCTGGCTTGGGCACGTCCAGCAGAGACGTGCCCTGCACACCTTTCCCAAGCAGGAGGTAAGCTAGAACTGACTAGAAACTGGGAAACACCCTTCCCGCAGGAAGTAGGACTCACCCACTTCTCTACGGGGGGGTTAGAATGGAATGGAAAGCTCCATTCTACCTAAGTATAGCTCTGCCGTGTTTGCTGCCACCTGCTGGTGCATTAGGCACATTACATAGGAAGATAACAGTTGCAAACAAAAAAGGAATGCACAGTGTATAGGACCTGAACAAAAATACATAAGATGACACTTTGTTAGCCCATTATAGATAGTAGCAGGGTGCAGAAGTGGTAATGCAACTCTGGGGCGATATACTTCCTTTCCAGTGCTTTATGGCATTTTCAAAGGATGGGAGATAATGGTTGGTTTTCATAGAATATTACAGTCTTGAAGAGCTGGAATACATCCTTCTCTCCTGGAGACCAGGGATTGACAGGGCAGCCGCATACAGAACTGTATATGCGTTTACTGCTTTATCTAGACCTCTGCCAGTAACAGAGCTGTCATTGAGGTGGTTGTCCAACCATAATAACTCATCTCATATTCGCAGGATAAGTGATAAGTGTTTGAACACTGAGACCACCACCACTCAAGAGAAAGGGGATCCTTTGTCCTCCATTTGAATGGAGTAACAGTCACGCATGCTATCGCTCTGTTCATTCTTTATGGGACTGGCAGAGATGGCCGGCCGTTATCTCGCTCAATTCCATCCAGAGTGAATTTAGTTGCAGTGCACACAGGATAGGTTGTAAGTGCTTGACCTCAGGGGGTCTCAACGCTGAGACCACTACCAGTCACATGAAATAGATTAACAGTCACACATGCATGCTATTGCTCCCTTTATTCTCTATGGGACTGCTTTTGATGGTCAAATGCTGTTTCGCTCAGTCGAGAATGAATGTAGTGGCAGCGCACACTCATGACCTGTGGATAGGTGAAACATTTTCAGGTGGAAAAAATCCCTTTCCTTGCAGACTCCTGTCTCTAATAATAATGAGATGACTTCTGACCCAACTGCAACTGCATTTCTCTCTTCCCTTTTCCCGTCTGTCTTCTTTTTATTGTAATAAGGTTTTTGTTATTTTTTTATATGACCAAACTGGTCTGAGAATATTTTAATGGGGGCTGCAGGCAGGGAAAATGATAATACAAACTGCCGGGAGGTAAGATAGATACTGCTGTGCCTCATAAGATATAGTACAGTATATAGTTTTATATAGTCACATGTACTAATGATTTTTAAAATAAAATATAAAAATAATTTAGTTACCAGTAATTATGATTTCCCTTGGCCTGTGGTTCCGTTAACAGACAGATCATTTTTGATCATTGGATCTGGTCATTTTGTAGCATCTTTCACTCATTATTAAAGGCATTTTTTTTAAATTATTGCCTTGTACTCATTTAGAGCTAAAAATAATTTTTTTAATTGGTATTTATTAAAAATATGGCGTCCTTTTTCCTGTACAGAGCTGACATGCTCTAGTAGCACCCTTTGGATTTCCTGTCTTTTCTGTCAGACCAGGAGCTGATAGGCTTCTTATCTCTGCTCTCTGACATTATAAACACTCATTATAGCTCAATCCTTATCTTACTGATAAGAATGTGGTGTAAATAAGTGTTTATGACCTCTCAGTAGTTTAGAGATAAGGTTTAGAGATGAGCGAATTTCTTAAAAGTTCAATTCGGCTGATTCACTGAATTTCACCCAAAAATTTGCTTTATGATGAATTACTTCGTCACGAAGCACATTTTTTTGTAAGTAGCGGGTGCAATGACAGGGAGCTGCGATAGCGCTGCCCTCGTCATTGTACCCCTCAGATGCCACATTCATACATGATCGCGGCATCTGAGTGTAAAATTAACAATACATATTTTTTTTAATCAAACTTACCGCCTCCATTTGTTCGCGGCCTGATGATTTAATCTCTAAAGTTTTTAATAAAATTAATAAAGTAATAAAATTAATAAATTAAAAAAAGAAAAAAAAAAACACCCCTTTCCCCTTATTTTATAATAAAAAACAGAAAAAAACCTCACATACTAGGTATCGCCGCGTCCGTAATGACCGGCTCTATAAATATATCACATAATCTACCCTATCCGATAAATACCATAAAAAAACTATGTAAAAAAAATTCAATTTTTGTCGCCTTACATCACAAAAAATGCAACACCAAGTGATCAAAAAGGCGTATGCCCCCCAAAATAGTACCAATCTAACCGTCACCTCATCCCGCAAATAATGAGCCCCTACCTAAGACAATCGCCCAAAAAAAATAATAATATGGCTCAAAATATGGAGACACTAAAACAATTATTTTTGTTTAAAAAATGCTGCTATAAAAAAGAGTTGACATATAAGGTATCGCCGCGTCCGTAATAACCTGTCACATGACCTAACCCCTCAGGTGAATACCGTAAAAACAATTAAATAAAAACTGTGTAAAAAAAGCCATTTTTTGTCACCTTACATCACAAAAAGTGTAATAGCAAGCGATCAAAAAGTCATACGCACCACAAAATAGTACCAATAAAACCGTCATCATATCCCCAAAAAAATTAGCCCCTACACAAGACAGTCGCCCAAAAAATAAATAAAACTACGGCTTTCAGAATGTGGAGACACTAAAAAATCTTTTTTTTTTCAAAAATGCTTTATTATGTAATATTGAAACAAACAACCAAAAAAGTTGTCATATTTGGTATAGTCCGTGACAACCTGCTCTATAAAAATACCACATACTCTAACCTGTCAGGAATTTTGTAAATAGCAAAAAATAAAAATGCTGCCAAAACAGCTATTTCTTGTTACCTTGCCTCACAAAAAGTGTAATATAGAGCAACCAAAAACCCTAAAATAGTACCAACAAAACTGCCATCTTATCCCATAGTTTCCAAAATGGGGTCACTTTTTTGGAGTTTCTACATCAGGGGTGCTTCAGGGGGGCTTCAAATGGGACATGGTGTCAAAAAACCAGTCCAGCAAAATCTGCCTTCCAAAAACAGTATGGCGTTCCTTTCCTTCTGCGCCCTGCCGTGTGCCCGTACAGCAGTTTACAACCACATTTGGGGTGTTTCTGTAAACTACAGAATCAGGGCCATAAATATTGAGTTTGGCTGTTAACCCTTGCTTTGTAACTGGGAAAAATGGATTAAAATGGAAAATCTGCCAAAAAAGTAAAATTTTGAAATGTTATCTCTATTTTCCATTAATTCTTGTGGAACACCTAAAGGGTCAACAAAGTTTGTAAAATCAGTTTTGAATACCTTGAGGGGTGTAGTTTGTAAAATGGGGTCATTTCTGGGTGGTTTCTATTATGTAAGCCTCACAAAGTGACTTCAGACCTGAACTGGTCCTGAAAAAGTGGGTTTTAGAAATTTTCTGAAAAATTTCATGATTTGCTTCTAAACTTCTAAGCTTTGTAACGTCCCCAAAAAATGAAATTGCATTCACAAAATGATCCAAACATGAAGTAGATATATGGGGAATGTAAAGTAATAACTATTTTTGGAGGTATTACTATCTATTATAAAAGTAGAGAAATTGAAATTTGGAAATTTGCTAATTTTTCAAAATTTTTTACCAAGTATTTTTTTTTGTTTTACTCAATTTTACCACTGTCATGAAGTACAATATGTGTCGAGAAAACAATCTCAGAATGGCTTGTATAAGTAAAAGCATTTTAAAGTTATCACCACATAAAGTGACATGTCAGATTTTCAAAAAAATGGCCTGGTCCTTAAGGGGTTAAAAATGTCCAGGTCCTTAAGGGGTTAAAGGATAGTGACCCATGAATGCCCATTATCTCATGCAGGGAGACTGATGGATGACCCACTGGTATTAAATTAGCTGACCCATCTATGTATCATGCCTGTAGTGTGAATTACTGGAATGGAGAAGTCAAGATCCATTACATCAAGACTCTCTTGGTATAGAAACCATCATTTAAAGGAGCTGCACAGAATTAGTATAAAATGCCTTTTTTCAAAAGCAGAGCCATACCTATCCACAGGATGTGTCTGTGTCTTGCGGCTCCATTCTATTCACGTTGACAAAGCTGTAATACCAGAAACAACCCAGATCTGGCGCTGTTTCTGGAAGAAATTAGCTGTGTTTTTCTAATCTTGTAAAACTACTTTAGCTAAATACACAATAACCAAGTAAGACGTTCTCAACTTATCTCACCCCGAGTCAGTTATGGAATGAATATTTTTTTATCTCTGGCCAATTTTTGCCAGATCATTAAATGAGGGGAAAAAAATCACAACGTGATGAAAGGATGAATCGATAATGTTGTTAAAGGTTTGATCGAATTCTACGCTATGATTACATAGACCCTCTGAATCCCTGGACAACCAGAAACAGCCACTGGCATTAACTGCCTGGGGCAGAGAAAATAGGATCTTTTTTTTTTTTACTTTTGGGTTATGTATATTTCTCTTTGCTTGAAGGTACTAGCACTGTGTTTAGTGATGGATTGTTTGAGGAACCTTTTAAAATTTTGATCAAGCTGAGATTTATTAACAGTGCGAAAAATATTCTTCAGACAAAACAGAGATACTGAGATAGAATACTCCTCCTCCACTTTCACAGCTTCCTCCTCTCTGCCTTATGTGTAAAGATGTTGTCCCAAGAACAATATTCTGAAGTTTTTAAACCAGCACCTGGATCTGAATACTTTTGCAACTGTGTGCAAAGTGACACACCCCTGAGCTGCATAAGAAAGGAAATCCCCCAGTGATTGCCTGAGCTGGCCTTCCCACGTGACGAGAAGGGCGAGGTAACACAGAGCATCAAAACAGGAGCAGAAGGGTTTGTGTTTTATACCCCATTGTAAGCTTGGTAAAGTAATTTCTATTTACTGGCAAGTGAAATAATATTTTTTTCTGCCTGCCACTAGGGGTAGCTAATGAGCTTCCTGCATACATTTAACTGTACGTGGTACTCCTGAACTCCATGTAGTAGTGGCTGCAAGCAGGCACAATATTATCATTTTTTGACATGTTTAGCTTTCCACTCATAGATTTTCAGTGATTTAATGCCTTAGTCAGTAGTGTCCAGGACTCCAGAGCTTGAGCACTTTACTGCCTGTTGTTTATCAGTTTAATGTCTAGTTCCCTGTTGCATTGCTCTAGAACTATAATCAATTATCCCCAGTAGATAAGTGCTCTATTCCCTAGTGTCCCGTGGTTTAAAGGGGTTCTCCGGGAATTAAGAAAATGAGATTCAGAGATTCAGCTAAAGATCTTATCATCTGTATTCAGGGTCATAATCCCTGACAAGCAGAACAGAGAGGAGGATGAGGCACCTCTTTAGCTCAGTGTTGTGAAGTTACTTGTCCTCCTGTGTGATTAGGACAGGTTTTATGTGTACTAATATGACAGTGGCCATTTTGTTTCTCCTAATTATTGCTCCCCAGACAAACAAGCCATTATAACTAATGAAAGGTATTTGGGAATACAGTTATAATTAAGTAATATTTAAGTATTTTTATCTTCTTAATTCCCAGAGAACCCTTTTAATGTCCCGTGATTTAGTGTCCCCAAACCCTGCTCTCCTGGACTTGGGACTGCTGTCTCTCCCTAATGCAGCAGTATTGTATCCAACCAGATGTCTTCTTAGAAGCCATTCAGTGGTCTGTCATAGGTACGGAATTTCTTTAATTGGGTTGTCTAGGAATTTACTATTGATGGCCTATCCTAAGAATAGGCCGCCCATATTAAATTTTCTGGGGTTCAACTGTAGTGCCCTGGAGCAGGGAGTACTTTGACATTTGGACATTTGTGGTCATTTGCCTATATCCCCTATGCAAAGTTAAAACTTCTTACTTTATTTCTCTTGAAAGGGTTAACTTAAACAGTTTAATACTGTGTACCTACATTTTGTATGTTGTGATATATATATCCTGTTCATTATCACTGTATTTGCATGGCTCTGTGGAAAGGGTTAATGAATACTAAGAGACTGTTAGGGTTTTAATTGAGAAGCTGGTAATTTTCCACAGCTGCCACAGGGTTTAACCCCTTCAGGACACAGCCTTATTTCACCTTAAGGACCAGGCCATTTTTTGCAAATCTGACCAGTGTCACTTTATGTGGTGATAACTTTAAAACGCTTTTACTTAGCCAGGCCATTCTGAGAATGTTTTTTCGTCACATATTGTACTTCATGACACTGGTAAAATGGAGTCAAAAAAATTCATTTTTATTTATAAAAAAATACCAAATTTACCCAAAATTTGGAAAAATTTGCAAATTTCTAACTTTCAATTTCTCTACTTCTACAATACATAGTAATAACTCCCAAAAAAGTTATTAATTTACATACCCCATATGTCTACTTCCTGTTTGGATCATTTGGGGAATGCTATTTTATTTTTTGGGGACGTCACAAGGCTTAGAAGTTTAGAAG
The DNA here is from genome assembly GCF_905171765.1 of Bufo bufo. Classification (NCBI taxonomy): domain Eukaryota; kingdom Metazoa; phylum Chordata; class Amphibia; order Anura; family Bufonidae; genus Bufo; species Bufo bufo. The sequence continues at coordinate 252,752,705 of NC_053389.1, forward strand.
CAAATCTTGGAAATTTTCAGAAATTTTCAAAAACCCATTTTTTTAGGGACCAGTTCAGGTTTGAAGTCACTTTGTGAGGCTTACATAATAGAAACCACCGAAAAATGACCCCAGGTTAGAAACTACACCCCTCAAGGTATTCAAAACTGATTTTACGAACTTTGTTAACACTTTAGTTGTTGCACAATAGTTATTGGCAAATGGGGATTAAATTTGAGAATTTAATTTTTTTGCCAATTTTTCCATTTTAACCCATTTTTTCCACTAACAAATCAAGGGTTAACAGTCAAACAAGACTGTATCTTTATTGCCCTGACTCTGCCGTTTACAGAAACACCCCATATGTGGTCGTAAACTACTGTACGGCCACACAGTAGGGCGTAGAGGGAAAGGTGCGCCATATGGTTTTTGGAAGGCAGATTTTGCTGGACTGGTTTATTTACACCATGTCCCATTTGAAGCCCCTCTGATGCACCCCTAGAGTAGAAACTCCATAAAAGTGACCCCATCTAAGAAACTACATCCCTCAAGGTATTCAAAACTGATTTTACGAACTTTGTTAACCCTTTAGGTGTTGCACAAGAGTTATTGGCAAATGGGGATGAAATTTGAGAATTTCATTTTTTTGCCAATTTTTCCATTTTAACCCATTTTTTCCACAAAAAAATCAAGGGTTAACAGTCAAACAAGACTGTATATTTATTGCCCTGACTCTGTATATTTATTGCCCTGCCATTTACAGAAACACCCCATATGTGGTTGTACACTACTGTACGGCCACACGGCAGGGTGTAGAGGGAAAGGAGCGCCGTGTGGGTTTCGGGGGGCTGATTTTTATGGACCGGTTTATTTACACCATGTCCTATTTCAAGACCCTCTGATGCACCCCTACAGTAGAAACTCCCTAAAAGTGACCCTATTATGGAAACTACGGGATAAGGTGGCATTTTCTGGACTATTTTTAGGGTACATATGTTTTTTTGGTTGCTCTATATTACATTTTTGTGAGGTAAGGTTACCAAAAATTAAAATTCTGAAATTTCATCTCCATTTGCCATAAACTGTTGAGGAACACCTAAAGGGTTAATAAAGTTTGTAAAATCAGTTTTGAATACCTTAAGGGGTGTAGTTTCTTAGATGGGGTCACTTTTAGGGAGTTTCTACTCTAGGGGGACATCAGGGGGGCTTCTAAAGGGATATGGTGTCAATAAAAAAGGCCATCAAAATCGGCCTTCCAGAAACCATGTCGGTCCTTTCCTTTTGCGCCTCCCTTTTACTGATACAGCAGTTTACAACCACAAATGTGGCGTTTCTGTAAACTGCAGTATCAGGGTAATAAATATTAAGTTTTGTTTGGCTGTTAGCCCTTGGTTTTTACCGGAAACGACGGATTTAAATGGAAATATGCCAAAAATAGCTGTTTTGGCACAATTTTAAAAAAATTTTTTGGACCTTGTTAATCTGGGGGGTTGGGTCATGGGGTATTTTTACAGAGGAGATTTTTATGGATGCGGCGATACCTAATAAGTCTATTTTTTTTTTACAATAATTTAGGTTTTAGACTATATTATCTTTTTGGATACCAAAAAAAAAAAATTTTGTATCTCTATAGTCTAAGAGTCATTTTTTGAAAGTTTTTTAGCCGATTGTATTAGGTAGGGGCTCATTTTTTGCGGGATGAGGGGATGGTTTTATTGGCACTATTTTGGGGGCTATATGACTTTTTGATTGCTTGCTATTACACTTTTTGTTATGTAAGGTGACAAAAAAAAATCTTTTTTTGCACTTTTTTTTTTTTTTTTTTGACCGTGTTAATCTGGGGGGTTGGGTCATGGGGTATTTTTACAGAGGAGATTATTATGGACGCGGCGATACCTAATACGTCTATTTTTTTACAATTATTAAGGTTTTAGACTATATTATCTTTTTTGATACAAAAAAAAGAATTTTTTTGTATCTCTATAGTCTAAGAGTCATTTTATTTATTTTTTTAGCCGATTGTATTAGGTAGGGGCTCATTTTTTGTGGGATGAGGGGACGGTTTTATTGGCACAATTTTGGGGGCTATATGACTTTTTGATCGCTTGCTATTACACTTTTTTTTATGTAAGGTGACACAAAAAATTATTTTTTTGCACCTTTTTTTTTTGTTTTACCGTGTTAATCTGGGGGGTTAGGGGTATATTTACAGAGGAGATTATTAACGACGCTGCGCTACCTAGTAAGTCTACTTTTTTTTTGAATAGTCAGTGGCTAAGTTGGTGAAGGGGATTATAAATTTAGAACTCCATGGAAGTGTGGTACTCCCTGAAGCAACCAATAACGCAGCGGCCCGGATGATCGGGGCACGTGTCACATTGAGTAGTGGTGTCCTTCCGTATCCCCCTCCTGCGACACACTCTGCATTTTTTTTGGGTTCGTCCCTTCTTTCCGGTATGGGGGACCACACCTGGAAAGTGTTGGCAAGGGACGATCCGGGCGCCTCCAATTCCTGAAGTACTCCCACCAGCTCTTTCCTGGTCAGAAAAGATCAGGGTCTTGAGGACTGCCTCATAGAACTGGAGGAATGTCCCTCTGGAACAGTACAAAAGAGTTGTACATGGCAACCTGCAACAAGTAGACCTCAACTTTTTTGTACCATGCCTTGGTTTTGCGCATGGCGTTATATGGCTTGAGGACTTGATCAGAGAGATCCCTCCCATATATCGATTGTAGTCGACGATACAATCGGGCTTGAGGACCGTTGCCGCGGTACCTCGCACAGGGACAGGGGTGATGCCGTTACCATGAATTGTGGATAGTACAAGGACATCCCTCTTTTCCTTATATCTGACCAGCAGCAGGTTTCCACTGGTAAGGGCACGGGTCTCATCCCTGGGGATAGGTACCTGGAGGGGGTAGGCAGGGAAGCCGCGCTGATTTTTCCGCCCGGTCCCACAAGCCAACGTGGATCTGGTGGCGAGGGACTGGAACAAGGGGATACTAGTATAAAAGTTATCCACGTATAGGTGGTAACCCTTATCTAGCAGTGGGTGCATAAGGTCCCACACAAGTTTCCCGCTAACACCCAGAGTGGGGGGACATTCTGGGGGTTGAATACGGGGATCTCGCCCCTCGTACACGCGAAACTTGTAAGTGTACCCTGAGGTACTCTCACAAAGTTTGTACAGCTTCATGCCATACCTCGCCCGCTTTGAGGGAACATACTGGCGGAAAATGAGTCACCCCTTGAACGCAATGAGAGACTCATCAACCGCGACCTCTCTTCCAGGTACATAGGCCTCCATGAATTTGGCCCCAAAGTGATCGATGACCGGCTGTATCTTATACAGACGGTCATAGGCAGGATCACCTTGGGGGGGACATGCTGCATTATCTGTATAATGCAGGCATTTCCGGGTGGCCTCAAATCGGGAACGTGTCATGGCCATACTGTAGAGTGGGGTCTGGTAGAGGACGTCCCCACTCCAGTACAGCCTGACACTGGGCTTTTTGACTAGGCCCATATGCAGCACGAGGCCCCAAAAATCCTCATCTCGGCTGCACTGACCGGGGTCCAGCCACCGGGCCTAGCCAAAAATGAGCCCGGGTGTTGAGCGTCGAACTGTTGGGCGTACAGGTTCATCTGCTCCACCATCAGATTTACCAGTTCCTCACTGAAAAAAAGACTGAAAAAGTCGTATTCAGTGAAGCCCACTGTGTAAATCTGGATTCCTGATTCACTAACAAAATCAGGAATTGCGGGCTCAAAGTTCTCTGGGGTACACCAGACAAGTCCACCTGCAGGGGGCTCAGGTGGACTGACCTGGTGGGCCGGAAAACTAGTACGAGCCGCAGAGCTGCTCATACTAGGCTGGGCCACAGGGTCCCTAGCATGGGGGTCCCCTCGATCCGCCTGGTGGCATCTCCGCCGCCATGGGGGCTCATCATCGCTTGATGATGAGGAGGATGCGGATGGGGTCATCCTCATCCTCACTGGGACTCTCGGACTCTGAGGCAAGGAGGGCGTATGCCTCCTCGGCCGAGAACGTCCGGCGGGCCATAGGGGAGTGTGTGTCTGTGTGTGCATGTGCGTGTGTTAAATCTTTATTAGGTGTGCGTGTGTGTGGGGCACGGGTGTTCACGCACTTACCCTATAACTATAAAAAAAATTAAAATAAAAAAAAGATCCCTAACTAAAAAAAGTTTAAAAAAAAGTGTAGAAAAGAAAAAAAAATACAAATGCGCTGTGGGGTGGGGTGGGCGATGCGCTAACAGTGGCCGGACGCAAAGAGTGCCGGTCACAGATAGCGCATGCAAAGAAAAAAAGAAAATAAAAAAACTGTGTGTGTGTGGGGGGGGGGGGGCAAGCTGCAGCACCCCTGGAGGGGGGTCTAGGGTCACACAGCTAACTGCTGTGGCCCCCAGACAACCAATCAGGGGGCTCACAGACCAAAAAGGTTTTTTTTTTTTTTTTACCTAATCTAACCCTAAACTTGCCCTAACTACCCCTGCCTACACCTCCCACTACCTGCCTGCCCCTGCCTGTCCCTGCCTCCTAAGGTGCCTGATGGCACCAAAAACTCACAAGATGGTGGGCAGCATGATCTCCTGCTGCTCTCCCCGTTCCACGGATCGGAATGAGGGAGGAGAGCAGCGGCGGAGATTCAAACTTACCACGCTCCTCCCACATGCCGCATGGGGACCAATCACACCACCAATCACCTTCTTTTCCTGGTTATCGGGTCATCAAAGACCCGAATAACCCATAAACGCAGAAAACCGCACGTCTGAATTGACCTGCGGTTTATCTGCGATCTCCGACACCGGGGGTTCACAAGACCCCCGGGCATTGGTACAGAGTGCCTGCCGAATGATTTTGGCAGGCATTTGATTCCGATCACCGTAGGTGGCGTGCAGTGATCGAAAATTCTCAGGACGTACCGGTACGCCCTGTGTCCTTAAGTACCAGGACATCAGGGCGTACCGGTACGCCCTGTGTCCTGAAGAGGTTAAAGAATGTTTTGGAGGGAAAAAACTTTGGACTTGTTTACCACAATTTTTTTGAGGGAAAAACCCCAGTACGGGACGCAACCCCATGGAAGCACTCCGTAGTGCTTCCGAGGGGTCCCGTTCCGTGCGGCCGTTCCGCAATTCCGGATTTGCGGACCCATTGAAGTGAATGGGTCTACATCCGTGATGCGGAATGCACACGGAACTGTGGCCGTGTGAACTCGGCCTAAATGTAGCACTGACTATACAGTGCATTGCAATAGATGACTATTGCAATGCACTGTATAGTGAAGAGGCCCACTGGATCTTCAAGATCCAGATGAGTCTTGATAAATAAATTAAAAGTGTAAAAAAAAATAAAAAAAATTTAAAAATGTAAATTAAAAAAAAAAGAATTTTCTTTTCTCATATTAGTTAATTTATGTCATAAAGAAATGAAGTAAATAAAAAAAAAACTACACATATTAGGTACCAGTGTGTCCATAATGACCGGCTCTATAAATATATCACATGATCCACCCTGTCCAATAAACACCATAAAAAATAAAATAAAAACTGTGTAAAAAAAAAGCCATTTTTTTCACCTTACATCACAAAAAGTGTAACACCAAGCAATCAAAAAGGGTTATGTCCCACAAAATGGTACCAATAAAACCGTCACCTCATCCCGCAAAAATTGAGCCCCTATATAAGAAAATCTCTTAAAAAATTTAAAACTATAGCTCTTAGAACGTGGAGACACTAAAACATAATTTTTTTTTTCAAATATTCTATTATTGTGTTAAAGTTAAATACATTTAAAAAAGTAGACATTATTAGGTATTGCCGCGTCCGTAGCAACCATCTCTATAAAAATATCCCATGACCTAACCCCTCAGCTGTCTTTTCTCATATTAGTTCATTTATGTCATAAAAAAATGAAAAAAAATAAATAAATAAGGTTATAGAGAAGTAATAGTGGCTCTCCCAGATCACACCCTGGGGTGGTGCTCTTGTCTAAAGTGGTTCACCCAACCACTAATAGGTATAGGAATAGTCAAAAGTAAAGAATAGGCAGGCACACTATATCGGGTTTTTATAGGGTATTTATTTATTTGTTATTTACAAAGGTTATTATTAAAAGTTTATTAAGGTTATTACGATGGTTGATTTCTTATTGGTTTAAAATGTGAATTAGGGCATTATAGTGTGAACTAAGTATGTTTCAAAGTATTAGTTCATAGGAAAAAGGACATAGTGATTGTGTGTAGTGCTAGAAAGAACTATTGGGATGGTGGTGGGGGGGATAGTGTGGTATAGGTGTATTAGATAAAAAATTTATGTAAAATCTATGAAAAAATATATACGAAAATATATAATCGATGAGAATAAATAATCGGTGAAACAATATAATCGATGAAAAAAAAAAGAAAATATGAAAAATATAGAAAATATAATCGATGAAAATAATAGTCCGAAAGTGTCCAAGAAATACAATGATATTTGTCCAAAAATAAAGAGGATAAAATATAAAATAGAATATATATTAAAAATATATAAATAACAGATAGAGGATAATAGTCCAGAAGGTAGTAGGTTAGTCCAATATCGCTAGGTAGTGTTACCAGGTACAGTGGCGCTCATTAATACACGTGGTGTTATATGCCGTCAGAGGGATTGTAGTGCAGTGTCCAAATTTTAGTATTTGTCTATTGCTGGTGGCGTCCCACACGGCAATTGTTTTGTACTCACCCTGCGGTCCAAGCTTAGTTCGTGTATGGGTGAAGCAGCAGCCGGTGTAATCCTCCGGAGGCTTGCTTGTTCGCGCTGTATATTGCGCGCTCTTTGTTGCTGGGTCGGCGTCTCACGGGATCTAGCACGTGACAGTTATGTTGCCGATCAGCTGGTACCTTTTGTTCGTATCGTATATTTAGTCGCATAAGGTTTCTTATGTTGTTGCGATAATCCAAGGTCCTTTTAGTGAAGGCGTGGGTATTGGTGGGTAGTCGCAAGGATGATGCCAGGTAGCCAGACGCGTTTCGAGGTGTTCCTACCTCTTCCTCAGTGGCCATGTTGGATTCATTCGGACTGCCCTCTTTTATACCCACTTGTTTTGTTGTCCCACCAAAAACCCGGCCTGGATGTTGCTAATTGGAATTGTGCATTTTATGTTGCGTTGTCTGTGCGTTTGTTTAAAATTACTGCGATTTTTCTTATATCATTTTGCCTATATATTTCGATGTTATTTTAATCGGATCGGGCTATTTTATTAGTTTGTATTGTGTCTTTTTCGCAGATTTTCTGAGTTGTGCTTGTTCCTCTTTTATTTTATGTTTAATCCTTGGAATTTATTATATATTTATTGCGGATGTTTTTAGCAATAAGGAGGGTTCAGGAATCTAACAATTTCACTGTTGTGATGTCTATGGCATATAAAATCCAGGTGCGTTTTTAATGTGTTTTTTGGGGTATATGTGCGTTTTTTGTCTACTTGTGTAGTTTAGCTCCATGCTTGGATCTGTTGTTTTTGTTTTGTTTCTAGGATATGGGAAGTTGGGGTTTCGACAGTTATAGTGGACAGTAGGGCTGGTTGTCTTATTTTTCATGTTTTTCATGTGGTTGAAGTGTTGATGTGCGTATAGGAGTGCAGGCGAGAGACCCATATCAAGGAACGGACGAGGAGCTGGTAGAACAGCCGGAACTCGTCTGTCCGTCAAAGGGGGGCATTGCGATATCTTGGCGCTTGCCCCCCTTTGACAGACAGACGAGGTCCGGCTGTTCTACCAGCACCTCGTCCGTTCCTAGAATCAATTTTTTGTCTCCTTACATCACAAAAATTGCAACACCAAGCGATCAAAAAGGCATATGCCCCCCAAAATAGTACCAATCTAAAAGTCACCTCATCCCGCAAAAAGAGCTATGGCTCTCAGACTATGGATACACTAAAACATCATTTTTTTGTTTTCAAAAATGATATTATTGTGTAAAACTTAAATAATTAAGAAAAAGTATACATATTAGGTATTGCCACGTCCGTAACGATCTGCTCTATAAAAATGCCACATGACCTAACCCCTCAGGTGAACTCTGTAAAAATAAATAAAAACTGTTCCAAAACAACAGTTTTTTTGGTCACCCTGCCCCATAAAGTGTAATAATGAATGATAAAAAAAAGCATATGCACCCAAAAATGGTACCAATAAAAATGTCAACGCTTTCAGCAAAAAACGAGTCCAGGCATAAAAATAAAAAAAAAAAGGCGTTCAGAAAATGGAGAAAAAAAAATGCTTTATTATGTAAAACTGAAACAAACAAACAAAGAAAGTAGACAAATTTAATATCATTGCGTCCGTAACAACCTGCTCTATAAAAATAGCACATGATCTGCCCTGTCAGATGAATCTTGTAAAAAAATTAAAATGGTGCCAGAACAGCCATTTTTTGGTTACCTTGCCTCACAAAAAATGTAATATAGAGAAATAAAAAATCATATGTACCCCAAAATAGTACCAAAAAAACTGGCACCTTACATCAGTTTACAATGACATGTGGGGTGTTTATGTAAACCGCAGAATCAGGGTAATAAATATTGAGTTTTGTTTGGCTGTTAACCCTTTGCTCCATTTTCCTTTAATTATTGTGGAACACCTAAAGGGTAAACAAAGTTTGTAAAAATCCGTTTTCAGTAACTTGAGGGGTGTAGTTTCTGCAATGGGGTCATTTATGGGGGGCTTCCACTATGTAAGCCTCACAAGCCTCACAAAGTGACTTCAGTTACTTAAAAATTTTAAGAATTGCTTCTAAAATTCTAAGCCTTCTAACTTCCTAAAAAAATTAAATGACATTTACAAAATGATGCCAACATAAAGTAGACATATGGGAAATGTTAAGTAAAAAATATTTTATTAAGTATTACTTTCTGTTTTAAAAGTAGAGAAACTGAAATTTAGAAAATTGTGAATTTTTCTAAATATTTGGTAAATTTGGTATTTTTTTTTATAAATAAAGGTCTCAGAATGGCCTGGATAAGTAAAAGCGTTCCAAAGTTATTACCACATAAAGTGACATATGTCAGATTTGCTAAATTAGACGTGAACATGGGGGCATCAATGACCCTTGGTCATGAAAGGGTTAAAAAGGCATATATTCCACAAAATAGTACCAAAAAAAACTCATCCCGCAACCTACAAATTGGCGTGGTATTAAAAGCAGGAAGTGCTCAACCCCATATGCAGTGGTGCATCTATACCGGGGGGGGGGCAGATCCTGCACTTGTGGCCCGTTGCTAATGGCAATCCCCAGCAAAAATGCATACAATGGACGATCCCTGCAGCGGACCACAAGTACCACAATGGACATCCTACACAGGATAGCAATTGTGTGGATGTGATAAGCAGTCAAAATAACATAACAAAAACAAAGACAGGTGCACTCTGCGGTCTTACTAACCCTCGTACTGGTGTAAAATTGAGAATTAGCCAACATATCCTGATTGGAGGACATGTCTGAGCCCGAGCACCGCGCCAAGGTTTCTCAAGTAGCTCGGGACCTAACGCTAAACCTACCTGGGCCGTATGGGCAATACCAGGAGCCAGTGGGCGAATTACAGGCGCGCAAGGTCCGACTCAAAGCAATCTCCCAGTAACCTCCAGCATGTGACCATGCATACAATGGAAGGAGGCAGAGAGCTCTGAGCCCCACCCAAGACTGGCTGAAACCCTTTCATTCTTGTGGAACAACTAAAGGGTTAGCAAGGTTTGTAAAATCCGTTTTTAGTAACTTGAGGGGTGTAGTTTCTACAATGTGGTCATTTTGGGGGGGGGGGGGGGGGGGGGGGTTCCACTATGTAAGCCCCACAAAGTGACTTCAGACATGAACTGGCCCTTAAAAAGTGGGTTTTGGAAATTTTCATAAAATTTTTAAGAATTGCTTCTAAAATACTGAGCTTTCTAACGTCCTAAAAAAATAAAACTACATTTATAAAATGATGCCAACATAAAGTAGACATATGGGGAATGTTAAGTAATAAATATTTTATGAGGTATCACTTTCTGTTTTGAAATCAGAGAAATTGAAATTTTTAGTAAATTTGGGATTTTGCATAAATAAAGGTAAAATATATTGACTCAAATTTATGACTATCATGAAGTACAATGTGTCACAAGAAAACAATCTCAGAATGGCTTGGATAAATAAAGGTGTTCCAAAGTTATTACCACATAAAGTGACACATGTCAGATTTGCAAAAATGGCCTGGGCAGGAGGGCAAAAACTGGCCCGGGGTAGAAGGGGTTACCGTATTTTTCGCCCTATAAGACGCACCGGCCTATAAGACGCACCTAGGTTTTTGGGGAGGTAAATAAGAAAAAAATATTTTTAACCAAAAGGTGTGCTTTTGGTGGGTTTGGAACTAATGGTGGTCTGTGGATGGCACTATTACTGGGGATCTGTGAAGGACACTGTTATGGGGGGATCTGTGGATGACGGACACTGTTATGGGGGGGATCTGTGGATGACGGACACTGTTATGGGGGGATCTGTGGATGACGGACACTGTTATGGGGGGATCTGTGGATGACGGACATGGTTATGGGGGATCTGTGGATGACGGACACTGTTATGGGGGGATCTGTGGATGACGGACACTGTTATGGGGGGATCTGTGGATGACGGACACTGTTATGGGGGGATCTGTGGATGACGGACACTGTTATGGGGGGATCTGTGGATGACTGACACTGTTATGGGGGGATCTGTGACAGACACTGTTATGGGGGGATCTGTGGATGACGGACACTGTTATGGGAGGATCTGTGGATGATGGACACTGTTATGGGGGGGATCTGTGGATGATGGACACTGTTACAGGGGGGGATCTGTGGCTGGCACTGTTACAGGGGGATCTGTGGCTCTGTGGCTTGCACTGTTACAGGGGGAGATCTGTGGATGGCACTGTTACAGGGGGGATCTGTGGATGTCACTGTTACAGGGGGGATCTGTGGATGGTACTGTTATATATGTGCCATCCACAGACCCCCCCACCCCATAACAGTGCCATCCACAGACCCCCCCAGCCCATAACAGTACCATCCACAGACCCCCCACCCCCACCCCTTAACTGTGCCATCCACGGATCAAACCCCCCCCCCCCCCCCCGCCGCCCCCAGTATACAAATATAAGATGTCTTATTTAATTAAAATGTATTACATATGCCCCCTCACTCCTAAATTCATAATAGTACCTTACATCCTATTCCTAATAGGTTCTGTACAATGCCGGCAGGCAGGCCGGGCGGCCGGCGCATCACTCACTGACGTCACTTGCCTGCGCCGCCTGCTTCATTCATAAAGTAGGCGGAGCAGGCACGTGACATCAGGGAGTTACGCTGCCTGCCAGCTGCCGGCATTGTACAGAACCTATTAGGAATAGGATGTAAGGTACTATTAGGAATTTAGGAGTGAGGGGGCATATGTAATACATTTTAATTGAATGAGACATTTAATATTACTATACCGGAGCGGCGGGGCGGGGCTATAGTATACTGACTGCACCGCCCCACCGCTATTCCGGCCCCCAGCTCCTCCTCCCAGTCCCTCCCCCAGCCCCCGCTCGCTCCTACATCGCATCCAGCGATGTTAAACTGCCAGCATTCGCCCCATAAGTCGCAGGGGCCTTTCCCCCCCCCCCCATTTTTTTTTGGGGAAAAGTGCGTCTTATGGGGCGAAAAATACGGTAAATGTCTGGTTTAGCTCTGTTGTTATGTCTTGAAACTTGTTTTTGTCTGGAAAATCTGCTCTGTCATTGCCATTGAGTATCCTTGAAGCTTTAAAGAGAACCTTTCATTACAATAAAAAATGTAAACTAAGCATACAGACATGGAGAGCGGCGCCCGGGGATCTCCCTGCACTTACTATTATCCCTGGGCGCCGATCCGTTCTCCCAGTATAGGCTCCGGTATCTTCAGATATTCGGCTCAACTGGGAGGAGTCTGCCCTTGTTCTCCTGGGCGTCTCCTTCTCCCAGGCTTGAGTGCTGGCCAATCGCAGCGCTCAGCTCATAGCGTGGGAGAAAAAAACCTCTCAGGCTATGAGCTGAGCGCTGCGATTGGCCAACGCTACAGCCTGGGAGAAGGAGACGCCCAGGAGAACAAGAGCAGGCTCCTCCCAGTTGAGCCAAAAATCTGAAGATACCGGAACCTATACCGGGAGAACGGAGTGGCGCCCAGGGATAATAGTAAGTGCAGGGAGATCCCCGGGCGCCGCTCTCCATGTCTGTATACTTAGTTTCGATTTTTTATTGTAATGAAAGGTCCTCTTTAATGTAAGTCTATACCACATGGGAGCTGAAACAATGTATCTGTTTGTGCTGAGTTTCTCCACTCTACCCCTCCCACTAGAAGGTTCTAGTCTAGCAAAAACTGTATATAAGGAGAGCAGTCAGAGCCCCTAGTGTGCTGCAGTTAGGGACTAGTGCTTGGAGGGGAGACTCATGCCAGCCTGCATGAGTGACCAGAAGAAGATATTGAGATGGGGACGCTGAGCCACAGACTATGGGTCACTAGCCCTGTGACCAAGGAGCCGACTACTGAGCTACAGACCGTGAGCCCTTGACCAGGATGCCAGCCTTCTGAGAGAGAGAGAGAGAGAGAGGGACAGCTAGCTCAGGCCTTTCCTCAGCATCAAACCCTTCTTCTGCCAGGGAGGAGACTGGAGAAGACAGCCCAATGCCTCGCCTGTATTGTTTTGCACTTGAATTCCTCCAGTAAAGAAGCACCCTGGTTTACTGCAGACCCTGACTCCCTGGACTTATTTCCTATAGGGGTTCACCACACCTTACCATCCGTTCTGGTGAGCAGCAACACGTGGTGACACCTCGACAGTGTCCGGGGGAACCAGCGTATCTTAGGGGCCACCCCAAACCCGGCCACTGCACAACAGCCTGCACCCCTGCTCATCAGCTGTTCTGCAGTGGCTCTGGCACTGGAAGTTGGTGCCAGAACTGCTCAGCTCTGTCCACTGCGTATAGTGGACAGAGCGGGTTACTGCAACACTGCTTCCATTGAAGTGATGAAGCTATGTAGTTATGCCATGGTACCAACTTCCGTCAACAGAGTTAGTGTGGGGTATCAGGCACCTGACTATCAGATATTGATGGCCTACCCTGAGGATCAGTAGTAAAATCCTGGTAAACTCCGTTAAGGGGGTATTTAAAAAAAAATCTGTGCTGTGCTATGTTTGTTCATATTTCTTAATTTGTGTCATAGATTTAATATTCATAATATCTCATTTATAGCCATAGAGGCACATGGTATTTTTCTGATTGCCTAAAGGCATTTATTGCATACTGTTTTATTGTTCAGTTCAATGTATAATCAGTGTGCATTAAGCTTCAAAGCTCCATCTAGTGGCAGTGGCAGGTAGCTAGAATTTTATCATTTAGTGTTATGATTAGGCAGAAGATTTGGAGCACTGTGTCAGCAAAAACAGAGCAAAAAAGATTTTATATGAAATTCATCTACACAGATAATAGTTATAAAAGGCAGAGATACAGTTTAAGGCTACATGCACACGACAGTTGTTTTTCCTCTGCGTCCGTTCCGTTTTTTTTGGCTGATCGGATGGTTACCCATGCATTTCTATGGAGCCGTTAGAATTGTGGTGTAGTCAACCATTTCTTTTCCACGTCCGCTGTCCGTGTTTCCCATTCGCAAAAAAAGTATTGCATGTCCTATTCTTGTCCACCATAAATGTTTTGCGGACCCATTGAAGTCAATGGGTCCGCAAAAAAAATGTGGATGACCAACGGAAGCCATCCGTATGTCATCTGCATCCGTTTTTTTTTTTCGCGGATGGCTGCTGGGAAACCTGTATATATTAAATTTCAAGAATTACAGCCTTCAGGGTTTTTTTGCGGACCGCAAAAAAAACCTGAAGTCACACGGAAACACAACCTACAAAATTTGCGGACAAACGAAACGGATGTGGATGTAAAAAAAACAGGAACACAGATGCGTTGTGCATGTAGCCTAAGAGCAAATTAAATGCAGATGGACACACACATCAGCCATAAACTAATGCTGTCATTTACCCATCTTTTGGCGGAAAATTGAAACTTGCCATATTCATGAATAATGTGCCTGAGACCCCTCAATACATGTACATTATAGTGATTACATTTCCTTCCCTTTTATTGAAGCACATTTTCTGGCTGCATTCATTTAAATGGATTTTCTTTTGTGCCACAGTCTTCGAAGAATCCACCGTCCAGCTGCCAGTCACAATACACTGACAATTAGTAGGGTTGGCCCGATTTTTAAGACATCATAAACATATGTTTAGCTGGCGGCATCCAAGCTTTCAGTATTTGGCCAGGCAATTGTCTGGATCCCATCTGTAGCTGAACTGGAAACTCCCTCATTCAATTTAGTGGCTTCGTACCAAGTTTTTTAAACTTACAGCAAGTTCAAGAAGGAATGTTTCATTAAATCTTTATAGAAACGAGGTATCGCCTTTGTGCTTAAAGGCATGCTTACCTTAATTGCAACACAAGGGACTGTACATTATTACTGTGTATTATCTCTTGGTGCAGGCTGTAGGCAAATCCAGGTTAATGTCTTTATCTCTTTCTTGCTATGCTTTCTTCAAAGAGGAATTCCACCTCAAAGTGAATGCCACCATTAATTGACATCTCATTTTTAGAACTGAAATTCTGTGCTGAATAATTTTGTAATTTATCTTTATAGTGATCAGAGCTTCATATTTCTGTTACAGAACTCCAAATCCTCTACATGGGGTACCATTTTGGCTACCTGCATTCACCTTTAGCTTGGTATGCAGAAAGCTCCTGTGCTCCACCTAGTGGTGACTGCAGGTAGCCAGAATGAAATATTTTTACTTCCATGGCTATGCAGGAGAGTTGGAGCTCTTTATCAGATGAAAAGAGCTCTGAGTGCTATGTGAAAAAAAGTGAATTACCTCGTTCCTGCCACAGTCAGGACAGGATGGGGTTAATATACAGACAGCAGGATCACAGCTAACTGTACAACCAGCAGGCGTCGCACTCACATTGAAGATCTTAGCTGAGTGCACCCTTGCCGGCTTTTCTTCCGTGTAACAGCCTGTTATAGGGATCAGATATCTGGAGACCACTTTGGCTGGTCTCCGGTATCTTCATTGTGACCACAGCTGTGTAAAGACAACGCGGTCACAGCAATTTGCAGCTCCATTAACAACGGGCTGTCTTCCCAGGGCGATCAGGTCCCAGTGTTTAGGAATGCCGAGTGGTTTTGTGTCACTGTGCTCCTACCTGGATACTACAAGGAATTGTAGTTGGTGGAATAAGTAGAGTCCAGACTTGGTGACGTAGGGTGACTTTGGCTCCGTTTTCCCGCTCAGAGGTACTAAGTACTTTTATATATCAGGAATGTGCTGCTCTGAGTTACTTTCCCAAAGCTCCTGCATCAGTGAGGGGAAAACGCTCCCCCACAGCACCATGTTCCTTCACTTTCCCACTTCAACTCTCAAATCTGTTCCAGCTTTCTGTTACCCCCCCCCCCCCCGTTTGGTAGGAAGCATAACTAGCTCACCACTGCCCAAAAGGGGGAAAATGGAATGGTAAGTTCTATTCAATCTAGTACCCTCTGCCAGATACACTGTCACCTTCTGGACAATCAGGCACATTACATGTAACAACAGTTTTTGCTGCTGTGGTACAGTTGGTGGTACAAACAAATACAATGGCGGCAAACAGGCTAACAATAGGAATATAGGAGTGGTACACATGGGATGCCGGCAGATCGTAACGTAACCCGCCACTTTTATACAGCAGGTTACAGTCAGGCTCGGACTGGCCCACCGGAGAGGCGGAGGATTCCTCGGTGGGCTCCCAGTCTCCTGCGCCCGAAATAAGATGGAGGAGTAATTATTTCTCCTTTCTCAGGAGAGATAATTATTGTAACCACTAGGTGGCAGTATCACACAGTGATGCAACCTCCTACTGGTGTACATTGTACAGGAGGCCCCGCAGTATCTTCTAGACTTCTGGGGCTGCTGGCTATGAAGGAGGAGAGAAGGTGTCTGCCTCCTCCTGCCCTCCCTGCTGTCAGGAAACTGTGGCTGCTAGAGAGATGGACTCCTCTGTGGTGCTAGGCAGATTTCTCAGGTGTGTGACAGTAGTGAGCTGTAGGAGACTGTAAGGGGGAAATAGGGGATTTGTTTATAGCAGACACAGATCTATAAATGTGTGCTTCTCTCTGCAGAGTTCAGAGTGGCATTGGGGGGACTCTGCCCTAGGTCCCCCCCAATGCCTCTGCTTTAGGTGCACCCCCATAAGTGTCCCAGCTCCAGATGCCCCCCCAATGCCCCCACTCTAGAAGCACCCCTAATATTTAATCTTCTCCAGTAGCCCCCCTAATACCCCTGCAGCTGCTCCAGGATCCCCACTATTACCCTGCCTCAGGTGACCCTAATGCCTCTGCTTTAGGTGCACCCCCATAAATGCATCAGCTCCAGATGCCCCCACTCGAAATGCACCACTAATATTGCCTCTTCTCAAGTTACCCCTGCTCCAGGATCCCCGCTATTACCCTGCCTCAGGTGACCCTAATGTCTCTGCTTCAGTTATGACCCTCCGTTTGTGCCCTTTGCTCACATTGTACCTCTAGCACCTTTGCTTGGGCTTTGTTAAAGGTTGTGACCTGCAAAGGGGGTTGGACATGCCCGAAAAATTCTGTACAGTGCGTCATATTTTACAGTATTGACACATATGGTTTACATTGCGGTAGTGATGATATTCCATATTTACAGGCATCACTGCTGCCTTGTTAAGAGATACTGGTGGAGTGGCGGAGGATTTAAAGGGGTTGTGCAGGTTTTCAAGTTATCCTCTCCATACCATAGAGCATAACTATATGAATAGTGGGGTCTGATTCTGCAACCCCCACTGATCCCAGGAACGGGTCCTGTTCCCCCTTTTTATGGTATGACAGGCTACACATACGCCCTGCTGCTCCATTCATTCTCTTTGGGACCACTGGAAATAGCCAGCGCTGTACTCCGCCATCTCCGGCGACCCCATAGAGAATGGATGGAGAGGCAGGGCATATGCTCGACCTGCCACTCAATCAAGAAGGTGGATCAGTGGGGGCTCCAGCGTTAAGACCCCCACGGATCACTTAGTTATCCCCGATCCTGTGGATAGAGGATAACTAGAAAAGTGGACACAGACCCTTATATTTACATATTTTGTGCCAGATTTTAAATTTTGATGGAATTTTTTTTTTACACCTAAAGAAAACCTTTAAGTATAGGGAAGGTGAAAACGTGAAACAGCTATGACACGACAGGTGATAAGTGTTTGATTGGTGGGGGTCTCACTGCTGGGACCCCCATGATCAAGGGAACGTGGTCTTAAAGGGGTGTCTCACTTCAGTAAGTCGGATTTATCATGTAGAGAAAGTTACTACAAAGCCACTTACTAATATATTGTTATTATCCATATTGCTTCCATTGCTGGCTGGATTCATTTTTCCATCACATTATACACTTCTCGTTTCCATGTTTACGACCACCCTACAATCCGTCAGTGGTGGTCGTGCTTGCACACTATAGGATACAGCACTAGCCTATGTGTGCTCCCATGGTTCTGGCCACCAGAGAGGCTGACACTTTTGCCTCTAGTATGCACGCATGACCACCACTGCTGGATTGCAGGGTGGTCTGTAACCATGGAAACGAGCAGTGTATAATGTCATGGAAAAATGAATCCAGCCATCAAAGGAAGCAATATGGATAATAAGTTATAACATTACATTAGTAAGTTGCTCGTATTAACTTTTTCTACATGATAAATGCCACTTACTGAAGTGAGACACGCCTTTAAGACCCTTGTGTACATAGATTGGCGGTAATGTAATTGAATGTCTCAAGATGCCGTTTTTCATGATCAGTGGGTGTTCCAGCAGTAAGACCCCCAGCAATCTGATATTTATCACCTATCCTGTAGATAGGCGATAGGTCATTATGGTAGGACAACCCTTTTAAATATACTGCAGATTATGTGCAATCTGAGGAGGTTAAGATTTGATAAATTTCATGCCAGACATTTATGCTTAAAGGGGTTAAAGGGGTTGTCTCACTTCAGTAAATGCCATTTATCATGTACAGAAAGTTAATACAAAGCACTTACTAATTTATTGTTATGATCCATATTGCCTCCTTTCCATCACATTATACACAGCACATATACGTGGTTACGACCACCCAGGAATCCAGCAGTGGTGGCCGTGCTTACACACTATACGGAAAGGCTGGAATTGTGCATAGGCCAACACCTTAACCTATAGTGTGCAAGAACGGCAACCGCTGCTGGATTGCAGAGTGGTCAAAACCATGGATACTAGCAGTGTATAATGTGATGGAAAAGAGCCAATAAGGAGAATCAGAATACATTAGTAAGTGCCTTGTATTAACTTTCTCTACATAATAGCGTTAGCACGGATGCAGCAGGCTGTTCCCCCGCCGGAACATCCTGCCGGACCCTGCTACTGCAGTGTGAAAGTAGTCTAAATTCTGCCACATGTATGTTTGTGCATTTTGCTGTGAATGTCTGTCACCATACTTCATCTTTAATATTTCTGTTATCACTGTAAGTGCTCATGAACACGATTGTTGGATGTTTTGCAGTCCGCAAATTGCGGATCCACAAAACATGGATACCTGATGTGTGCATTCCACATTATGCGGAACAGAACAGCCGGCCTCTAATAGAACAGTCCTATCCTTGTCTGTAATGCCGACAATAATAGGCCATGTTCTATCATTTTGCGTACAGTATATTGGACAATCCCCCAAAAAGGACGTCCCTCTGTCCCACAGAGAATGAATGGATTGGCAGGGAGCACGCTTGATCCACCTCTCTATTAGAGCAAGGTAGACGGACCACCATTCTTGTGATTCGACCACTAGGACCCCCATTTATCAGTAAGTTATCCCCTATTCACAGTGGAAACTTGGCACAGCCCTTTTAACTGCAAATGGAGACTATAACTGCTTGTACCCCACCTTCATGGTCCCATTCAGACATCTCCTATCAGGTGCATAGCCATAGGAGGTGCATAGGTAGGAGTTTTACCTATGTCCTACTGGGTACAAAGTCCCTCTATCACATAAGAAGTTATTATTATTATTATTATTATTATTATTATTAATGGGAAGTGTGTGTGGGGGGGATATATTACAGAATTTGAGTTAGGCCTCCTGCACATGAACATGTGCGCCCCGTGGCCGTGCTGTGGCCCGCAAAAACAGACCCCGGAAACTAAAGGCCAGTAAGTTTAACATCTGTTGTGGGTAAAATGTTTGAAGGTTTTCTAAGAGATGCTATCTTGAAGGATCTCAATGAAAACAAGCAAATAACGCCATATCAGCATGGCTTCGTGAGGGATCGGTCATGTCAAACTAATTTAATCAGTTTCTATAAGGAGGTAAGTTCTAGACTTGACAGCGGCGAATCAATGGATGTCGTATATCTGGACGTCTCCAAAGCATTTGACACTGTACCACATAAAAGGTTAGTATATAAAATGAGAATGCTCGGATTGGGAGAAAACGTCTGTATGTGGGTAAGTAACTGGCTCAATGATAGAAAACAGAGGGTGGTTATTAACGGTACATACTCAGATTGGGTCACTGTCACTAGCGGGGTACCTCAGGGGTCAGTATTGGTCCCTAATCTCATTAATATATTGTTCTAGTAGAAGGCTATAACAGTAAAATATAATTTTTCGCAGATGACACTAAACTGTGTAAAGTAATTTACACTGAAGAGGACAGTATACTGCTACAGAGGGATCTGGATAGATTGCAGGCTTGGGCAGATAAGTGGCAGATGAGGTTTAACACTGACAAATGGAAAGTTATGCACATGGGAAGGAATAATGCAAGTCACCCGTACATACTAAATGGTAAAACACTCGGTAACACTGACATGGAAAAGGATCTAGGAATTTTTAAAAAAAGCAAACTAAGCTGTAGAAACCATTGTCAGGCAGCTGCTGCCAAGGCCAATAAGATAATGGGTTGCATCAAAAGGGGCATAGATGCCCGTGATAAGAACATAGTCCTACCACTTTACAAATCACTAGTCAGACCACACATGGAGTACTGTGTACAGTTCTGGGCTCCTGTGAACAAGGCAGACATAGCAGAGCTAGAGAGGGTTCAGAGGAGGGCAACTAAATTAATGACTGGAATTGGGCAACTACAGTACCCTGAAAGATTATCAAAATTAGGGTTATTCACTTTAGAAAAAAGACGACTGAGGGGAGATCTAATTACTATGTATAAATATATCAGGGGTCAGTACAGAGATCTATCCCATCATCTATTTATCCCCAGGACTGTAACTGTGACGAGGGGACATCCTCTACTTCTGGAGGAAAGAAGGTTTGTACACAAACATAGAAAAGGATTCTTTATGGTAAGAGCAGTGAGACTATGGAACTCTCTGCCTGAGGAGCTGGTGATGGTGAGTACAATAAAGGAATTCAAGAGGGGCCTGGATGTATTTCTGGAGTGTAATAATATTACAGGTTATAGTTACTAGAGAGGAGTCGTTGATCCAGAGAGTTATTCTGAATTCCCTGATTGGAGTCGGGAAAATTTTCCTCCGTTAAGTGGGGAAAATTGGCTTCTACCTCACTGGGTTTTTTTTTGCCTTCCTCTGGATCAACTTGCAGGATAACAGGCCGAACTGGATGGACAAATGTATTTTTTCGGCCTTATAAACTATGTTACTATGTAAATTGTGGGCCGCAATGCACGAACTCAAACCGTGGGACAGCAGCAGCGGATTGCGGACCCATTCACTTTAATAGGTCCGTGATCCGCCCGTTCCGCAAAAAGATAGGACATGTTCTATCTTTTTGCGGAATGGAAGTACGGGACAAAACCCCACGGAAGCATTACGGAGTGCTTCCGTTCCGTACTTCCGTTCCGCATCTCCGGATTTGCGGACCCATTGAAGTGAATGGGTCCGCATCCGTGATGCGGAATGCCCACGGAACGGCGCCCGTGTATTGCGGATCCGCAAATGCGATCCGCAATACGGCAACGGGCAGCACACGTTGTGCTCCCGTTTCCGTTCCGTTTTTTCCGCAAAAAATCTCACTATGGTTTCTGTATGCGATCCGTTTTTTGCGGATTGCAAACATAAACATAAAACTTGCAATTATTACTGTAATGCACAGTAATATTTGTAAACAGTAAACACATGGGCAAAGTGGGAATGGATCCTCCAAAAACAGATGACATACGGATGTGTTCCGTATGCATTTCGTATTTTTTGCGGACCCATTGACTTGAATGGAGCCACGGAACGTTATTTGCAGACAATAATAGGACAAGTTCTATCTTTTAGCGGAACAGATATACGGAAATACGGAAACTGAATGCATGCGGAGTACATTCCGTTTTTTTGCGGAACCATTGAAATTAATGGTTCTGCATACGGACCACAAACGAAGACCGCAAAAATGGAACGGAAACGGAAAAAAAAAAGTACGTGTGCAAGAGGCCTAAATATGACCGCATCCAGCAGCTTCAGCACTCGATAACAACATTAGAAAACTGAAATCCGGAAGGAAGACCATGTTTTTCTCCTGAGTAATATGATTTGATTATTGTTCCTTAGCCACAATATGTGGGAGTTATTAGTAATTTCTCATGTCAACTGCCTCGGTCGTAGCCGCCCATCCCCTCCTGTGTAATTAGAAAAGCGTGGATGTTAAACCTCCAGAGAGAGATGCCTAATCTCTCCTCTTCGCCATTAATGATCTGGCTCTCAGAGCCGCACTTAGGTTTTTTGCCTTCTGATTGGATTCACAAGAAACAACCTGAAACGGATGAAAGCTAAAATATGTATGTGTAAATAGAAAATCCAACATATATGATATGTCATACATGACTTTAGTTAAAGGGGTACATATGGGGGGGGGGGATAACTATCAACTATCTTTAAAGCTGGCTTTACGGCCATGTTTTCCCAAAGATTACAGCTGACCGCTGGGAGTCCTAGGAGGGATAGTTCAAAGCAGTCAACCCCTTAAGGCTACTTTCACACTGGCGTTTTGGTTTCCGTTTGTGAGATCCGTTTCAGGGCTCTCAGCAGAGGTCCAAAACGGATCAGTTTTGCCCTAATACATTCTGAATGGAAAAGGATCCGCTCAGAATGCATCAGTTTGCCTTCGTTCCGCCTCTATTCCGCTCTGGAGGGGGACACCAAAACGTTGCCTGCAGCGTTTTGCTGTCTGACTGACGAAACTGAGCCAAACAGATCCGTCCTGGCACACAATGTCAAAGTCAATGGGGACAGATCCGTTTTCACTGACACAATATGGTGCAATAGAAAACGGATCCGCCCGCCATTGACTTTCAACGGTGTTCAAGACGGCTCCGTCTTGGCTATGTTAAAGATAATACAAACGGATCCGTTCTGAACGGATGCATGCGGTTCTATTATCGGTGCAGATCCGCACCAAATGCGAGTGTGAAAGTAGCCCTAATTCCATAATTCTTTTTAGAAGTTGAAGCAACAGAAATCTGTAAGTGGTATCAACGGGGTTAGAAGGTTCTGTGGAGCTCTTTTATTTTTTACATTTTGCAGATATAGATTCAAGGTGAAAGGAATAGGAGCAGTAGGACTAAAAGGGTTTATCCAGAATAAATCATCAGTATTAGGCCTCATGCACCCGACCGTTGTTGTGTTCCGTTCCGCAAAATGGGGTTCCGTTGTTCCGTGATCCGATTCCGTTTTTGTTTCCGTGTGTCTTCCTTTATTTTTGGAGGATCACCAGACATGAAGGAAAGTAAAAGAAAATCTAAGTCAAGTTTGCCATGCAAATGATAGGAAAAAAACGGACGCGGACGCCGAGTTTTCAACGGACCCATTGAAAGTCAATGGGTCCGCAGAAAATCACAAAAAACAACGGAACAACGGACACGGAATAAAACAACGGTCGTGTGCATGAGGCCTTAGATCGACGGAGGTTTGAAAGCTGGCACCCCTGCCACGGCGCTCCGTGAGAGCTTGGGCCTCTTTCTAAGCCAGTGATGTCACCGTACATCAGTCACGTGACCTAGGCACAATCCCACTCAAGCGAAAGGGTCTGAGTTGCAATACCAAGCACAGCCGCTATACAATATATGGAGCTATGCTTGGTGAGCGCTGCAGAACTTTTACACAGCTGTGGGTGTGCCGGGTATTGGACCCCCACCAATCTGATATTAATGACCTACCTTGAGGATAGACCACCAATATTCAGAACCCCTTTTAATATCTGTTGTTGACTGTGAGGAGGAGCGGAGGGAGGAGCACTGGGTGGCGGGGGACAAAGTAACAGCTCCATGGGGGAAAATGGAGTTGACATAAAATTTCCCATTCCAGAACTTGAAGGCTGGAGAAGTCCGACACGCAAACCATTCAGCTTACAAAAAAATATAAAGATTTAGTAGAGTCAAGTTTTTATTTTTGGATGGAGAAATTCTCTATATATTAGATTTGATTGACAACACTTATCGGTTAGAATAAAACATTTATTCATCATGGTGGTCTTCACAGGTGGAGACTCTTGGATGGAGCAACAAGCAAGAGAGAGTAGCTACAAGGAGCAGACCGCGGCATTACACGGGCACCGTTCCGTTGTTATTCCGCATGACGGATGCGGACCCATCCATTCATTTCATTGGGTCCGCAAATCCGGAGATGCGGAGCGGAAGAACAGAACACTACGGAAGCACTACGGAGTGCTTTCTGGCGTTCCGTTCCGTGCTTCCGCACCGCAAAAAGAGAGAGCATCTATCTTTTTTTTCTATCTTTTTGCGGAACGGAAGGATCGTGGACCCATTCAAGTGAATGGGTCCACGATCCCCATGCGCCTGCCCCACGGATGGTGCCCGTGCATTGTGGACCGCAATTTGCGGTCCACAGCACGGGCACTGGCTTCACACGAGCCCTAAAGTAGACACCTTTAAGAGCTTTTTAAAATGTCCAAAAATGGTCCATTTATCCTTAAAAGGACCATCCTCTGAACTATATGAGAAGACAACTTTTGGGATTGATAAGGATATATTGCATATTGTACCTGGAGCGATTTCATGTCCCACATGCCAGAAAATAAAATAAAAAGTTTCTTCTCAAAGATTCTTGCAGCTGGCTGATAAGGAAACATGTCTCTACATAATATACTGAAGTCATTAGACAGAATTTCTGCAGCAAAGCACCAGATATTGTAGTGAAGATTTTCATTCAATTAAATAGTATTTCAGAAGAAATTAAACCCTAGGAGCTCTGAGTCTGAAACTTCTGATGTAGAGAGGCCTCGGGGTATACTGGGAGAAGGCTTTATAATGATACATTTCCCAGGATTGAGAATTGTAAGATATTCCCTTTATTAATATTTATTATACATGTAATTAGAACTCAGAGGGGAAAGTATAGCTGCTTTCTTCCATAAAACAGTGCCTCAACTGTCCACAGGTTGTGTGTGGTATTGCAGCTTAATCATTCACTTGAATGGAGCTGAGCAGCAATACGACATATAACCTATGGGAAGGTGTGGTACTGTTCTAATCATGAACAACACCATTAGTCACAGTGGAGAGCCACTAAGCAAAACAGGCTCCCACATTACATGGACTGGATGCATGCTATACCGCATTTACCCTATAGCGGCCACTGCAGGGGAAACGTGTGTCCGGAATTATATTTCCTAATTACAGGGGTTATCCCATGACTAGTGTAAAAAAAGAAAATCAGACATCATATAGGACATGACAATTAGGGATGAGCGAACCCGAACTTTACAGGTGCGGGTTCGGCATTTGGGTAGTGGAGGAAACCCGTTATGGATTCCGCTACAACGGAATATAACGGAATTCTATGATGGAATGCTAAATGGAAGAGGCATTCCGGTTTAATCCGTCATAATAGAAGTCTATGGCCAAGCATATAGGATCCCGTCTGGTTTCCGTTTTTCTTCCTGCAGGAAACCTTCATCTGGAAGGATCGCAGAAAGGCGCGTCGGGGTTGGCGCCATCCTGGAGGAGACACAATATGGGTAACTGATTTTGTCCTATATTCTGCCATAGCACTTGAAATAGCACTTGAAATTGAATTGGGTTTGTTTGGATTATGAATTGTTACCACTGTGTTCTCTCCCAGTGATGCCGCCATTTTCCCTACACTTGTTTTTAATATTTTATATTTGATGAATTTTGTTAATAAAGTATACTTTTATTTCATGCGGTCTGGCAGTTTTTTGTAGGTACTTTTAAATGTTTAATTACATGCAATTTCAAAAGTATTTAGATCCAGGTGCTGGTTTGAAAACTGTAGAATTTTTTTTGTGGGACAACCTCTATAATGTAAAAGGGGTTATTTGAGACTGGGAATAACTTGTAATTTGGCCAGGGAAGTGCAGGGATTAAAAAAAGACCACCTGTCACCGAAGCTCCAGTTCCAGCACTAAGCTCCCTTCTGAGGTAATTAACTTTAAAGGGGTATTCCCATCACTGACAATGGGGGCATATTGCTAGGATATGCCCCTATTGTCTGATAGGTGCGGGTCCCACCTCTGGGACCCGCACTTACAATGAGAACGGAGTGGGGAGAGCTGTGACTGGAGGACCCCAGATTTCCCAGGGTCCGTCCACCACCAAGCGCTGCTCCCATAGAAGTGAATGGAAGCGCATTGCGCACGCGCGGCCCCTGCTCCCATTCATTTTTATGGGGCAGACGGAAATAGCCGGGCCAGTGCTCAGCTATTTTCGGCGGCCCCATAGAAATTTTACATGCGCAGTGTGCCCTCCGTTCATTTTCCCGCTCCGTTCTCATTGTAGGTGCGTGTCCCAGAGGTGGGATCCGCACCTATCAGACAATGGGGGCATATCCTAGCGATATGCCCCCCTTGTCTGTGATGGGAATACCCCTTTAACATCAACTAGGGCCATAGATTTCCCCTGCAGTGGCCACTACAGGGGAAATGTAGTATTGCATGTGACCATTCAAATGAATGGGCGAACAACATAATATATGGCTGCTCCAAGCCCAACAGAGTTGGAGGCTCTTTTGCTTAGTGGCTCTCCACTCTAATAGAGAGGGGTCCCAAGTGGGACACCCCCTCCCTTCCATGATGTCCATAAGCTCTAAAAGGGCTTCTAGACAAGACATGTCTAGTCGAGAGAACCATTTTACCATCCTGTCAAATAAAAATTCTGCCTAGTTACGCAATTCTCATTCTGAGCAGCCCATGTGCTGTCCCCCTCCATTATAACAAATGGGAAACAGAGCGTCCACTCATTTACCTTCTTCCCATGGGAGGTGATGTTCGAAAGGGTCAGATCCTCTCCATTAAGGTGGAACATGAAGCTGGTGAGGCCCAATGCAACATCGGTAACACAGCCACCCGCCTACTGTACCTACTGTGGTGGAGGAGCCTTTGAATTATCTCATGCCCCAATGCCCGGGTGTATCTGCTATCTACTGTAAAAAAAAAATATAGGATTTTTAATTCATGGACTTAGCTGTACTAATAAGAATATTAGATGAGGAGCCTTTGAAATGTTCTTTCCATTCATACAGCACGTGCAATTGCCCATTTTAACGTCTGAATTCACCCTAGTCCATTGGCACAGCAGAAATCCCCAGAAATAGGCAGCGTCTGCGCCACATCAAGTCCTTTTTTTTTTTTTTTAAACAATATCACTTCCCGTTTCTCACATCAAATGAACAATAAAGCCGAAGAAATATCACACTAGAAAAAAAAATTGGCACAATCCCACACACAGGGTAGCTGAACGCTACAATATAGATCAGATTATCTGGCTGCACAAAGGCAAAAAAAAAAAAAACACACAAAAAATGTCTGGCTGTAAAATGTCTGTGTAGCAGAGATCTTTCAATATTACGATTTAACGAGCTGCAGAGGAAATCACGCTGATAATATACTGTGGATGGATCATACTGTGTAACAGTATGAGGAGATGGGGGAGGGGATACCGTGGCAGCCCTATACCATCGAGCTAAAGTGAAGCTCTACCTTTCATTGGCATTGGATGTATATTCAGCAAGTGTTGTTCAGTGTAGTGTTTGAAAGCTCTCCTGTTGGTACGGGAAACCATCAACATGTTTAATCTGCTTAGCTGGTTAACACCTGAATGCCCCCTGCTGCTATGATCATTAAAACATAGATCAATTTCTAATTAACACAATTGGTATTCATTGGTTGATTAGACAAACTGGATGAAAAGGGTTTTCCGACATTTTACTACTGACGTATCCTCAGGCCTTCTCCGTGCCTACCAGCACAGTGCCATACATTGCATATATGGTGGCTGTGCTTGGTACCACAGCACAGCCCCATTCACTTCAATGGGACTGAGCTGCGCCTAGGCCACGTGATTGATGAACATGTTGTCACTGGCCTAGGGAAAGCAGCAAAGAAGGCCACGTGATTGATGAACATGTTGTCACTGGCCTAGGGAAAGCAGCAAAGAAGGCCACGTGATTGATGAACATGTTGTCACTGGCCTAGGGAAAGCAGCAAAGAAGGCCACGGCGCTACTGCGAGTGCTGCGCTGCCTTCTTGAACAGCTGATCGGCGGAAGTTCCGGCTGCTGGACCCCCACCGATCAGATACTGATGATCTATTCTAAGGATAGGTCATCAGTAGTAAAATGTCAGAAAACTCCTTTAGGTCATAACAAGGTCCATCAACAGCAGTTTTTTCTGAGCTGCACAGAGAAAAATCAGGTTGGAAATTTAAATAAAACCAAGGAAACCATCAGCATGTTGTTGTTGACAGATTAGTCTATTGGCACTGAACGCCCCCTTCTGTCATTCTAATTAATACATGAATAGTAACTGCAGATTTCACACATTAACCAGATTAGCTGGACATCCAAGCCATAAGAGATCTGTCAACAGTAGGTTTCCTGGTAACACAATATTTTTCTGTTCTACAATTAAGACCTCGTGCACACAAACTTATTTTGTTTCCGTGTCCGTTCCGTTTTTTTTGCGGATAGGATGCGGACCCATTCATTTGAAAGGGTCTGCAAAAAATGCGGACAGCACACCGTGTGCTGTCCGCATCCGTATGTCCGTTCCGTAGCCCCCCAAAAAAATAGAACATGTCCTATTCTTGACTGTTTTAGGCATTGTTACAATGTATCCGCAAATAAAAAAACGGATGACATACAGATGTCATCCGTTTTTTTTTCCGGAGCCGCAATTTGCGGACCGCAAAACATATACGGTCGTGTGCATGTAGCCTAAAACTAACAAATATAAGTGTAGCAGTTCTAAACTTGAGTGTGATATCACGTCACATAAGCCACTGTGTCAGGTACTTACCTGTCCATGCTCTTGCAGCTAGTCGGTCCCCTCTAATGTGGCGTCGCTGGCGGCACTTCGTTACCGAGGCAACCAGCCCAGTTGACAGTGTGGCTGATCGGCTAATGAGACTAGGCCCCAGCGTCATTTGGTTCCTGTCGGCAGGATATTTAAACAGGCAACTGCTGACCACAGTTGCCTGTGATTGGTCTTCTTGCCTCACACGCTTAGGCCTCATGCACATGACTGTATGTATTTTGCAGTCTGCAAAAAACGGATCCGCAAAAAATACATGACATCTGTGTGCATTCCATATATTTGCGGAACAACAGAACAGCTGGACCTTACTAGAACAGTACTACCCTTGTCCGTAATGCAGACATGTTCTATTTTTTTGCGGAGCGGAAATACAGACATACGGAAACGGAATGCACACGGATTAACTTCAGTTTTTTTTGCAGACCCATTGAAATGAATGGTTCCGTATACGGTCCACAAAAAAACGGAACGGACAAGGAAAGAAAATACGTTCGTGTGCGCACACGACCGTATGGTCTTGCGATCCGTTTTAAACTGATCGATTTTTCCGTTTTTTTGTTTCAGTAGTGTTTCCATTCTGTTTTTGCTGTTCCATTTTTCCGTTTGGTTTCCGCTTGTGATTAGTTTTTTTGTGAATTGCAAACGGAAACGGAAGCATGTAATAATGTTTAAACAGTAAGTACATTAACAAATTGGGCTGGGCATAACATTTTCAATAGATGGTTCTGCAAAAACGGAACGGATACGGAATACATACAGATGCATTCCGGATGCTTTCCGTTTTTTTTTTTGCGGACCCATTGACTTGAATAGAGCCATGGATCGTTATTTGCGGGCAATAATAGGACATGTTCTATCTTTGAACGGAAATACAGAAACAGAATGCACACTGAGTACCTTACGTTTTTTTTGCAGATCCATGGAAATAAATGGTTCCATATACAGTCCGTATACGGAACGCAAAAAACTGAACGTAAATGGAAAACAAAACGTTTGTGTGCAAGAGGCATCAGGGTCCATTCACACGTCAGTAGAATGGGTCCAGGTCCGTTCTGCAACATTGCGGAACGAATCCGGATCCATTAATTCTTTATGGGGCCGAAAGAGATGCGGACAGCACACAGTGTGCTGTACTCATCCGCATTTCCGGAGCGCGCCCCCGATCTTCCGGTCCGCGGCTCCCAAAAAAAATAGAACATGTTCTATTCTTGTTCGCAATTGTGGACAAGAATAGGCAGTTCTATGGGGGTGCTGGCCGGGTGTATTGTGGATCTGCAATTTGCGGATCCGCAATACACTACGGACGTGTGAATGGACCCTAAGTTTGTGTTTCATGTGGATTCCTGGTCGTTATCTCCTGGTTTTGACCCTGCTTGTATATTAGGCCCCCTGCACACGAACGTGTGCACCCCGTGGTCGTGCTGCGGCCCGCAAAATACGAGCCGCAATGCACGAACACAGTCCGTGGGGCAGCCGCAGCAGATCGCGGACCCATTCACTTAAATGGGTCCGCGATCCGTCCGTTCCGCAAAAAGATAGGACATGTTCTATCTCCGTAGTGCTTCCGTAGGGTTCCGTTCTGTGCTTCCGTTCCGCACCATAATGCATCTCCTGATTGTCGGACCCATTCAAGTAAATGGGTCCGCATCCGTGATGCGAAATGCCCACTGAACGGCAATCTTTCTGACGTCCCCTTTTGTCTTTTCTAAGTAGATCCTGCCCACTTAGTCAGGTCTGAGCCCGTCGACCAGTTGGGGGCCCTCGTTTAGGGCAGATCGTCCAAGTAAGTAGGGACAGTGGTGTGGGTAGTGGTCAGCAGTGATGGCCAGTTCGCAGTGTTCGCCAGCGAATACATGCGGGCTGCCATCTTGACTCACAATTCCGGCGATGCACAGGTAAGCCCTTACCTGTGCCATGAGCCGATCTGAAACAAATGCGCTCACTGGGAGCAGGCAGTTCCGAGAACAGCCGCCGGGGGCCTTCATCGGGCTGTTCTCAAACTGCCTGCTCCCGGAGACCGCATTTGTTTCAGACCGGCTCGCGGCACAGGTAAGGGCTTACCTGTGCATCGCCGGACTTGTGAGTCAAGATGGCAGCCCGCATGTGTTCGCTGGCGAATACTGCAAACTGGCCATCACTGGTGGTTAGGTCTGCACTGTTCCCTACCTGACATGACACATTGAAAGCCATTGAAAAAGTCAATCAGAATTTTCCTGCCATTGTTTACAGGGGGTATGGGGTCCCCGTTCTCATGATCGGTGGGGTTCCTATTCCCTATCCACCACACAAGGATAGAACAGATCAGCAGAAGATTAAAAGGGTTTTCTGAGATTTTTATACTGATGACCTATCCTCAGGATAGGTCATCAGTATCTGATTGCTGGGGGTCCAACACCTTATCAAGCACAGCGCAGTACATTAAATAGCGGCTGTGCTTGGTATCGCAACTGAGCCCCATTCACTTCTATGGGGCTGAGCTGCTCCTAGGCCATGTGACCGATGAATGTGTCATCAGTGGCTTAGGAAAAGCTGAGAGAAAGCAGTGGCGCTCAGAGGAGTTCCGCTGCCTTTTCAAACAGCTGATCAACGGGGGGTACCAGGTGTCAAAACCCACACCGATCAGATACTGATGAGCTACTGTATCTCAACCTATCTCTGTAGTGAGAAGGGGCCCAGTGGTAAACTTCTCCTGCTTGATGACAGACTCACAGCACTTTCCTTCAACCATCAAGAGAGGACCCAGTGGTAAATGTCTTCTGCTTCCTGACGGAGATTCATCTCCGTACATCAAATGTATAGGCTCCAGCGAGGCAAATTCGTAATCACTAAAGTATCGCAAGAGTTCAGTGCTAACTCTGTTCACCTTGCCGGAGCTCACACACTTAAATGTTGTATGGAGATGGGTCTCCAGCTATTATGACCCTGCTGCAGTGAGGGATACTATTAAGACACCCATTACACCTGGACACGACTTACCCAGTCATATCACTAAAACCCTTCATCCCACATGGACATTACAGCTGCTATTGCAAAAGTACTAATGCCCACCATAGATTCTGCAAGAAGAGACTTGAGAGGAAGGAGGGCCATAACTCGCAACCTTGCCAAAGGCCACATGTCGTTATCTGGGACAGAATTGCACCGTGTACAAATGGAACTGTGTCTTCTATATTTGGATGTACTACAACTCCCTTTTTGCACTTAAGCAAAAAAGGTGTTTGTTCTGCTACGTTTGGCCTGGGTAATGGCTCCCACACCATACGCTTGCATTTCACACACCCTGCCGTACACCCATACAAGCACCTAACATCACGAGAATACCATCAGGCAGGAGCCCAGAACCAGGGTGCACCCCAGGTGAAGAAAAAGTGCCCCTTCCTTTTCCTGCACCATTATCGCTCCCATCGTCTGCTTCAGATCATAAGGGGAATGCTGCAGATGTGAATGATGCGTATGTACATCATATGAAAGGAAAGTTTTTAACAACATTAGGGATCTGCATGTGGGAACAGGACCGGCAGTGACAGACTTCCCTTGACCCAGCAGTTTTAAAAGTCCACTTCATTTAATTTAGCATTGAGCAGAATACAGGACAAATAAGTTGTGCAATCACTTGGGTGAAGACACGCCAGCACAAACAAACACAAATCACAAAATCAGCCTTGTCCATCTGGGCACTTACTAAAGTACATCAACAGTATATGTACCTCAGCTAGGTACACGTCACAAGGAGATCAGGCCTTTAGAGGAGATGGGTCTACCAGCTTCAAGGCCCTGACTCTGGGTCTGAGTCCTCTATTTATTCTCTAGTAACAACTCCAGTCACTAAACCTGAGAACTACTCAGGCTAGGGGTAACAGCTGTACTTCCGTGGAGTGGAATGGTAGGTCCTCTACCAATCCTACCTACCATTCCAAAAAAACATCCATCCCATAAATAAAGTCTGAATAAATCAGTTCCAGCAAACTATACAGCCTTTTATCTCACCCATCTGGATTCTTTTTACCTCACCCATCTCAGCAAACCCCCTCCAGTACTTTAACAAAGACATTGTTATACAACATAAAAAAAAGGTACTTTGCATCCAATCATCTCTTCCTTCTCATACAAGTGTTGTCCTTGTAGGTAAGAACTAGTGCTACCGTGTTTCCCCGAAAATAAGACATCCCCCGAAAATAAGACCTACCTCTAGTTTTGCCTATTGCTGTAATATAAGGCATCCCCCCGAAAATAAGGCCTCTCCGATAATAAAGCATCCCCCGAAAATAAGGCCTTTACCGATTATAATGCATCGGCCAAACATACCGTAATGCCTCCCCGATTATAAAGCATCCGTCGAACATAATGACTCCCCAATTATAAATCATCGGCCGGACATAATGCCTCCCCGATTATAAAGAAAGCCACCCCAGCATGTAAGGAGCTCACTGATTGGCCGCAGCCGCCGCCAGGACAAGCTGCCGCCTTCTTCCGCTCGCTGCTCGCTCTGCCCTGATGGAGTCTCACAACTTGGCTGGCACGGACACACAGGGGACGGGGTGACAGGTAGGGGGGGGGGAATATCTGATGGAAGGTGGGGGATGTCTGGTGAAGATGGGGGGGGGGAGACTAAAAACGGTAATTAAAATGACACAGGGTGATCAGAGGGTGGAATCAAAATGACACAGGGTGGGGAGGGGGATCATTTAAAATGACACAGGGGGATCAGAGGGGGGAATCAAAATGACACAGGAGGATCAGAAGGAGGTACTAAAATGCTATAGTAAGCCCCCCCCTCCGATTCTCCTGTACCATTTTGATTCCCCCTTCTGATCCCCCTGTGTCATTTTAAGTGATCCCCCTCCCCACCCTGATACCCCTGTGTCATTTTGATTCCCTTCTCTGATCACCCTGTGTCATTTTAAGTGATCCCCCTCCCCACCCTGATACCCCTGTGTCATTTTGATTCCCTTCTCTGATCACCCTGTGCCATTTTAAGTGATCCCCCTCCCCATCCTAATTTCCTTTTTTTTTTGTTCAACAATAAATGTTTACCGTATTTTTCTTCATAGAAAAATAAGACATCCCCTGAAAATAAGACCTAGCGCATCTTTTGGAGCAAAAAATTAATATAAGACACTGTCTTATTTTCGGGGAAACAGGTTACAGCATTTACATTTGGTTGCTCTCCAGTGCCACCTAGTGGACAAAACATTAGAAGCTGTGATGTGCAGATGTCGCTTTTTGTGCTGTGTAAGGCTACTTTCACATTAGCGTTGTTTGCGCATCCATCATGGATCTGCAAAAACGCTTCCGTTACAATAATACAACCGCATGCATCCGTCATGAATGGATCAGGTTGTATTATGTCTTCTATAGCCATGACAATGTAAGTCAATGGTGACGGATCAGTTTTCTCTGACACAATAGAAAACGGATCTGTCCACATTGACTTACATTGTGTGACAGGACGGATCCGTCTTGCTCCGCACCACATCGCGGACAGAAAAATGCTGCAGGCAGCGTTATAGTGTCCACCTCCAGAGCGGAATGGTGACTGATCGGAGGCAAACTGATGCATTCTGAG
Organism: Bufo bufo; assembly: GCF_905171765.1. Lineage (NCBI taxonomy): Eukaryota > Metazoa > Chordata > Amphibia > Anura > Bufonidae > Bufo > Bufo bufo. The sequence goes on from NC_053389.1 coordinate 252,786,670, forward strand.
CGGATCCTTTTCCATTCAGAATGCATTAGGGCAAAACTGATCCGTTTTGGACCGCTTGTGAGAGCCCATGACGGATCTCACAAAGGGAAAGCCAAAACGCTAATGTGAAAGTAGCCTTGACTGATGTGCCTCTGTACTGTGATCTTCTCATCCTGCAGTAACACATCATAACTGTAAGCATTTTGCATACTGCGTATCTTGCATTTTTTATACTGAGTGGTTAAAAAATAAACATGAATCATGGCGTACATTCTTATAATATTAAATATTGATCACATTGTTCTCCTGTAAATTTGGATTTTAACATTTCATGAGTCTAGTCTCAGTATTATCCTCATAGCACCCGCCCTTTATGTTTGTAATGGTGGACAAGAAAGCAGAATATATGGAGGGTTTTGTAAGCCTCTGGATATACAGAACATCTGTTGGGCACTTAGGATAGATAGATAGATAGATAGATAGATAGATAGATAGATAGATAGATAGATAGATAGATAGATAGATAGATAGATAGATAGATAGATACAGTGGATATAAAAAGTCTACACACCCCTGTTAAAATGTCAAGTTTCTGTGCTGTAAAAAGATGAGACAAAGGTAAATCATTTCAGAACTTTTTCCACCTTTAATGTGACCTATAAACTGTACAACTCAATTGAAAAACAAACTGAAATCTTTTAGGTGGAGGGAAGAAAACAAAAAAAAGCTAAAATAATGTGGTTGCGTAAATGTGCACCCCCTCTTATAACGGGGGATGTAGCTGTGTTCAGAATTAAGCAATCACATTCAAAATCATGTTAAATAGGAGTCAGCATACACCGGCCATCATTTAAAGTGCCTCTGATTAACCCCAAATAAAGTTCAGCTGCTCTAGTTGGTCTTTCCTGAAATTTTCTTAGTCGCATCCGACAGCAAAAGCCATGGTCCACAGAGAGCTTCCAAAGCATCAGAGGGATCTCATTGTTAAAAGGTATCAGTCAGGAGAAGGGTACAAAAGAATTTCCAAGGCATTAGATATACCATGGAACACAGTGAAGACAGTCGTCATCAAGTGGAGAAAATATGGCACAACAGTGACATTACCAAGAACTGGACGTCCCTCCAAAATTTATGAAAAGACGAGAGAAGAAAACTGGTCTGGGAGGCTACCAAGAGGCCTACAGCAACATTAAAGGAGCTGCAGGAATATCGGGCAAGTACTGGCTGTGTGGTACATGTGACAACATCTCCTGTATTCTTCATATATCTGGGCTATGGGGTAGAGTGGCAAGATGAAAGCCTTTTCTTACGAAGAAAAACATCCACTACATTTTGCAAAAACACATCTGAAGTCTCCCAAAAGCATGTGGGAAAAGGTGTTATGGTCTGATGAAACCAAGGTTGAACTTTTTGGCCATAATTCTAAAAGATATGTTTGGGGCAAAAACAACACTGCACATCACCAAAAGAACCCCATACTCACAGTGAAGCATGGTGGTGGCAGCATCATGCCAAGGGGCTGTTTTTCTTCAGCTGGAACTGGGGCCTTAGTTAAGCTAGAGGGAATTATGAACAGTTTCAAATACCAGTCAATATTGGCACAAAATCTTCAGGCTTCTGCTAGAAAGCTGAACATGAAGAGGAACTTCATCTTTCATGACAACGACCCAAAGCATACCTCCAAATCAACCAAGGAATGGCTTCACCAGAAGAAGATTAAAGTATTGGAATGGCCCAGCTAGAGCCCAGAACTGAATCCGACTGAAAATCTGTGGGGTGTTCTGAAGAGGGCTGTGCACAGGAGATGTCCTCAAATCTGACAGATTTGGAGTGTTTTTGCAAAGAAGAGTGGGCAAATCTTGCCAAGTCAAAATGTGCCATGCTGATAGACTCATACCCAAAAAGACTGAGTGCTGTAATAAAATCAAAAGGTGCTTCAACAAAGTATTAGTTTAAGGGTGTGCACACTTATGCAACCATATTATTTTATTTTTATATTATTTCTTCCCTCCACCTAAAAGATTTCAGTTTGTTTTACAATTGAGTGGTACAGTTTATAGGTCACATTAAAGGTGGAAAAGGTTCTGAAATGATTTATCTTTGTCTCATTTATTTACATCACAGAAACCTGACATTTTACTCAGGGGTGTGTAGACTTTTTATATCCACTGTAGATAGATAGATATTGTTGTCACTGCTTGAGAAAAGTCCCACTGAGAGGACTGAAACGTTGCTGCTATTTGGTGAATAAACGCACGTTTTTCTTTGGAAGTGCCGTGGAGTTCGTTTTGTTTCTATTGTTTGGTGTGTGGATCGCCTCTACAGCCACTGGCACTCCGTCCTACTTATTTACTGCTGTGCTGCCTGACATTTTTTGTTTTGTTGTAGATAGATAGATAGATTATGATAGATATGAGATGGATAGATAGATATAGATAATAGATAGATTAGATAGATAGATAGATAGATAGATAGATAGATAGATAGATAGATAGATAGATATGAGATAGATAGATAGATAGATTATGATATATATTAGATAGATATGAGATATATAGATAGATAGATAGATAGATAGATAGATAGATAGATGGATAGATGGATTATTCAATATACACTCACCTAAAGAATTATTAGGAACACCTGTTCTATTTCTCATTAATGCAATTATCTAGTCAACCAATCACATGGCAGTTGCTTCAATGCATTTAGGGGGGTGGTCCTGGTCAAGACAATCTCCTGAACTCCAAACTGAATCTCATAATGGGAAAGAAAGGTGATTTAAGCAATTTTGAGCGTGGCATGGTTGTTGGTGCCAGACGGGCCGGTCTGAGTATTTCACAATCTGCTCAGTTACTGGGATTTTCACGCACAACCATTTCTAGGGTTTACAAAGAATGGTGTGAAAAGGGAAAAACATCCAGTATGCGGCAGTCCTGTGGGCAAAAATGCCTTGTGGATGCTAGAGGTCAGAGGAGAATGGGCCGACTGATTCAAGCTGATAGAAGAGCAACGTTGACTGAAATAACCACTCGTTACAACCGAGGTATGCAGCAAAGCATTTGTGAAGCCACAACACGCACAACCTTGAGGTGGATGGGCTACAACAGCAGAAGACCCCACCGGGTACCACTCATCTCCACTACAAATAGGAAAAAGAGGCTACAATTTGCACGAGCTCACCAAAATTGGATTGTTGAAGACTGGAAAAATGTTGCCTGGTCTGATGAGTCTCGATTTCTGTTGAGACATTCAAATGGTAGAGTCCGAATTTGGCGTAAACAGAATGAGAACATGTATCCATCCTCTGATGGCTACTTCCAGCAGGATAATGCACCATGTCACAAAGCTCGAATCATTTCAAATTGGTTTCTTGAACATGACAATGGGTTCACTGTACTAAAATGGCCCCCACAGTCACCAGATCTCAACCCAATAGAGCATCTTTGGGATGTGGTGGAACGGGAGCTTCGTGCCCTGGATGTGCATCCCTCAAATCTCCATCAACTGCAAGATGCTATCCTATCAATATGGGCCAACATTTCTAAAGAATGCTATCAGCACCTTGTTGAATCAATGCCACGTAGAATTAAGGCAGTTCTGAAGGCAAAAGGGGGTCCAACACCGTATTAGTATGGTGTTCCTAATAATTCTTTAGGTGAGTGTATATTAGATAGATATGAGATAGATAGATAGATAGATAGATAGATAGATAGATAGATATGGGATAGATAGAATAGAATAGAATAGAATAGATAGTTAGATAGATAGATAGATAGATAGAAGAGATACATATGAGATAGATATGAGATAGATAGATAGATAGATAGATAGATAGATATTATATAGATAGATAGATTATGATAGATATGAGATGGATAGATAGATAGATATAGATAATAGATAGATACGATAGATAGATAGATAGATAGATAGATAGATAGATAGATAGATAGATAGATAGATATGAGATAGATAGATAGATAGATAGATAGATAGATAGATAGATAGATAGATAAAAGTGCCTTTGTGCACCGTCATTTTTATGCGGCGGTCCATAAATTAAAGGGCTTTCTAATCACCCGGATGCAATCTGCTTCTTTATAGAGACATAAAGGATTAATGGACATTTTTTCATGTTCTATTCATGTATCAGCTTAACCTGAGAAGAGAAATCACTATTCAGGAGAATTACTAAAGACCCCCACAGGAACAGGCGGATATTTATGTCGGTAATTTTAAAGAAATCAGCCATTTCTATTACAGTTGTAATCCCGTCTCATTCTGGATGTATTAGGTCGGTGCTGGCTCAGCGCATTGCTTCAGCCTGCTGGACTTCTGCAAGCTATCTCTGCCCGCTTCCACCATCCTTACCCTGGCTGCTCAGGTCCAGTTACAGGGGCGACATTCATGAAGACTAGTGGTGGCCATTCATGGACAGATGGATTCATGGGTAATGAGACTGCACAGCTTGTCCTTGTACCCCCTAAATTTCAACAGGCAAATATTATTTCATAAACCCAATGCCCTAACCACTGAATGCACCCCAATGCGGAATAAAAGACTGAACACTCAAGCCCTCCTTATTGTTCTGGAAAAATAATGCCAGCTGCAATGCCAAACACATTCTGAATAGGGTCATGTTCACATCTGGTTCAGCGCCATTATTACAGATTCTGTCAGAGAATGAAGGGAGAGGCTGGGTGTATGCTCAACCTGCTGCTCCATCAGGACGAGAATATGGGACCTCCATCCTCGGGATTGTTGGGGGGTCTCAGCACTTGGACCCCCACCAATCAGTAGGGAGTAACTTTTATGCTTGGCACAATCCCTTTAAGGAAAATTGTCTACTTCTAGGCATCAAGGGCTGGCACAAACAGACACGCAGGACCAGACCCTTACGTAATCATCTACACTTCAAGGGTCAGGACTCATCTAGACATCTAGAGTCAGGTGGTCGCTTATTCAAATATCCAAGTGGAGGAGCGCGCTCACTGGAGCTTTGCAGGACAGGCTGTCACATGTTGCTTGGTTGTCCAGGCAGTCAGACCATCCATTTTCTCCTCTGCGTCTTCCACATTTATGTCTGGCGAGAGAGGCAGTAACATAATTACACCTGGTAACAACTACAGCTCACACTGGAGAGTCATCCAGCTTTTCCAGGCTCCAAAATGGGAAATCATAGTTTTTCAACAATATAGGATATAACCAGGATATGTGACTTCATGACTGCAGGTTTACCATTCAGTAGTCCAGATGTTGCAAAACTACAAACCCTAGCATTCTTGGGCAGCCTACAGCTATCTGGGCATGGTGGGAGTTGTAGTTTTGCAACAGCTGGAGGGCCGCAGGTTGAGCATCCCTAGTCTAGGTGATAACAACCCCTGTAGGATCTAAAATGGACCTCGTATTGGTTATAACCCTGCTGTCCTAGAAAAAAAAACAATTTTCCATATAGTTTCACTTTTGATCAGAGTCAGCAGAATGGTGGAATCTTCTCCTGCCATGAGACGTCTAATTCCATTATGATTAGTATTAGTTTTGGTGCAGAGTTGTAACAACCCGAAAGTGGTGTTACCACTCATGCACCCTGCTACTGTATTTAATGGTCTAACATAAATGTCATCTACAGTAAGTATTCTGTTCCAGGTTCACCACAATGTGCATCTGTTATACATGTAATACACCTGGTTCACCAGCAGGCAGCAGACACTGCAGAGCTACAGGTAGAGAGAATGGAACTTGCCATTCTATTCTAACCCCCCTCTGGAGAGAGGTGGGCTAGCCCTACTTCCTGAAGGAAGAGTGGGGACCAGTTAGAGTTGGTCTAGTTTACCCCCAACAAGGGGAAGGGAGTGGAGGGGCACATCTCTGCTGGACGTGCCCACACCAGCCAGATCAACCTAAGCTCTGCTGGCCATGGAGGCAGAGGCCTAAAGCCTCAGAAGCCAGGAGTAAAGTTCCTTGGCTGAAACTGAGGGCTCATGCACACAAATGTTTTTTGCGTTCAGTATACTGGCCATTTCTTTAGTTCAGTATGCGTCACTTATACTAAACCATTAATTTCAATGGGTCAGCAACAAAAGTGTCTCCGTGTGCATTCCGTTTCCATATTTAAATTTTTCCATTCCGTTCAAAGCTATAACATGTCCTATTATTGCCCGCAAATCACGTTCCGTGGCTCCATTCAAGTCAATGGGTCCGCAAAAAAAAACGGAACTCATACGGAATGTACTACGTATGTCTTCCATATCCGTTCCAATTTTTTCAGAACCATCTATTGGAAATGTTATGCCCAGCCCAATTTTTTCTATGTAATTACTGTCTACTGTATATGCCATATGGAAACAATGAATGGAAAAACGAAACAGAACCAGAAACACTACTGAAACAAAAAAATGGAAAAACTGATCCGTTAAAAACGGCCCGCAAAACACTAAAAAAGCCATACGGTCGTGTGCATGAGTCCAAAGTCAGACTACAGAGAGAAAGAGATAAAGCAGAGTTGAGTTCCTGCCAGTTCATGCTAAAGCCTGCTGGAACCAAGACAAAGCCTGAAAACTGTTTGGAGAAACGTTTATTCAAGTAAAGATGCCATTGAACTTCATCTCAAGGTCTGGACTCAAGTTATTCTTTCAAATCCCTCAATTATTCCCTCTATTTATTGCTTCGGAGCCAAAGCCTGGGGTCCAGCGGTATCCAGATAGGAGCACCGTGACAAACATAAAGAGACATTTAGGCCGCACTACACCACTCGGTATCCCTACTACACCTGGGACGCGATAGAGGGGCCCTGGGGGGGGGGGGGGGAGACGCACGTTGCAGAGTCAGTTTTTGCATATCTTGATTGCAGATTCTCTGCGGCTTTATTTTCTATTTTTCCCACCATTTTTATGTTTTTTTGCAGGACGGCTGCAAATTGCAGGATGTGAAATCAAAGGAGGCTTTGAGGAAGCATGACAAGGGATATGTTACTATGGTAACAGGGCCTGCTGGCTGGGTTACGAGCCCGACTGCCAATATGGGAGAGAATGATTATTTGTTTGTATGGAAGGAAGGCGAGAAATAGCTGAAAGTGACAGATCTGGAGAGAGGCCCTGGAATGACTGTTTATGACAGACTGACCCTGATATGGAGGCCTAATACATGAGAGATGATAGTCTATCTGTAGAGAAGGTGCACTCACCATAGATACTCATACATACACACATGACTGCAGGGACCTAGCCAACATACTGTAAAGCCCTCCCAAACACAGATGTGACTATGTGCTGCTGGGATAGTGGGACAGGCACTGCTTTAAACATGTCCTGAAGGACTGCACAGTGCTCTGTTCAATGCTCCGAATCACTACCAGGGTAGGAGACATAGCAACCAACTACTAAAGGGGGACATTTCGACTCAGACATAGGCCCCTTGCAGACGAGCGTGTCCGGATTAGGTCCGGATGCGTCCCAGTGCATTGCGGCAAACCCGCGCGAGTAGGTACGCAATTTCAGTCAGTTTTGACTGCGATTGTGTTCCGTTGTTCAATTTTTATCGTGCGTGTGCAATGTGTTTTGCACGCGCGTGATAAAAAACTGACTGTGGTACCCAGACCCCAACTTCTTTACAGAAGTTCAGGTTTGGGTTCAAGGTTGTGTAGATTGTATTATTTTCCCTTATAACATGGTTATAAGGGAAAATAATAGCATTCTGAATACAGAATGCATAGTACAATAGGGCTGGAGGGGTTAAAAAAATAATAATTTAACTCACCTTAATCCACTTGTTTGCGCAGCCGGCATCTCTTCTGTCTTCATCTGTGAGGAAAAGGACCTTTGATGACATCACTACGCTCATCACATGGTCAGTCACATGATCCATCACCATGGTGATGGATCATGTGACGGACCATGTGATGAACGTAGTGATGTCATCAAAGGTCCTATTCCTCACAGAACAACACAGAAGAGATGCCGGCTGCGCAAACAAGTGGATTAAGGTAAGTTAAATTATTATTATTTTTTTTTTAACCCCTCCAGCCCTATTGTACTATGAATTCTGTATTCAGAATGCTATTATTTTCCCTTATAACCATGTTATAAGGGAAAATAATAATGATCGGGTCCCCATCCCGATCATCACCTAGCAACTGTGCGTGAAAATCGCACCGCATCCGCACTTGCTTGCAGATGTTTGCGATTTTCACGCAACCCCATTCATTTCTATGAGGCCTGCGTTGCGTGAAAAACGCACAAAGAGGAGCATGCTGCGATTTTCACGCAACACACAAGTGATGCGTGAAAATTACCGCTCATGTGCACAGCCCCATAGAAATGAATGGGTCCGGATTCAGTGCGGGTGCAATGCGTTCAACTCACGCATTGCACCCGTGTGAAAGAGGCCATAAGGTGCAGTTAGTGGTGAAATGTATATAAAGTGCCATGGAAAATTGAATACGACTCCATGCTAAGTTTTACTGTGGAGTCTTAAGGTTACTTTTTATGGTTGCATTATCCATTCTGGGTGGCGTTACTTTTTGCAATTCTTTTTGCTGTGACATCAATACTAGAGATGAGCGAAGTATTCAAAAATTCGATTTGCGGCATCTGATAGTAATAATACAGTGTAAAAAATTTTCAAAATCATACTTCATTTTGCTCGCGATGGGCCGGCTGCCGCCATCTTGATTGAAGATCTGGCACGAAATCTTGCTCGGCCTGTGATGACATCATGGCATGTGACTTTATGCGAGATAGTTCAGTCAAGATGGCGGTGGACAGCCCGTTGCGAGCAAATGGAGGAGGTAACTATGATTTTTTTTCTTTTTAACACTATTTCAGCTAAAATCAATTCGCTACCACGAAGCACGAGGAAATTCGGCTTTGCAGCGAATTGTATTTATCCTGAAATTCGGATTGAATTCCACTTCGGGTTTGATTTGCTGAACCCTAAATCACTACGTTATTTCTGTACTGTGACATCATACATGCATTATTCTTGCAATGTGACCTCACTGTTTGTATACAGTTTTGCTCACTGAGTTGCTTATCTCTGTACTGTGACATCATTGTCTGTATTATGTCAATATTGTGACATCAATGTGTGCACTATCCCTATACTGTGACTTCACTGTGCACATTATTTCACTATTATTACATTACTGTGTACAGTATCCCTGTACTGTGACATCACTGTGTGCCATAGTCTTGTGCCTCAGGGAGACCAATCATAAGCCTTCTGAACATATTGTTAAAAGTGGTCATGGTAAAATGGGGCCCCATTCCAAATTTCGCTATGGGGCCAATGGTTACTTGTTATGCTTTGCATCCAATTTCTTCTTCATGTTATACCATAAATCAGCTGCTAGCCAATGAGTGTGTAGGATAGCAATCATCACCACCTTCATTGCCATCTACCCGCCAAGTGAGAGACTGAGAAGACCTACTTGGTTCTTCAACCACCCCCCAAATCAGCAAAGTTAATGAACATCCTCAATATCTAAACCTATGACATTCAAAGGAACATCATCTAGAAACAGGAAATAGCAATTGTTCAATCCAACATCCCGTGGCACAACTCCATCCCATCCATGCAAAACTTGAAATTTTAACATTAAAGAGGTATTCCCATCTTAGACAATGGGGGCATATTGCTAGGACATGCCCCCATTGTCTGATAGGTGCGGGTCCCACCGCTAGGACTCGCACCTATATGGAGAATGGAGCGGGGAGCGCTGTGGCTGGAGGACCCCAGATTTCCAGGGGTCCGTCCACCACCAAGCGCTAATCCCCACCTCTCCCATAGAAGTGAATGGGAGAGTGCTGCGCATGCGCAGCCCATGCTCTCATTCATTTCTATGGGGCAGACGGCAATAGCTGAGCCAGCGCTCGGCTATTTTGGAGGGCGGCTGCGCATGCGCAGTGCCCTCTCCTTCACTTTCGGGGCTCCGTTCTCGATATAGGTGCAGGTCCCAGCGGTGGGACCCACACCTATAAGACAATGGGGGCATAGCCTAGCGATATGCCCCCATTGTCTGAGATGAGAAAACCCCTTTAAGCAGCCTGTGTGCTATCCCAATAGTTTAAATAATAATAATAATAATAATTTATTCATATAGCGCCAACATATTCTGCAGCACTTTAGAGTTCTGGGGTTCATATACAAACAGTCATAAATAGCATCGCAACCAGTGGCGTAGACGTGGGTTGCCAGCTCCCGGTGCAAGCCAAGTATTGCGCGCCCCCTAACCTGTGGACATGCCCCTGTTCACACAGACAGAACTGATTAGGGTCTTCTAAGACCCAGCAGCCCTGCTCAGTCCCCAAGACACCTGCTGATCAGGATCTCCAGGTCCACTAGCGTAGCTGCTTCCTTTATTCACTGCATAGCGCTCATTGGGGGTCATATAGTAAGTGCGCTACATCTGTTTTATGAGTAAAAAAGTCACGAATAAAAGCAACTTTTTAAATTCCCGTTCAGCAGTATTCTGTCATACAGGTGTTTTTGTGCTGTCTTTGCCAATTGGGAGTGGAGAGGAAGCCATGGGGGCATGGCGTGGGCTGGCTTGGGGACTGGACATCAGGCCTGAGACATTTACCATCTTTTACGCCTAGGAATAGGTATAAAAGAGGATAAAAAGCAATTTGAGTCAGGAGCTTTAATCTGGTGCCCTACATGTAAAGAGCTCCAGATTAAAGCCCAGCACCAAGTGCAGTACATATACAGCACTTGGTCATTATGGAGTTAATAAGGGGGATTATTACTGTGAGGGCCTAATTGGATTCTGCACACCAGGCCCATATTACTAGTACTACTCTGAGCCTGCTATGCAGACCACTTACAACAGGGGTTGGCCAGTTTATATTACTAGCTGTGCTGGTAAAAGCACATGTGCAGCTAGCAATAGGCATTTTTATACTATTGGCCCTGAAGTCTGATAGATAAAAATGAATAATTCATGTTTACACACAGGTCCCTTGACCAGTGTGCCGGCGCTATGCTGGGAACATGGCTGCTGATGGAGGGTTCTGTCCATTCACTGATATTGGGGATAAACTGCATATGTGCTAGTTCCCTGTCCATTCCAAACTCCCTCAGATCCCAGATCAGACTCCCTATTACTGTATTATAGACTCCAGACCAGACTCCCCATTAGTACAGACCTCAGGTCTGTAGGGGCAGGGAGGTGGGAAATATGGTTGTTGCCCCAAAGGAGGAAAAATACCCTACTTTGTAAGCTAAGCAGACAGCAGCTTCAGTAGGGGCGTTCCCACAGTACCCTACAACTGATGCAGCACTCAGAGCCTGACACAGACATGATAACAGTACAGTACCTTGTCATGATAACAGTACAGTACCTTGTCATGATAACAGTACAGTACCTTGTCATGATAACAGTACAGTACCTTGTCATGATAACAGTACAGTACCTTGTCACTGTCTGTAAAAGCTGCTTCTGGCTGCAGGTTTGGTCCCAGCCGTTCAAACATGGTCGTCTCCCTCCTGCTGGAATATAAGAGGAGCGGGCCATGACGTGCGCCCTGCGTCCTGATGCTGAGGCAGCCTGTGGGCACTGTGCCTCGCAACTAGGGTGAGTGAATGCCATCTCAAGCAGCGCACTGCGCGCGTTCCGTTATTGCCATTCAGTAAAGAATTCACTGAATTGCAATTGTGGGATGTGCCATTGCACTGCCTGCCACATAGAGAATGGTTTTCTCTGGAAGTGCTCAGGCTGCCGGGCGCCCCCTTGCAGTCTGGCGCCCGGGGAACCGCCCCTCTGCCCCCCCCTCCCCACCACGATACGCCCCTGATCGCAACAGACAAGTCAATAATTACAAAAAGAGGAATAAGGACCCTGCTCGCAAGAGCTTACAATCTATGAGTAGATAGGGGTGACACAAAAGGTAAAAGTGCTTGTTTTGTACAATGGTCCAGCCATGTTGGGAGAATAGGGGAGCAGATATAAAGCTGCATGAGCCAGTCACCAGATGATATATGAAGTGCTCATGGGTGCATGGGTGCGGTGGAGAGTTTGGTGGAGGATCAGGCCTAGGAAATGATAAACGGGCTATATATGGAGAGGAGTTAGATCAGGGGATTTGATAGGCCACCCTAAAAAGATTTGTTTTGAGGGAGCACCAAAAACTGTGTATATTGTGATTTAACCTAGTTTCTAGTTGGGTATTGCATTCCAGAGAACTGGTACAGCTCGGGAGAAGTCTTGTAAGTGGGAGTGAGAGGCTCGAATTAAGGGTGCTTTCACAATTGCGGCAGGACGGATCCGACATGCTGTTCACCATGTTGGATCCGTCCTTCCGCTATTTCGCCGACTAAAAAGTCGGACATGCAGGACTTTTTAGTCCGGCGGCTTTCGCCGTGCTGCGCCGGAGCTCCGCCCCTGTCCCCATTATAGTCAATGAGGACAGAGAGGCGGTCCGGCGGCACGGCAAAATAGTGGAAGGACGGATCCGACATGGTGAACAGCATGTTGGATCCGTCCTGCCGCAAGTGTGAAAGTAGCCTAAGTAGAAGTCAGTCGTAAGTCATTGGCTGAGCGGAGAGCACGGGTAAGGTGGTAGACAGAGATGAGGGAAGAGATGTAGGGGGGTGCAGCACTGTGGAGAGCTTTGTGGGTGAGGACAAGCAGTTTAGATTGGATTCTATACTGTATGGGCAACCAGTGCAATGACTGGCACAGGGCAGAGGCATCAGAGTAGCGGTTAGACATATAAGTGACTCTGGCTGCTGCATTGAGAATAGATTGGAGAGGGGAGAGACTGGTGAGAGTAAGGCCAATTAATAGTGATTTACAATAATCGAGGCAGGAATGGATCAGGGCGACAATGAGAGTTTTTGTTGTTTCCATAGTGAGAAATGGGTGGATTCTACAGATGTTTTTGAGGTGAAGGCGACGTGAGTGGTCGATAGACTGAATATAGGGGTTGAAGGAAAGATCAGTGTCAAACGTAACACTGAGACAGTGGGTGTGTTACCTAGGGGTGATAATGGTGTCGCACACCGAGAGGGAGATGTCAGGTTTGGGTAGGTTAGTAGATCGAGAGAACCCAAAAAGAGACAGTCACTGGTGTTCTGTAGTACAGCAGGGGTGATGTCGGGGGATGAATTGTATAGTTGGGTGTCATCAACATAGATGTCTCTGTCCTCTCTCTAGTGCTTCCTAGGGACAATATCTTCCCAAATAAATAGACAACTATTAAAAAGCTGTTTAAAGCGGTTTCTCAGTACTTACTTGAATGTGAGCTGATCTGCAGTTCTCTAACACAGTAGATTGAACTTTGTGCTTCTGGCTTTATCCATTATATAATTTCCTGTGACGGCAGCTATACAACGCAACTGATAGGTGGGAATGAGGGGTATTGGACCCCATCTGTCCTGTCCAGATCTAGGACTCCAGAAAGCCCCTTTAAGTCAGTTTTGAATAAGGATAAAAGCTCTGCCAACTTGACATGCCCAAGCTCATTCCCCCCTGCAGGTACTACAAGGACTATGGGACCCCTAAACTCCTGACTAACTTTGGCTACCTCCAGGAGCAATAGTACCTATTGTACCCTCTGGTTGCTCTTCAATGGACATCTGCTGATGACAGTGATGCTCCTTCCGTCAAGCAGCCCAATGTACTGTATACAGAAATGATCTTCATTATGGATTTGCATTACCTAAAATAAGAGAAGAAGCTGTGGAAGGAGAAATTACAAATCTGGCAGAACATAGGACATAATTATTAGAACTTCTCACCCAAGTCAAGAGAACTGGCCTCCATTGCCTCAAGTATTCTAAAGAGTATTTTCACACAACAAAAATCCAGCCTCGTTAGTAAGACTTGAAAACTGCCTCAAATAGAAAGCTAATAAAAAAAAAACATAAACATGTACTAGAAATTGATCACTAACTACACAAATAGTCACAAACATCCTCAATATACTCACAAGACAGCATGCATCCTCTAATTTGCTAGCTGACCACCAAGCTCCCTACTCACTCTGTCAGTCTTGGATCCAAGCACGCAAATTTTGATACTCTTGTGACTGCCACCAACAATGCGTGAGCAGCCACCAGTTCATTGATGCAAAGTGCAGCAAAAAAAAGCAATAAAGAAAAAGCAACTGTGAATAAACTTGTTTCAAAAAATTCTGAGAATACTTCAGATAATGCCGACAAGATTCACTGATTAAAAGTGAAGGACACTGGCCATCTCCTATCTTGTTTAACAAAAAAAAATCCACCCCTTAAAGGGGTTATCCAAGACTAATTAAGACTTCCCAGAGTGACCAACCTGTGATGGTTATCATACTTACCTGGTTCCCGCTGCTGGGTTTGGTGTCACTTCCAGGCCAGCTCTTCCCCTCCCGCTTCGCTGAGATCAACATCCATCTATAGGGGGCACGTGACCACTGCAACCAATCATAGGCCACAGAGTTGACCTGCTCTCCTTGTGTCACGTTACAAGTTGTCACGATGCAAATGGGAGAAGGTCACCACTGTGACCTGTGATTGGCTGCAGCGGTCACATGTCCATCCATCAATGGATGTTGATTGAAGTGCTGCAGGGAGAGGAAGAGCCGGCCCGGGAGTGACAGAGACTGATTCCAGCGGCAGAGACCAGGTAAGTATGATCACCACTATGAGTTGGCCACTCTAAGAGGTCTGTATTAGTCTTGGATAAACCCTTTAAGTGGTTGCTGAAGCAGAGATTCCTTTGCGACATCAGTGCAACCCCACCATGAGGGGATACCAGCAAGGCCCTGCTTGACGCATGTACACTAAATAATCTAAAGTAGCCTCCAGATGCCTAGCATCGTCTACCAGAAAGCACCTTCTTGCAATATCGAACCACACACTGCAGGCCTTAAAATGGCTCCTCCAGGTAACCTGCACCACTGACTTGTTCACCATCCTCACAAGCTGGGCTTGACTAGTGGCCACAAATCATTCATACAAAGTTCAGTAACACCCCTCTAGGAAATGTAATGGTGACCATTTTAATTTGTCATCACTAAAAACTGGGAGAACAGATATAAACAATATATTTGCTAGATTTTAGGTGTATATGCTTTGTTAGTGTCAGTTTTGAGCACGGCTTTCATCCCTCCTGAGCCATAAAGTTCTCCTGTCATGATCTCAAGATTTAGGTCGGTCAGACCTCTAAATCTTATTATAAAGAGAAATTGTCTTTTTGATAAAACTCTGGTCTTGTAGAGGAAGATGGAGAGGGTGATAGTCAGTGATGATAATACCGGTGGGTGCGTGAATAGATGTGATAAATTATTTTTATGATATGAGCCAAGACATCTTGGGTTGAGTGGAGATTGAAGCTTCTAAAAATTCATCTTAAAGAAAAGTATCAAGAAAGTAACATAAGGTGAGATTCTTCTTGATATACAACGCGTGAAACTGCAGAGAGGCAGCCAGGAGCTTATTTGTGTGACATCACCTAGTGTTTGCATAAAAGTTACTGTGACACTTACAAGGATGTATAAGTTTAGACCGGATGGAAGGAGAGACTGCCCATATGACCGGTCTGTTTATATAGGGCATACCTCCACACACTCGATGTGCACTTCCTTGCTTTACCTCTTGATTTGACATAAGGTGACCTTTGAAAAAAAACTATAATTTTGCGATACTCCGCCGAGAGTTGTTTATGTTCTTTAATTCCTATACCAAAACAGAAAAATTGTGCCATACAGGGAGTGCAGAATTATTAGGCAAGTTGTATTTTTGAGGATTAATTTTATTATTGAACAACAACCATGTTCTCAATGAACCCAAAAAACTCATTAATATCAAAGCTGAATATTTTTGGAAGTAGTTTTTAGTTTGTTTTTAGTTTTAGCTATTTTAGGGGGATATCTGTGTGTGCAGGTGACTATTACTGTGCATAATTATTAGGCAACTTAACAAAAAACAAATATATACCCATTTCAATTATTTATTTTTACCAGTGAAACCAATATAACATCTCAACATTCACAAATATACATTTCTGACATTCAAAAACAAAACAAAAACAAATCAGTGACCAATATAGCCACCTTTCTTTGCAAGGACACTCAAAAGCCTGCCATCCATGGATTCTGTCAGTGTTTTGATCTGTTCACCATCAACATTGCGTGCAGCAGCAACCACAGCCTCCCAGACACTGTTCAGAGAGGTGTACTGTTTTCCCTCCTTGTAAATCTCACATTTGATGATGGACCACAGGTTCTCAATGGGGTTCAGATCAGGTGAACAAGGAGGCCATGTCATTAGATTTTCTTCTTTTATACCCTTTCTTGCCAGCCACGCTGTGGAGTACTTGGACGCGTGTGATGGAGCATTGTCCTGCATGAAAATCATGTTTTTCTTGAAGGATGCAGACTTCTTCCTGTACCACTGCTTGAAGAAGGTGTCTTCCAGAAACTGGCAGTAGGACCCGAAAAGGCCCCACAAGCTCATCTTTGATGATACCAGCCCAAACCAGTACTCCACCTCCACCTTGCTGGCGTCTGAGTCGGACTGGAGCTCTCTGCCCTTTACCAATCCAGCCACGGGCCCATCCATCTGGCTCATGAAGACTCACTCTCATTTCATCAGTCCATAAAACCTTAGAAAAATCAGTCTTGAGATATTTCTTGGCCCAGTCTTGACGTTTTAGCTTGTGTGTCTTGTTCAGTGGTGGTCGTCTTTCAGCCTTTCTTACCTTGGCCATGTCTCTGAGTATTGCACACCATGTGCTTTTGGGCACTCCAGTGATGTTGCAGCTCTGAAATATGGCCAAACTGGTGGCAAGTGGCATCTTGGCAGCTGCACGCTTGACTTTTCTCAGTTCATGGGCCGTTATTTTGCGCCTTGGTTTTTCCACACGCTTCTTGCGACCCTGTTGACTATTTTGAATGAAACGCTTGATTGTTCGATGATCACGCTTCAGAAGCTTTGCAATTTTAAGAGTGCTGCATCCCTCTGCAAGATATCTCACTATTTTTGACTTTTCTGAGCCTGTCAAGTCCTTCTTTTGAACCATTTTGCCAAAGGAAAGGAAGTTGCCTAATAATTATGCACACCTAATATAGGGTGTTGATGTCATCAGACCACACCCCTTCTCATTACAGAGATGCACATCACCTAATATGCTTAATTGGTAGTAGGCTTTCGGGCCTATACAACTTGGAGTAAGACAACATGCATAAAGAGGATGATGTGGTCAAAATACTTATTTGCCTAATAATTCTGCACGCAGTGTATATTTGAACCTAGCCTTACTTAAAGAGATTCTCCGGGAATGATTTAAAATGGCCACCAGCAGCCTGTCCTAGAATGTGAGCCACAACTTGCAGAGTTTTCTAGGGGGGTGAGGGGGCCAGGTCTTCACTACACACTACACTCTGCTACTTGCATATACAACATATTGGTGAGTTTTCCTGTCAGGCTGCTCAGCCTTGATGGCATAGAGTAGGCAGGATCACATCATTACCATCTATTGTAGAGCACCACAGTGTGTAGTGAGGACCTGCTCCTCACCTCCCTAGGCAGCTGTGGAAATGGAGACTACCAGTCCTACTCACATTCTAGGACAGGCTGCTGTTGGCCATTTTAAATGATTTCCAAAGAACCCCTTTAATGTCCATGGAAATTAAAGGAATGGGAGGGTGGTGTAGAATATTCTAATGACTCAGTATTCACTCATCTCTCATTGCCCAGAAGAACCCTGCTTTACACTGGAGAGGTCCGAAAAGCTAAAACATTTGTCCATCAGCATATGGGAGCAACGTTACTTTAGAATTTTCCTCTTTTTGGAATATATATTTCCAAGGGAGCACTGCATAGATTTTTTTCTGTTCCCAAAAATATGTTTTTTTGGTTTATTTTGCAGACCCACCTGAATTTTCTTCTGACTTAATTTTCCATCTTTTCAGAATTCTTAAATGGTAGGGTGTAATTTACATTATAATCTGTTGGTGACGTACATTACCTGCATGCGTGCAAATGGCTCTTATCAAAAAGTGACAGGCCTACAAAAGTGTAGAATTCACTCATGCTGCTACCAGTAATTCTGGTTGTATGCAAGCAAGAGGTCTCTTATATGGCTAATGAAGAAGAATTGGGATAGACTATTACTATGATTGCCAAGTTAGCCTGTAGTAAAAATACATTGCATTGTCCACAAATGCCATAGAGCTTCCATCAGCTACCCACTGACGCTTGTCAGCCTGGTATGTGGAAACCAAACATTATCACCCAAGTGGCTAAAAACATGAACGTGCCACACAGAAAGTGCACAGTGATGTGATCCATTTCTTAAATGAAAAAGGGCCCCCAACTATTGCCTAACTCTACTCGGTCAGAATGACTCGTAAGGGTCAGGGACCTAAACCTACCCTTGCCAAAACCTACTCTATTTATTTGTGCCCTGCTATCTATCTAGCCTGCCGTACAGGTAATCCCAGGGCTCCCAGAGGGGAAAGCATGGGTTGCAGGTGGATGGGGAACCTGGAGGCCGAAATGTACATCCTAGACCATCACTATATCCACAAAATCTGATCTTTGTTAATGGCACTCAACTCTTACTAACAAAGGAAGGTCCTGAGCATGGCTCACCCTCAATGATGTTCTTATGCCCTTAACCCCTTAGTGACCAGCCTGTTTTAGGCCTTACTGACAAAGCGTTTTTCTTCCTTTTTTCATCGTCGCGTTCCAAGAGCTATAACTTTTGAATTTTTCCGTCTATATAGCTTTATGAGGGCTTGTTTTTGCGGGACAAGTTGTAGTTTTTAATGGCGCCATTTTGGGGTACACATAAATTTCTTATTAACTTTTATTAACTCTTTCTGGGAGGGAGATGGAAAAATCAGCAATGCGTTTTTACGTTATAAATTTTACGGCATTCATTTTCGGTATAAATAACATAATATCTTTATTCTCTGGGTCAGTACGATTACAGTGATACAAAATACATACAGTTGTTTTTAGGTTTTACTACTTTTTTGCAATAAAAGCCCTTTTTTTAAAAGAAAAAAATGTTTTTACATTGCCGCTTCCCAAGACCCATGACGTTTTTATTTTTCTTTCTTGCGTGATGGCTTGATTTTTACAGGACGACTTGTATTTTTCATTGGTATCATTTTGAAGTAAATGGTGCTTTTTACTACGTTTTTTTCGGTGGCAACTAAGAATAAATTAGCAATTCTGTAATTTTTTTAAATTTTTTTTTAATGATGTTCACCATAGAGGATATTTTATGTGATATGTATGTAGTCCGGGTCGTTACGGACGTGGCAATACCAAATATATGGGGGGAAAAGTGTATTTTTTTTATGGAATTATTTTATTTAATAAATGTGTTGTTTTTTTCTTTCTTTTTTTTACCATTTAATATTCCCACAAGGGGACTATAACAGACAGCATTTTGATTTCTTTTAAAATGCAATGCATTATCCCTATAGTGGATTACATTTTAATAGCAATGCTATTTTAACATTGACCAGCAGGCTGCGCCAGAGAGGCGCAGCCTGTTGGAAATTACTACAGCCGGGACCAGGACTTACATCGAAAGCCAGGTAGCCTTCAAACACATTGACACCCCGCGATCGCATTTGCGGGGTGCCGATGGGAGACAGAGGAAGTCCGTTACCTCTGTCACCGCTTTACATGCGGCGGGCGCCATTGCCCGCGGCATGTAAAGTGTTAAACAGTCCGGATCGGCACTGTTATGGCACTGTTATAGCAGGGCCGCAGCTCTCATGTGAGAGCCGGGTCCCCGCTCCCCGCTGCACGGGGCACCCATGCAGCACTTAGACCGTGCCACTGTAAAAAAGCGGTGGCCCAGCCTAAGGCCCCTTAGTGACCGTCGTAAAAACACGTATCGGTGGTCACTAAGGGGTTAATAGTATTTGTCCAGTTTAAAAAGCAGGTTTTTTTCTCTGCTTGGGTTCCTAAAAAACTGTTGATAGTGGGGAATGCTACTGCAGGGATCCTCCAAGATGGGACTAAAGAGGAGGTAGCTAATGGGCCCTCAATCTTCCATGGTGTAAGTTGCTCTTTGCAGCTGCTGTTTGGTCTAGCTCAGGGATCAGCAACCTCCAGCACTCCAGATGTTCTGAAATTACAACTCCCAGAATGCTCCATTCACTTCTATGGGAGTTGTGAGAAGAGCCAAACATGTTTGCATGCTGAAAGTTGTAGTTGTACAGCAGCTAGAGTGCCAAAGGTTGCTGATCCCTGGTCTAGCTTATAGTGCATTGTTCATAACAGTAGGCCTCACCATAGAGAATATGGAAAATGAAGGACTCATTTAAAGGAGTTCATCCACTTTGGAAAATCCCTACTTGTTAGCAGGTTCCCTGGCAATATGCAGAACATAAAGTGTCCCCCTGTTGAGATCTCCAGTAACAATACATTAAATGGTAGGAAAACCTGGTAGCAAGTGTTCAATTTCCCTGCAGCACTACCACAGGCGAAATTGAGCATTACACAGTGACCATTCAGATCAATAGCTTGTCTATGTATTGCAGGACAGGACAGGTCCTCCAGAGTGAGAGACACTCCTGGTAACTACTTTTAACTTTGGTTAGGAGATGAGGATCCTGAGCAAAGTGGCCCCTCTATTAGGATAGTGTGCCGAACATTAGTATACTATTTGCATAGCGCGGCCACTACCCAAATAATATAGTTGTGCTATACTAACGCCGTAACGCTCTGCTGCCATTCTTTGCCACAACTGTATTTGCAAAGTTGTTTAATTTTTATTTTTTATTTTAGATGCTTAGAAGCAATAAGAAAAGGCTGTAAAAGTGTATATACCCTTTAAGAGAGATGTAAGATACCTAGATAGCACAAAATCTCCTTCCTCACATAAGGAACAGTCTGGGCAGAGTAATAATAGAGAATAATGTATCGTACATCACCATGTAATAGCCGCCTGTATCTATTGACTCTCTTCATAATAAGTGGCTTCTGTGCATAGCTGTTAATTGCTATAATTGTGCGTGGTGCATATTAATGAGGAGGAGCGGCCATGCGGCGTCTGATATCATGACTTATTTTAGAGGCTGTGCAGGGCATACCCACAAGTCATGTCATACGATTGACATTCCTTTTAGACATGTCATCTATTCAAATCAAATGGCATTGTGGTTACATTGCGTCCAGCGGTTTGGATGACTGCCATTGCAATGCTGAGAGGGTATTTTCCTTCAAAATTGCTTATAAGGGATATTAACTTTGGAAATCCCATCCCAGCTCTTTCCACTAGAAGCTGATCACAAGATGTCCTTCAGCGATCAGTTTGCTCTGCAGCAACTCCAGTGGAGAAATGAAGCATTGCACAATGTCCATTGAAATCAGTGGGCGGTACATGTGCCAGGTCCTCCAAAGAGACGCTATTTGTGGCTGCTCTCTGAAGATCCATCTAATAATGCAAAATTCCTTAAAGGGGTTGTCCGTGATCAACTAAAACAGACTATATAAAGAAAGCTGCATTAAATAATAAAAAATATCATTACTTACCTGTTAAATCCTGAAAATGGGTTTCATAGACTAGACACCCCCTTCAAGGCTGCTGCAGAGTACATACTTAGAGATTTATGTTTATTGGCATGAATGTTCATATCAGTTTTCTTCTCTTCTTCAGCACTGTTATAATGTATTCAGTAGGGTAGTTCAGTTCAGATTTCCTGGTAACCATTCCAATTCCTTCTAGGTGACTACCATCCGTGTACATGCAGCTACCCATAGTCCTATCTGCTGTACCATAAACTGGCTCCTAAACATTTTTGTAATCCAGAGCTCAAACTCACATGCATTGCAATAGTTTTATTTAAATCATTCACTCAGTGGTCAGTAAGCACCATACTTTTGCAATGTTTGTTTTTGTGCCGCCATACTGAGAACCATAATTTTGGATATTTATTTTTTGTTTTTCGACAACAAATGTTTTTTGAGGCCTTGTTCCTTTGTAAATTGAGTTGACATGTTCATTGGAAAACTTTCAGGTTACATGTAAAAAATGTTATCACTTTTTGCAACTCTGGCATTGTTTTTCTTTTAACAATAAACCTAACAATACCAATTATGTGTACGGTACTTAATTTTTGACATAATAATGTTCTTTCAAATATTTTTACTTGTTTACCCTTTTCTTTTTGTTTACCCTTTTTTTTAAATCCCGCTAAACCTGACTTGATTGTTCATATAATACACTGGAATCATTCTGTATTGTGGTGTATTATGCGTGCCAGTTTAATCAAGATAGGCATAGTACCTACTGTATTAGACCTTTCCTCTGACTTCACTTTAAGATAGCAGACCCGGGGGAATGGAGAAGATGGGGTGACAGAAGGAGGGTCCTCCATTTGTCTAGCCACTTAAATGCTGTGGTCAACATGTAGGGGGTTAAATGGTCAGGATCTGAGTTTTAACTGATCCTGGAGTTGACAGCAGGCACCCAGCTTACAGTCTGCACCCACTGCAGACACCATGGGCACAGCTCCAGTGCCCAAACCATCACCATGAAGTACCGTATTATTATGTCAACTTGTGGAAAGGTTCATTTAGTATAGTTCCCATGACGTAATAGTGTTAAGGGGTTAAGTTTTGTTACTGAAGGCTGTCCTTGGAAGTTCTCTCCATGGATCTTATTTCTTCTCCATTTCCTTCCACTATATTGACTGTAAAATCAAGCAGACAATTTATTTCAGATTTCTGATTGATTTATATATCATAAATATGAATTGCAGTCATCATTGCTTTGCCTCCGCGCAAAGGACCTCCGTTATTAAGGGCAAAGCGAGCCCCAGCACAAATCCCTTTTTTATTACTTTTTTACGGTTTGGGACTTGATTTGCACAAATGTGCTGAGAATCTGACCGGAACGTCTGGATTTATGGAGCAAGATGGGGGCGACTGCAGAAGTGTGAAATATGGCCTCTGTGTGGAGCAGAGAGAGCATTCTTCTCAGTATAGGTGCCTGAGACTTTATTCTGGGGACTCAGATCAGACAATGCAGGGGTTTTACTAAAGGGACTATAGAGATGGCTGCTGGGACCTGGTGTCCAAGGTCCTTCTGCCACAGGAGCAGACACCAGTATTATTAATGGCACATGGTAAGTGAGGGCCTGGTACAGATTTTGCATTGGGGCCCCGGAGCTGACTATGACTATGGCATGTGGTGGGATATAACACGGGACCAAATTATTCCACTTGAGCTGTGCCACTTTGGAGCCCTGAGCCCCTAAACACTCTGATGACCACTATGCCGGGGCTACATGGCGAAACCTGGTCACGTGGAAATTGTGGCAAAATCACAATTGCAACACAAGCTCAATATTTTCTTAGATTGATTCCACCAGTGACTACGTCACTCTTCCATGGTCCTTCTTTATCCCTTACTGTTCGTTGTACTGTATGCTCCAATGTTTATGCATATATAGATGTAGCAGAGCTTAGTTTGTTGTCAGTGTTGTGCCTTTGTATCATGATGCGTAACAGTTTTGCCTAAAGTAAAATGGGTGAAATGTCTTAAAGAGACTTAACCACCTTAGTAAGTGATGAGTATCTGATTGTTGGCATCCGATCACGGAGGTACCTTGGAGATCCATGTCACATGGTAAAAATTAGGAGGTAAAAATTGCCTGCCGCTTTCTCTTGTCATTGCAGGTTTGAAACCTGTTGCCAAGTGTCACATAACTTGCCTGCCACCGGACAGCAGGTCACTGCAAGGCACCTACAAAAAAGTGTTCTGGTTCTTCTGGTTTCTACTTCTGCAGCTCAACTATGTAGCCCTGTAAGACTCTGTCCATGGTGCTGATCAGATACAGCACAATTGCAAAGTAAGCCACTGGCCCATCTCTGCAGATCTATGCATCTACATGGAAACCTACACCAGCAAGGAGCTGGTGTAAACGTCCATTATGATCTACTGCAGATTCCTGGTGTAGGTTATAATAAATGTGGTGGGCCGCTATGACTGCCCCTGCAACACCAACTCCCCTCCAACTTCACTCACTTTTTAGAAAAGTAGTGAGGCTCTAAATCCCCGAAAAGTTGCAAAAGAAGCATAACATGAACTAAACTTTGCAACTTTTTGGTGCCAGTTTTCCGGCAAACAGAGGTTCTTAAATATCCGCAAAATAAGTAACCGTAGCCTGTCTACTGGCAAAATGTATAGGTGAAAAAACTGTAGCAGTGGTAACCTGTGCACCAAAGCAGCCTCAAAAATAAGGCTGATCTGATGTTTGTTTGTTTTCAATTTTTCTACATATTGTTTTTTTTTTTTTTACTACTTTTAGCTTTTTCTTTGCAGTGAATCTGGGTCGCTTTTACCTAATTCTACAGAACACAGACAATTAGTTCTCTTCCCTGTCCCCCGTCTGTCTCAAATAGTGTTCTAACATTGCACCTGAGCAGGCCAGGCTATGTATTGCAAGAGCGGCTCTTATTGGCTAATTTCATCACATGGGGAGATTGGAAGCTTAACATACATGTAAGTGGATAGCGATCACCATGCTACTTCATTCTGTTAAATACTGGGGGCCCAGCGTCGGATCCTCACTTATCATTTGCTAATGACTTTTTATAAAAATAGACTATCAACTCTAAACCCTGTGTAACCTCTTTAAATAATAACATCCTGTTTACCTGCAGCTGCCACTAGAGGGAGCTCAATGCATAAGGATTTATACAGATCCCATCGAACTCAACAATAAATCAGTATACAGTGAGCTCCACCTAGTGTTTTCTCTTAAACTGCTCAGAGGGGATTTTGTGGGTACTACTAATCCCATTCTGATTTTACCTATGACTGAGAAGTCCACAAAGACAATAGCACAGTATCGCTTTGGGGAAAAAAATGGCATGCTATACAGTAGTTGCAAAATAGTTATTGAATGCAAAGACTAATACTGATATACACTGAGCAAAACTATAAACACAACACTTTCGGTTTTGCTCCCATTTTGCATGAGCTGAACTCAAAGATCTGAAACATTTTCTACACAAAAGATCCATTACTCTCAAATATTGTTCACAAATCTGTCTAAATCTGTGTTAGTGAGCACTTCTCCTTTGCCGAGATAATCCATCCCTCCTCACAGGTGTGGCATATCAAGGTGCTGATTAGACAGCATGAATATTGCACAGGTGTGCCTTAGACTGCCCACAATAAAAGGCCACTCTGAAATGTGCACAGTTTTGCCTTACTGGGGGGGTCAGAAAACCAGTCAGTATATGGTGTGGCCACCATTTGCCTCACGCAGTGCAACACATCTCCGTCGCATAAAGTTGATCAGGTTGTTGATTGTGGCCTGTGGAATGTTGGTCCACTCCTCTTTAATACCTGTGTGAAGTCACAGAATATTGGCAGGAACTGGAACACGCTGTCGTATACGACGATCCAGAGCATCCCAAACATGCTCAATGGGTGATATGTCCGGTGAGTATGCTGGCCATCCAAGAACTGGGATGTTTTCAGCTTCCAGGAATTGTGTACAGATCCTTGTAATATGGGGCCGTGCATTATCATGCTGCAACATGAGGTGATGGTCGTGGATGAATGGCACAACAATGGGCCTCAGGATCTCATCACGGTATCACTGTGCATTTAAAAATCCATCAACAAAATGCACCTGTGTTCTTTGTCCATAACATACGCCTGCCCATACAATAACCTCACCACCATGGGCCACTTGATCCACAACGTTGACGTCAGAAACCGCTCACCCACACGACGCCACACACGCTGTCTGCCACCTGCCCTGAACAGTGAAAACCAGGACTCATCCGTAAACAGAATGCCTCTCCAACGTGCCAGATGCCATAGAATGTGAGCATTTGCCCACTCAAGTCGGTTACGACGACGAACTGCAGTCAGGTCCAGACCCCGATGAGGACGACGAGCATGCAGATGAGCTTCCCTGAGACGGTTTCTGACAGTTTGTGCAGAAATTCTTTGGTTATGCAATGATTATTGCTGCAGCCGTCCGGGTGGCTGGTCTCAGACGATCATGGAGGTGAGCATGCTGGATGGAGGTCCTGGGCTGGTGTGGTTACATGTGGTCTGCAGTTGTGAGGCGGGTTGGATGTACTGTCAAATTCTCTGAAACGCCTTTGGAGACGGCTTATGGTAGAGAAATGAACATTCATTGCACGGGCAACAGCTCTGGTAGACATTCCTTCAGTCAGCATGCCAATTGCACGCTCCCTCAACATTGCGACATCTGTGGCATTGTGCTGTGTGATCAAACTGCACATTTTTGCTCAGTGTAATTGCATGTTAGGAGTTTATGGCATCGAGGGTGAAGCTAGCAGAATGGCAAGCAATATGGTGACCATTCAGGGTATTGTAAAGTGTTACGAGAGTGACAGATAAAACAATGAGCCCTACGAGTTTATTAAGTTGGGGCCTCTCCTGGCAGTGCGCTCTGTCAC
This sequence comes from Bufo bufo, assembly GCF_905171765.1. NCBI lineage: Eukaryota > Metazoa > Chordata > Amphibia > Anura > Bufonidae > Bufo > Bufo bufo. The sequence continues at coordinate 252,813,052 of NC_053389.1, forward strand.
CTCCACACTGAGACGTACAGGAAATTACCAGGCGATATCTTAGATGTTTGGAGACATTGAATGTGACGGCTGATAACAGTTGATGGGTCTGTCATGTTTCGCGGTTTCTCATTGACATGAGCAGAACTTAATCTATGGGTTTTCTGAGGGATATAATGAATCTATGCTAATAAATGGAAATAAGAAAAAGCGAGGGAAAAATACAATATACTGTAATTCACTCTTTACACGCCAAATGGTATATCCAATGGTTTATAGCAGAATCTGTGAAAACATGGGTTTAAAAAAAATTCTAGATGGCAAGTTTGGGAAAATGCACCCAGCCTCTGCACTTTGGCAGTCTTCACTGTTGTTCTTGGATTCTGCTCATACTGCTGCCCATATAGGGAAGCATTTAAAATAAAATTCTCAGAGGACCCATACTGCCTTCCAGTGATGGAGCTCCTCGGCTCTGCCTAAGGCCTCTTCCCCACGAATATAAGGGCTCCATGCCCGTGCTGCGGACCGCAAATTGCGGTCTACAATGCACGTTGGACAAGTTTTGGGCAACGGAAGCACAGAACGGAACACCACGGAAGCAATCCGTAGTTCTTCCATGGGGTTCCGTTCCGTGCTTCCGTTACGCACCGCATCTCCGGATTTGCAGACCCATTTAAGTAAATGGGTGATGCGGAATGCACACGGCCGGTGCCCTGTGTAAGAGGCCTTAGGCAAACTAAACAGGTACGCCAATTTACAGTTATGTATAGATATTAAACGACAACTTACTGATCCTGTTTTACAGCCTTTATTATACTCCAGAGCTGCACTCACTGTGCTGCTGGTTGTCACTGTAAAAGGAAAGTTCATCAAATCCCTTAACAGCCAATCTGAGCTTTATAATGCAGAAGGGCAGTAACTTTTTCCTGCATCAGATGACTGAACCCTGTGGGCTGTACTTTTCAGAATGCAAATCACCAGAGCAATTTAAACAAGCAAGGAATGCTGGGGCATTTTAGATCTGACGCCTGTCAAATTCTTATTACAGCTCTGGAGTATAATAGGCTGTAACTCAGTATTGGTGTAAGATACAATAAGCAATATACTGTATGTACCCATTGACTCTACCACACAGAATAGTGAGTGCAGCTCTATAGTATAATACAGGATGCAACTTAGGATCAGTACAGGACGAGTAATGTAATGTATGTAGTGTACACAGTGATTCATCCAGCAGAATAATGAGTGCAGCTCTGGAGTATAATGTAATGTATGAACACAGTGACTTTCCCAGCAGAGCAGTGAGTGCAGGATGTAACTAAGGATCAGTGCAGCATAAGTCATGTAATGTACTGTATGTACAAAGGGCCTCCACTAGAAGAACTATGAATGCCGCTCTGGAGTATACAGGATGAAACTCAGGATCAGTACAGGATACTTTACCTCTGCTGAAAACCTAAACGTTCTGCTAATGCCTGATAATTCACACAGTCAGTGTTTGATCAGTGATTTCCATCAGTGATTCTGAGCTAAAATCAGGTGCAGCTCTAAGCACAGAACAGGTGCAGATCTTTCCTTTATACTTTATGTCTGCGTAGCCCCCACACCTGGTTTTAGCTCACAATCACTGATGGAAATCTCTGACCAAAACACTGATGTGTGAATGAGGCTTAATACTTATTTTCCTCTATACTCCATGTCACACTAACGGGGATCCAGGAAGCTGACATACGTAGAAGCCTTCTTAGTAAAGCTGAAGTAGCTGTCTAGATGCTATCTATGACATAGAGAGAATAGCGTGATTGCTATGGGTACGGTTGTGGGAGCAGGTATGGCACTGAACTCCTTACCCTAATTGCCGTAATACTATCATAGCAACTACCTAGAGCCATCACTAGGGGGAGCTTACTGCATACATATTCAAGAGCTTTCAATCAGTTCAATAACAGCTATATAAATCCTTACAAAATGAGCTCCCTCTAGTGGTGGCTGCACCCTGCCAGAATTATTTAATTTATCACCTCAAAAACAGATTCCATATACAGATATATTATGAAATGTATATGGTAGTACATTTGACATAGATCTCAGTAAAGATGAGGCCAATTCAGAATTCTGTTCAGGGACTTTGACAGGAAGTTCCTCTATGTTATTACAGAAACTTTTAAACGTTTGCAAAGAATGAGTGAAATTCAGTAACAAGTGAGAAGTAAAAAGCATTTTCTTAGCTGAAATGCAGATAAAATGAGCCGTGATGAGCCTTAGGGTGGGGCAAGGGGGGGCGAGATAAATCCGAAATTCAATTTCTGTAGTAAAAAGGCTGACGGCAAAACTTCAAATTAAACTAATTAAACATTTGTCTGATTCCCTGGAGGAGAGAACTTCACACTCCATTTATGACTCATTTTTTTCTTTGGTTTATTTGTTTACGTTGATGAGGTTTTGTTACAATGTAAGGTACACATATAAGAAGTGCCCCTCCCCCACCAGGGAGATAAAAAGTTAGCACTGGAGAAACCTCACTATCTGACCTTCCGACTCTTTTTTTTTTTTTTGTTTCAATCATTTTTATTGAAAATTTTTAACAATACAAAAGATGCATACCATCAATTACAATATCAATACAATCCAGATAGTCGATGATACATATGGATACTCATAGATGGTAATATTATAAATTATGTGTCAAGTATCAACACATATAAGCAAGTGTTATAAGGACATAAAACAACACACACTCATAATAACACAAATAACTCAAAAGAAGAAAGTAAAATAAAAGATAAAAACAAAGAATAAATATTGCCTTGATGCTAATAACATTACAGTAGTATAATGATCAGACAGTTTTAGAGAGACACATCATGGGGTTGGTTTGAAGGCTTGGGCATGAATAACATCCATAGCTCCCATTGATACAAGAATTTATCCACTCTATGATCTTTGTATGCCATTACTTTTTCATAAGCACAGTTATTTTGGACTCTGGCAAGAATTTCAGCCTCAGAAGGGATGGTTACTGATTTCCAATATTTGGTCAGAGCTAATTTAGTCACGAGTAGCAGATGTGCCACCGGAATTCTACTCCTGGGTGGAATAGCATGTATACCCTTGAAAAAGAGAGCAGTGTTCACATTTTTGTGAACTGTAATACCACAAAATTTAGAGGCAACTTCAAATATATCTGACCAAATCTTTAAAATCAACGGGCACCCCCAAAGGATATGTAGTAGTGTACCCTTGTGTCCGCATCCACGCCAACAAAGATGAGATGTACCAGGATAGATTTTGCTCAATTTGTCAGGGGTATAGTACCATCTTAAACATGACTTTATAGCAGCCTCATATAAAGATGTGCTATGTAAGGTTTTGGAGATGAATTTGAATGTCTCCATCCAATCGACCTTCCGACTCTTTTTATGTCCAGACGCTAATGTCTATTCAAGCATTTTACCTGAAGTTGCTACTTTATTCGCAACGTCAGACTTTCCCATCTTCAGTACTTCATCTTACCTCTTCTCCCACCGCAGTTGTCTTGAAGTCATGACCCCGTCTGCTTCCCTGTCTTTGAACTATCCGGTAGTTTCAGTCCTTATAGACACTAACTGGCTGGAACAGAAATTTTTTAATTTTTTGGGATAGATATTATTCATCTTTGAAAATTGTGTAATTTTGGTGCCAAATCCATCAAAATGGCCCTCAGATGCAAGTTTGGTGCATGTCCTGCATTAAAAACCTTGTAACAAAACTGATCTGGTTTTCTGATGTCGGTTATAAATTTGTCAGATTCGCAAAAACGTATATCACACCTCTGGAACTGAGAATTGTTGGGTATGAAGAACATATGGTGAAAATGGCAGCTATACTATTACCATTTTCTTTTACTTCATAAACCAAATGAAGCCTACGAATGGGTATGCTTAAAATGAGGTCACATTTAGCTGGCAAGAGAATGAGCACTGTGACTGGCACTTTAAAGGGAACATAAATTAAAGGACACTTACATCTTTTTAAACTCAATATTCATAGAAAAACTTTATTTATTTATTTATTTATTTATTTATTTTCATTTAGGCAGTACTGGATCAAAATGTACATATAAAATATTGTCCTTAACATAGAAACATAGAAACATAGAATGTGTCGGCAGATAAGAACCATTTGGCCCATCTAGTCTGCCCAATATACTGAATACTATGAATAGCCCCCGGCCCTTATCTTATATGAAGGATGGCCTTATGCCTATCCCATGCATGCTTAAACCCCTTCACTGTATTTGCAGCTACCACTTCTGCAGGAAGGCTATTCCATGCATCCACTACTCTCTCAGTAAAGTAATACTTCCTTATATTACTTTTAAACCTTTGCCCCTCTAATTTAAAACTGTGTCCTCTTGTGGTAGTTTTTCTTCTTTTAAATATGCTCTCTTCCTTTACCGAGTTGATTCCCTTTATGTATTTAAAAGTTTCTATCATATCCCCTCTGTCTCTTCTTTCTTCCAAGCTATACATATTAAGGTCCTTTAACCTTTCCTGGTAAGTTTTATCCTGCAATCCATGTACTAGTTTAGTAGCTCTTCTCTGAACTCTCTCTAGAGTATCTATATCCTTCTGGAGATATGGCCTCCAGTACTGCGCACAATACTCCAAGTGAGGTCTCACCAGTGTTCTGTACAGCGGCATAAGCACTTCACTCTTTCTACTGCTTATACCTCTCCCTATACATCCAAGCATTCTGCTGGCATTTCGTGCTGCTCTATTACATTGTCTTCCCACCTTTAAGTCTTCTGAAATAATTACTCCTAAATCCCTTTCCTCAGATACTGAGGTCAGGACTGTGTCAAATATTCTATATTCTGCCCTTGGGTTTTTACGCCCCAGGTGCATTATCTTGCACTTATCCACATTAAATTTCAGTTTCCAGAGTTCTGACCATTCTTCTAGTTTTCCTAAATCCTTTTCCATTTGGCGTTTCCCTCCAGGAACATCAACCCTGTTACATATCTTTGTGTCATCAGCAAAAAGACAAACCTTACCAGCGAGGCCTTTTGCAATATCACTTATGAAGATATTAAACAAAATCGGTCCCAGTACAGATCCCTGTGGAACCCCACTGGTAACATTACCTTGTTTTGAATGTTCTCCATTGACTACAACCCTCTGTTGTCTGTCCCTCAGCCACTGCCTAATCCACTCAACAATATGGGAGTCCATGCTCAATGACTGCAGTTTATTGATAAGTCTTCTATGTGGGACAGTGTCAAAAGCCTTACTAAAATCTAGATATGCGATGTCTACTGCACCTCCACCGTCTATTATTTTATTCACCCAGTCAAAAAAATCTATAAGATTTGTTTGACATGATCTCCCTGAAGTAAACCCATGTTGTTTTTCATCTTGCAATGCATGGGATTTTAGATGTTCCACAATCCTATCCTTTAATAGGGTTTCCATTAATTTGCCTACTATTGATGTCAGACTAACTGGTCTATAGTTGCTCGATTCCTCCCTACTACCTTTCTTGTGAATGGGCACGACATTTGCCAATTTCCAATCTTCCGGGACGACTCCTGTTACTAATGATTGGTTAAATAAATCTGTTAACGGTTTTGCCAGCTCACCACTAAGCTCTTTTAATAATTTTGGGTGTATCTCATCAGGCCCCTGTGACTTATCTGTCTTCACCTTAGACAGCAAACTTAGAACATCTTCCTCTGTAAAGATACATGCATCAAACGATTTAATAGTCATTCTTTCTAGTGGAGGTCCTTCTCCTTTTTCTTTTGTAAAAACTGAACAGAAGTATTCATTAAGGCAGTCGGCTAGCCCTTTATTCTCTTCTACATACCTTCCGTCCTTTGTTTTTAATTTAGTTATTCCTTGTTTTAATTTCCTTTTTTCATTTATATATCTGAAGAATGTCTTATCCCCTTTTTTCATAGACTGAGCTAGTTTTTCTTCTGCCTGCGCTTTAGAAGTTCTTATAACTTGCTTGGCCTCTCTCTGCCTAATCTTGTAGATTTCCTTATCTTCATTGCTCTGGGTTTTTTTATAATTACAAAATGCTAGCTTTTTATTTTTAATGATTTGGGCCACTTCTGCTGAGTACCACATTGGTCTCCTCCTTTTTTTTGCTTTTACTGACGAGTCTAATGCAATTTTCTGTTGCCTTCAATAATGCACCTTTTAAGTAGTCCCATTTCTCCTGGACTCCATGTAATCCGTTCCAGTCTGATAAGGACTCATTTATGACTAATTTCATTTTTGAAAAGTCTGTTTTTCTAAAATCTAAAACTTTTGTTTTTGTGTGGTGGGACTCTTTCACAGTTCTTATATTAAACCACACTGACTGGTGATCACTAGATCCCAAGGTTTCGCCTACAATGACATCATATACCGAATCCCCGTTTGTGAATACCAAATCCAAAATGGCCTCCCTCCGGGTTGGCTCCTCAACCACTTGTTCTAGAGATAACCCCAGTAGGGAATTTAGAATATCTGTACTCCTGGTAGAACTTGCTATTTTGGTTTTCCAGTTTATATCTGGAAGATTGAAATCTCCCATAATGATAACTTCTCCTTTCATTGTCATTTTAGCTATTTCTTCAACTAGTAGATCATCTAGTTCTTTAACTTGACCAGGTGGTCTATATATCACACCTACACGAGTTACTGCATGGTTAGCAAACTGCAACGTAACCCAAACTGACTCTATGTTGGCCTCACCAACTTGTATTAGGTTAGATTTAATGCTATCTTTCACATACAGGGCCACTCCTCCTCCTTTCTTGCCTTCTCTGTCTCTTCTGTATAAAGAGTACCCTGGTATGGTTATGTCCCAGTCATTTCTTTCATTAAACCATGTCTCCGTAACAGCCACTAAATCTACATTCTCAGATGCCATTATTGACCCAAGTTCATTGATTTTTTTACCTAAACTGCGAGCATTTGTAGACAGGACTCTGAGCTTATCATTTCTTAACCTCAGTGCTTCTGGCCTGTTCTGGCATTGTTTCGGGGGGCAATTGGACTCTTTTATTTTCACTCTTTTGCCCCCCCTTCCTAGTTTAAATACTCTTTCGCAAATTCTTGGAGTTGTTCACTAAGTACATTTGTTCCTTTGAGAGAAAGATGCAAACCATCTTTTTTGTACAGTTCCTTTCTATTCCAAGTAGAGCTATCATGAGAAACAAAGCCAAATCCTTGCTCTTGACACCATTTACCAAGCCATATGTTGAACTCCTTTATGCGCCTCTGCCTATCATTCTGAACATTATGCACAGGCAGAACTTCAGAAAATGAAATGGTGGATGCAAAATCCTGTACGTCATTACCAAGTGTGATAAAAGATTTTTTCACCTCTGACACTTCATTGCAAGCCAGGTCATTTGTCCCTAGATGGACAAGAACATCCACGTCCCCTTCCTGCTTTGCTTGCTTAACAATATTAATAATACGTCTTCTATCTCTTCTAGCAGTAGCCCCAGGGAGACATCTCACAAAACCATTTTCTTTAAGCTCCACACTTCTTATGATTGAATCACCCAGCAACAGCTGCATCCTTTGAGACTTCACTTTATCTTTTTTGTTGCATACATTAGACATAGGAGTCGATGGTTTCTCACCCTCTGTGCTTGAGTCCATATCCATGTTGTCCTTACATTCTGAGAGTGCTGCAAATGAATTATGGAGAACCACCGACTGTGGGACATGTCTTCTATCCACCACTCTAAGACTTCCAGAACCTACATTAACCCATCTGCCATTTCTGGGGGTCCTCTGTGGCAGTGGCATTGCAGCAGTCCTAGCTGGAGTTTGTTTAACAGATAATTTAAATATTTCAGCTTTCAAAAATGCAATTTCCTGCTGCAGTAAGGAGAACTGTCTACAGATCTGACAGCATCCGAATCTCCAAAGAGTGGAACATGAAATAAAGCTGTAGCAGTGAACACAAATGATAAGACCTCCTATAGAGATGGGTAATCCATTCTCAGTTTAGCGCTGCTGTGAGTAGAATATATCTGAAGGTAATCATCATGATAATAGTAGGTGAAGAACGTGGATAACAGTATGACAGCTCTATTGTTCTCTTGATAGATCTAGATAAAGATTCCCACAGAAGAGTATTAAACTAATTAGTGTGATGTTCTAATTTAATTACAGCCCCACTCCCCTAGATGGAGTAATGGACTGACTCAGAGTGTTAAACTAACTCTGCTACAAGTCCAAACTAAGGGGAAGCTAAATAGGTAGTCCAAGTTAATAACAAATTTGCCATCTAATGGTTTTAAAATAAAAAAAAATTGTACTCTTTCTCCTGCACTGTTCTCAGTACCACTAGTCCAGTCCTTGTGGCACTGTTTGTAGACAAGGCTACAGGGGTGATGTAGAGGTATATATGATAAGTGACTGCTGCAGCCTATCACAGTTCTCAGTGGTTTTGTGCTGTATGCTGCTGAGGACAGTGATTGGCTGCAGGAGTGATGTAGAGGTATATATGATAAGTGACTGCTGCAGTCTATCACTGTCCTCAGTGGTATTGTGTTGTATGCTGCTAAGGACGTTGATTGGCTGCAGCAGTGACGTAGAGGTATATACGTTAATTGGTTGCTGCAGCCGATCACTGTCCTCAGTGGTTTTGTGTTGTATGCTGCTGAGGACGATGATTGGCTGCAGCAGTGACGTAGAGGTATATACGTTAAGTGACTGCTGCAGCCGATCACTGTCCTCAGTGATTTTGTGTTGTATGCTGCTGAGGACAGTGGCTACAGCAGTTTTGTGCCATATTTATCTCTACATCACTGCTGCAGTCTTGTATACAAACAGCGGGAAGAGGACCGGATCGGACTGGCATAGCTGAGAACAATGCAGGAGCAAGAGCTGAGTATATCATAATTTTTTATTTTAACACATTAGATGGGATAGGGCAAATTTGTAAATAAATTGAGCAACCCCTTTAAAAAGCCAGGACAGGTAGTATTATAGATAGAAAACTATCCACCCTCTTATATATAAAATACATAGACTAGTCACCTATAGGTTGTTAATATATAATACAAAAATTTTAAAGGAAGTATGCCTTCAAACAAAAAATGCCAGAATAAGTGCAGGCATTTGTTTTTTTAACACCTTCATTTTTGTGGCATTTTTATCTGTTTCTTGCACACAGTGGGGGGAATTCATCATGACCTCCTATGCCAAAAACTAGGGTAAAAAGTCATAGAAATCCCTGGTTTCCAACTTTTTGAACACCATTGAGCCTACGTTCAGGCAAGGGGTCTTTCTAAACAGGGAGAATAATGGGGGCGTGGTGTGTAGGGGGGTCATCATCCTCGGACCGTTCACTATCATTTACACCAGTTTAAATGAAATCTATCTCCTCTGCGAGCTACAGTACATGTAGATTTCAGGATTTCCGTCTAGGTGCACAGACTAATTTATGACAAGTCCTGCAACCCACAGTTTTCCTTGAGTCTGCGTTGGTGTCCTTTGCACCAAATTTGTTAAATGGTGCATGTTGTTTGCCAAATTTGGCTCATCATTAAACCTAACACATTGCTGTAGAAATGCTGCTTTATAGTTTTCTACACCACCCCTACTAGAGTGGCTTTGGGATTTTTATTTTTAAGATTTTTTTAAAAAGTGCCAGTGATAAATCTGTAATGAAACTACATAACATAGCTAACCGTGCCCACTTCCCTACCCACTTTTCAAAATTGGAGGGAGTGGCATAAAAAAGCAAATGTTTGCCCTATTTTGCGACTTTTTGAAGGCTACCACTAGTGCTTTTTTCATGTTGCTTTTCCTCTGTAGAGAAGATGTTGGCAAACCACCTGAAAAAGGTCAAGAGATACAGTAATCAAACAAAAAACACCAGGAGCAAAGGGACATTTGTGTGTCCTGTGTTTCATATTTCCTATAGACCTTCGGTTAATATATGGGGCTGGAGTTTTTACAGCAAAAAATGTTGCAAAATTACCACAAAAAACACAAACATGCAAAAAAAAAGACAATAAAAAACTATAGGGGAAACTTATCAAAACTGGTGCAAACAGAAACTGGCTTAGTTGCGAGAAGCAACCAATCAGATTCCACCTTTTATTATTTAGAAAGTAAAACGTTTCATCTGATTGGTTGCTACGAGGCGCACCTAAGTCAGTTTTCCCTGGCACCAGTTCTGATAAATCTCAACCTATGTGTGAAAGCAACCTAAGGGGCAGGGCAAGGAGATACCCCATTCTCAAAAGTAAGTAAATATCTTAGAAACATCAGCGTGATCTTTAGCACCTCTGTGACCTCAGATGTTAAACATGGAAGGACAATTATATATATATATATATATATATATATCATTAGGAGATGAAGTCTATCAGTGGGTTAAGAAGCGTGTCTGCTGGAGTGTGAAGGGACTGCAGGATGAGAGCTGTATCTTCAAATCTGTGTTCCGTTGTGGTTAATAGACAAGTGTCATGATTGATGGCAGATAGACTGGGAAAGCTGCATTCTGGCGGCTTTTAAATCATTTTTTTCCCAGATAGCCATCACCTTCTAGGGAAGGAGTAAGAATTAATATATAACCCGTCAGCATGCCATGAATGGAGGACAATATTTAATGCTTTATATATTCAAAGAAGGACAATTTGGTGAAAACAATGAATAATTTAGGATGGGGCATTGGAAGTTAAGTGTACTTTTGCCTTTTTGTAATAATGTGTCCATTAGGGGGGCAGTGATCTAGTGCTAATTTCATTGCTTTACTGTTCAATGCTATACTGTTGCTTAAATAAGTTGTCCCATACTAAGCTATATGGACGACACAAGTCGAGGTCCAATGCTTGGGACTAGAGATGAGCAAAGTTTAGAGAAATTTGATTTAGCAACTTTGCCGAAGTTATCCAAGAAATTTGACTTGTTCCAAATTAATTTGTCACAAATCACTATACATCACGTATACCCAGGCCACTGTGCCTTATGGCCACATGGAGAGGCCTTGCTGCAGGCAGATTGTGGCCATGCTGCATCTGCCTTTCATGTAATAATCAAGAGCGCACTGTCTGTCTTTGTTGTTAATAGCCGCTCGGCACCTTTATTGCACCTTTAAAAAAGTGCTGTTGCTGGTATGGGGTTTGGCTGGTTAGGTGGGGGCACAATATGCTGGCATACCCACTTCTCCAACCTAAGCGCTCTCCTATCCTACAGGTGGGAGCCCTTCTTCTGCCCTCTGCTTTTCCTCCTTTTCCACATCATCTAATATCGATGAGAATGTGTCATCAAGAACATCCAGCTCCTCCTCTCTCTGCATCTTGCTGGCTTTTCTAGGACATGGAGACTTTGAAGGATGATTTGGAAGAAGTAAAGCCAACAAAAGATGAGGATGGTCGTCTTTAAGACGTAGCCCCCCTAAGGGGTGCATATTACATGGTATTGGTTGGCACGCTGGCAGTGGACTAATAAAGGCTTCAATCTTATTGGTATTGAATTACATACCTTAGTTTACGGCTGATGTAGGAATCAGTAAATGTAGGAATAAATAAAGCTGATGCAGAATAAGCCTCCCTGCACTCTCCCTGCACTCTCCCTGCACTCTCTCTGCAGTCTTCCTGCACTCTCCCTACAGTCTCCCTCTCCAGTATTCTTCTATTAATCGTTTTCAGCAACACTGTCCCTAGCATATGAACGCTTGCCACGTCTCTCTCTATGCTCAATCGCAGAGGCCACACGGGATGAGGGTTTTATAGGTCTGTTAAATCACATGGGGATGACTATCTGCGAATTGGCTGGGTGCACAGAATTATGGGTGATCTCACGTTCCAGGGCTTCTTACTTTCACTTTGTAACAAGTGCCGCCACCATTTTAGGAAAAACTCATTTGTTACCACAAAATGCGAGGAAATTTGGATTTGTTGCGAATAAAAGTTTTCCTAAAGTTCTGACCGAATTCTGCTTTGAATACTTTGCTTCTCTTAACACTACTTGGGACCCAATTGTGTGAGCCAGAATACAGAACCACTTTGGAAAACCGTATACGTCCATGAAAGGACAGCACTAAAAGCTCATATGGTTGATTTTTACATCTAATATATGAGGCACACCTTAAAGGGGTTGGAAACCTTTTGAGGGTTTCTGGCAAAACCCTGGCCAGACCTAAAAAAGGAAAGCATACTTACCTGCTCCCCACTGCTCTTCACTCTCCATCTTCTAGGTCCCTCACTGTCAACATCCACTTTGATGCCGCTGCAGCCAATGACTGTCCGAAGCTGTGACCTGCTCCCCTTGCGTTATGTCAGTCACGTGATGCTAGGGGGGGCAGGTTACCAATTCGGCCAGTCATTGGCTGCAGTGGCGTCAAAGCCAATGTTGACGGCAGGGGAGCCGAATGAGGCAGCCGAGGCCAGGGAGTGAAGGAACCCGGAATCCAGCAGTGGGGAGCAGGTAGGCATGCTTCCCTTTACAAGTCTGGCCTAATGTGCAGAAAATGTCACCAAAAATGCAAATGTGCTGAAAAATGTAACTAAAAATCTCAAGTTGTCCAGAATTAGAGAGAAATATCTGCTTTCTTCCATAATCAGCACCACCTGTAGCTCAGGCCTATTTAGTATAATGCCACAATGCCACACACAACCCATGGACAGGTGTGGCGCTTTTTCCGGAAGAAAGCAGCCATGTTTTTCTAATCTAGTTCAACTAAAGTATGTGTGTTATATTAGATCTATAAATTCACAGTTTGAGTATTTTCCGTTTTTTCTTTCGTCAGCTGTTCCATTCCTTAGAAGAATTATGGAGAAACGTGCACAGAACATCTGTTATTTGTAATAGTAAAAGGTGTTGTTTCCTTGCCTGAAATAACCTTAAGCTATTGTTTGCATTTTCTCTTTGCACACAAATTGACACAATGCGGGAGCCCCAGATCACAGCGTAGCCATCCTTAGAGACGGAATTGAGATTCGCCGTCACAGAATCGGATAATCTGATCACAAACCCTCAGGTTGTATGCACAGTTATGTGAGAAAGACGAACTACACAGACGATTCACAGCATAATCACCAGTGAAATATTCGGATGATCATTTATTTATAGTGTGTAATAAGGTACGTGCAAACGCTACGGGATACACACGTTTTTTCTGTGCGAATTCTCTTGCGGAAAAACCACAGCATAATACAGTGACAGCAAAGTAGATTACACAAATCTCATGGACAGTTAGCTTTTTTCTTCCTTGCAGTAATTGACCTGCGGTGCGGATTTTGAAATTGAAATGGAAATTCCGTCTTCATTTTCCTTTAATTTTGGAACCCCTAAAAGATTAACAAACTTTGTAAAACCAGTTTTGAATACCTTGAGGGATGTAGTTTCTAAAATGGGGTCATTTATGGGTGGTTTCTATTATGTAAGCCCCACAAAGTGACTTCATAACTGAACTGGTCCTTGAAAAAGTGGGTTTTGGAAATTTTCTTACACATTTTAAGAAATGCTTCTAAAAGTCTAAGCCTTCTAATGTCTTAAAAAATAAAATGACACTTACAAAATGATGACAACATAAAGCAGACATATGGGGAATGTAAAGAAAGAACTATTTTGTGAGGTATCACTATCTGCCTTAGGGCTCATGCACACGACCGTACGTATTTTGCGGTCCACAAAAAACAGATCCGCAAAAAAATACGGATGACATCCGTGTGCATTCCGTATTTTGCGGAACGGAACAGTCGGCCCTTCATAGAACAGTCCGATCCTTGTCCATAATGCAGACAATAATAGGACATGTTCTATTGTTTGCGGAACGGAAATACGGACATACGGAAACGGAATGCACACGGAGTAACTTCCTTTATTTGCGGACCCATTGAAGTGATGGTTCCGCATACGCTCCGCAAAAAAAACGGAATGGACACGGAAAGAAAATACGTTTGTGTGCATGAGCCCTTAAAAGAAGAGAAATTCAAATTTAGAAAATTGCTAATTTTTCTAAATTTTCTATAAATTGTCATGAAGTACAATGTGTCACAAGAAAACAGTCTCAGAATGGCCTGGATAAATGAAAGCGTTCCAAAGTTATTACCACATAAAGTGACACATGTCCGATTTCCAAAATTTGGCCTGGTCCTTAAGGTGAAAAACAGCTCAGTACTGAAGGGGTTAAGCAGTATTAGTAGGCTCAACTAGGTGGAGTGACCACCACGACAAATGAGAACCCATAGCAATAAGTTAGCAATAAGGCCTCCTGCACACGAACGTGCGGGCCGCAATGCACGAACACCGTCCGTGGGGCAGCCGCAGTGGATCGCGGACCCATTCACGTCAATGGGTCCGCGATCCGGCCGTTCCGCAAAAATATAGGACATGTTCTATCTTTTTGTGGAACGGAAGTACAGGACGAAACCCCACGGAAGCACTCTGTAGTGCTCCCGTAAGGTTCCATTCCGTGCTTCCTTCCCACACCATTCCGCATCTTCAGATTTGTGGAGCCATTGAAGTGAATGGGTCCGTGATGCGGAATGCCCACGGAACGGCACTCGTGTATTGCGGATCCGCAAATGCGGTCCGCAATACGGCAACGGGGCGCACACGTTCGTGTTCAGGAGGCCTAAAGAACATGGTTTCTTTGTTTCAACCCTCCTAGATACTACTGAAATACTTTGTGCTGCTTCTTGCTTCCATTCTCCTCATGACACTGACCCTGTAATATAAAGCCCTTTCTTCAATAGCATAATAATATGAGTAAACGGGTCTCTGCCTCCCACAGGGATCAACATCCTCATCCACTGTATTTCTCTGTGCAACTCGGTACAACACTCACTATGCAAATGCTGACATGATAAACAGGTTTATGACCCAACTTTTCCTCAATTGCAGATGTAGCGGAACTAAAAGGAACTGTGATAACACATGGCGCACTGTTATCTTGTGACAAAAGCCAAAGAAAAAGTCAATTAACATTTTCTTGCCATTGTTTACTTAACACGTTTCCTTTCAGCTCTGCTACATCTGTAGGTGTGAGACATTTGTAATAACAGAATATAACGATTCAGGGACTAAGACTATGTTCACATATGCACTGTGGCCTCCTCCACAATGGAAACCATAGCAGCGAGCCCGGGTCACTAGTATGGAGGATCTGAACAGCACCAACTTGTCTCATTAAGGGTCCATTCACACGTCCGTAATTTGGGTCCGCATTCGTTCTTCAATTTGCGGACCCATTCAGTTTCAATGGGGCTGGAACGGATGCAAATCCACATTTCCTGGATCCGCATCCGCATTTTCGGGATCCGCATCCGTTTTTTCGGGATCCGTTTTTTCGGGATCCGCAATTTCGTTCCTGGAAAAAAATAGAACATGTCCTATTCTTGTCCGCAATTGCGGACCAGAAAAGGCATTTTCTATTATAGTGTCTGTGATGTGCGGATCCGCAAATTGCGGATCGCACATTGCAGGTGTCCGTGTTTTGCGAGTCCGCAATTTGCGGATCCGCAAAACACTTACGGACGTGTGAATGGACCCTAATAGTGTTGATCGCAAATATTCTAATCGCAAATTTTTATCGTGAATATCGGCACTTCTAGAATATAGTACTGCTATATATTCGTAATCGCGAATATTTTAGTGTTTTTCTTTCATCAGTACTACAGCTTCTTGCTTGTGGGCCAATGAGAAGGCTGCAATGTCTTTGTCTGAGATTAGCAACATCCCTAGCAACCAATAGGAAAGTTGCCTACCCCTTACTATATAAGAACCTCCCCAGCAGCCACTGTATGCAGTATTTTGCAGTTCTGAGAGAGAGAGCAGTGTCAGTGCTGTGCTCTCTGCTTTCCTGTGTCATTACATTATATAGATAGTTAGCTCATATATATAATACAGATAGTTAGTGGGAGATAGTCAGTGTAGGTTAGATAGTGATATAGTGTAGCTGATAGGTTCCAGTGCAGGGTGTTAGGTAGTGTGATAGGAATTACGGTTTTTCTGCTGTCAATACATACATGCTACAGACACAGTGCTGTGATGCCACAACAATACTTAGTGCACCAATCAGTAATATCTACTCAGACCTGATAAAATGTGGAGTTGCATGTATTGCGCAAAACAAATGCGCATCATTAGTGCCGATTTGGGCAATCGCGAAAATAATGACTGGAGATTGCGAGTTCTAGAATTCGCTAATTTATTGCAAATATTATGCGAAAAATTCACGAAATATCGCAAAAACGAATATTGCCTATGCTGCTCATCACTACTCATTAACTTACAATTGGGGTACGGCCACACGGTCAGGTTCCTGCATGCGGATTTGGGAGCCAAAATCAGGAGTGGATCGTAAAAGGACATAAAGTATAAAGGACAAATACAACTTCTCTTTTTTAATTCACTCCTGGTCTTAGCTTCCAAAACTGCATCCAGAAACCTGGATGTGTGACCTGACCCTTAGCCCCCTTTCACACAGGCGAGTATTCCGCGCGGATGCGATGCGTGAGTTGAACGCATTGCACCTGCACTGAATACCGACCCATTCATTTCTATGGGGCTGTTCACATGAGCGGTGATTTTCACGCATCACTTGTGCGTTGCGTGAAAATCGCAGCATGCTCTATATTTTTTCACGCAATGCAGGCCCCATAGAAGTGAATGGGGATGCGTGAAAATCGCAAGCATCCGCAAGCAAGTGCAGATGCGGTGCGATTTTCACGCACGGTTGCTAGGAGACTATCGGGATGGAGACCCGATCATTATTATTTTCCCTTATAACATAGTTATAAGGGAAAATAATAGCATTATGAATACAGAATGCATAGTAAAACAGCGCTGGAGGGGTTAAAAAAATAAATAAATAATAATTTAACTCACCTTAGTCCACTTGATCGCGCAGGCCGGCATCTCCTTCTGTCTCCTTTGCTGAACAGGACCTGTGGTGAGCATTCATTACATGAACAGGACCTTTGGTGACGTCACTTTGGTCATCACATGATCCATCACATGATCTTTTACCATGGTGATGGATCATGTGATGACCGGAGTGACGTCACCAAAGGTCCTGTTCATGTAATGAATGCTCACCACAGGTCCTGTTCAGCAAAGGAGACAGAAGGAGATGCCGGTCTGCGCGATCAAGTGGACTAAGGTGAGTTAAATTTTTTTTTTAATTTTTCAACCCCTCCAGCGCTGTTTTACTATGCATTCTGTATTCAGAATGCTATTATTTTCCCTTCTAACCATGTTATAAGGGAAAATAATACAATCTACAGAACACTGATCCCAAACCCGAACTTCTGTGAAGAAGTTCGGGTTTGGGTACCAAACATGCGCGATTTTTCTCACGCGAGTGCAAAACGCATTACAATGTTTTGCTCTCGCGCGGGAAAATCGCGGGTGTTCCCATAACGCACCCGCACATTTTCCCGCAACGCCCGTGTGAACCCAGCCTTACAGTTCTATCAAGAATTCTGAAATCAAAAGTTATGCAAACCCAGATGGAATGCCTGGTAGGGGTTAATAGATGTTAACAAAGCCTTATATTTTGTGGGGATAAATATATTTAATCTTGAGCATACAGTACATAAGAAATTGTGGCCCCTGTCTGTCAAATAGGGAAAATTGTGCATTGTGATTTTATTCATTTGCATTGATCCAACTCCTCTAACTAATTGCAGTCAAGTACTGTGCTTGCTCTGGGGTCACCATGGTAACATCAACAGTCTCAGGGTACATTCACATAATGGCTATTTTTCAACCATTTTTGCATCCATTTTCTGGACCTTTTTAATAGCCATTTTACGTTCATTTTTAATGGATGATTTTCATTGGATTGTTTTATTTAAATCCCAACTCCTGCAGTACGCATAATGTATCTAGGGTTGCCACCAAAAAATACCGGCCAAGTAAAAAAAAAACAGCCAGTGAATAGCCCTATAGACTGCAATGATTCTGAAAACGGCCATGTGCCGATCTTTAAAAAAAGAACATTTTTACATTATGCTCTTCCTTTTTACATATCACACACCATGAATAAAGTCCTCAGTATGAATACAGACTCCAGATCATACTCCCCAAAAATTACAGATCTTAGACCCACAGAATAAGTACAGACCTCAGACCAGACTCCCTAAATAAAAACAGAACCCAGACCAAACACTGTAAACTAATGCAAATCCCAGAACAGATCCCCTAAATAAATACTGCCAGACTGCAGACATTAATCTATCCTCATTTCTGCAGATTGTAATTCTCTTTACTACTGGGCACATACAATGTCCTAACAGTAAATTAGAAGGTTTCCATATATTGAAGATACATATATATCATACATCTATGGGCAGCATTGATATCACCTACGTAAGCTTATCCCACAGACAACTTTAGCAGCTTTGATAACTGCTGAGTTGCAATATAAAAAGGAAATGTAAAATGGCAGGGGAACGACAATAGAATTTTCACTGCCACTGCGCTTCTGTCTGGCGGTTACTTTCATATTGTAATTTAGCCGGAGAACAGAGCCTCAGCCTAACGGTGCGCAGTGTCACGTCTATATATTAATATAATGAGTGGTGTCTGTGATTGCGCCCAGGTTGCTGATTTTAATCAGGATAATACAGATATGTGTAGCATTAGATTTGCATAGTTACCGTACATTAGCAGAATTAAAGTGTCAGCCATTGATAGAAGCAGGGAATGTGGAGTTTTTATATACCCTTTATTGTACACTACTCACAAAAAGTTAGGAATATTAGGCTTTCGGGTGAAATTTATGGAAGACGTAAAAAGTTCACGCTACGGTGATATTGTATCATAAAAATAGGGCATTTAAGTAGAAGCATGGAATGGTGATCTCCTCATCTCAAACAATTTATTGAAACAAAAGCCAACACCAGTGGTGGGTATACCCCACAAAAAATGTCAGTGTATGAATAACTTGTCATGTGGTCTTGAGCATCAATTATAGCTTCACGACGACGTCTCATGCTGTTCACAAGTTGACTTATTGTCTGCTGAGGCATGGCATCCCACTCTTCTTGAAGGGTGGCTCAGGTCATTGAGGTTCTGGGGTACAGAGTTATGAGCCTCTACATGCCAACTAAGCTGATCCCATACGTTTTCAATGGGATTCAGGTTTTCAGAAAGTGCAGGCCACTCCATTTGAGGTACCCCAGTCTACAGAGGCACAGTGACTGGATTAATGATGTTATTCAAGTAGTATGGGCTTGTTACTGTACCATTCACAAAGTGTAGGGCAGTTTTGTATTGACTAGACACACCTGCCCACACTGTAACACCCCCACTACCAAAAGCTCGTCAGTGGCTGTTGCATAGCGTTCTCCTTGACGTCTCCAACATCATTGGCTGCCATCATTTCTGCCCAGCGTGAATCGACTTTCATCAGTGAACAGCACTTAGGCCCACTGGTCCCTCGTCCAGCGTAGATGTTCCCTGACCCATGCAAGATGATGACGCCTGTGCCTGGTGGTGTGGTCAGGTACCTTTGCAGGTTATCTAGCATGCAGACTACGCTGATGTAAATGGTTACGAATGTTCTGATGTGACACTTGGGTGCCTCTCACCTCCCTTAAATATGCCTGGAGTTGTGTGTGGCATTCATCATCCGGTTCTGCAGGACATTGTTCACAATGAAGCAGTCATCAGTGTGGGATGTGGCCAAAGGACGTCCACTTCTAAGCGTTTCTGTGACTCTTCCAGTCTCTCTATCTTTGTTGCAACCTTCTCAGTGGCCACTTTAGACTGAGAACATCCTGATTGAGGCCTCGCAATGGTGAGTTAATGTTGATCAATCTTTAGGTGTTGTCTTGGTCTCATGATGTCAAAATGTGAACAGCATGATGAGGAGTACTGTTTAAACACCAATTGTAATTGAACCGGGAAATTTATTGGGGGATTCACGGATCAAACACCTGTTGGGAATTTTGCCGTTAAGCTCCTTGTTGGAGAACAGCAAGTTGTGTAAAAAGTACTGAAACATTGAACAGTTGGACGTGTCCAGATTAGAGGGCATTTTAGGTTCATCCTGAAATTTCACCCATAAGTTAAATATCCCTAACTTTTTGTAAGTAGTATATATTACAGATTTAAAGTGTAAGCATCTGAGATCAAAATAATGTTACACAAGTAAAGGTTTGTGGTTTTGCATTTAAAATATAGTTGCCAATGTTTGAGAAGTGACATTATAGTAACTTTATGCCTTGCCCATTTATATAGGACATGACTCCAACATTAGTCATTTCAATGACAAGTAGTGCATATGACATCGACAGACAGACCGACCAAAGACCAGACCCCCTAAACATGCAGACCAGACACCCTGAATTAATACAGACCCCAGACCAGTACAGACCCTAGAGCAAATCATCTAGATAAATACAGACCACAGACCAGAGCCCCTAAACCAAGGGCGGAGCTAAAGGCTCATGGGCCCTGGTGAAAGAGTTTAGGTTGGGCCCCACCTTCCCTCAGTGCTTTTTGGCCAGGGGTAGGGGAGCACATAGCCTTCATGCAAAATTCTTGACCTAACCCCTTTCTTCCAGCAAGAGGTGTAACTTGACCAGCATGCACTTTCTATAATACCACTGTCTTCTTATGCAAAACAAGGGTCTTTGGGCCCCCTCAGGGTCCTGGGCCTAGTAGCGACTGCTACCTCTGCACCCCCTATAGCTACGCCCCTTGCCCTAAACCATAGACCCAAGACCAGATTCTCTAAATAAATTCAGTCCTCCCCGAAGTAAATATAAAGCCTAAACCTGACTGGAAGTGCCCTTCCCACCTATGGTGAGGGCTTATGCCTGCTACAGTAAGCTTTTCCGGCAGGCTGTTCCGGTTGGGCGGACTTTCAACAGCACACGTGTGCAAACGGTAGTACGGATCCGGCAGACTGTTCCCCTGCCAGAACAGCCTGCTGGAAAAGCTTACAGCGAGTGTGAAAGTAGCCTTATGGAAATAGCCAGAGATTGAGAGAGTTGCATAAGAGACCAAGGGCCAGAGGTTCCTTAGGCCTAGGAGAAGAAATCAAGTTAAAGTTGTTGTGCAAGATTTCGGGGGGAGGGGCTTATCAAACCTCCCCGTTTTGCCAGACTTGTAAAGGAAGGATTACTTACTTGCTTCCCTGCTCCATCTCCTCCAGGCCTGCAATGCTCAGCTGGGCTCCCTTGATGTCAACATCTGATTTGACATCACCACAGCCAATTACTGGCTGTGGTGGTGACTGGCGCACCTACCGCAACCAGTGATTAGCTGGGGCAATGTCAAGCCAGATGTCGACATCGAGGAAGCCCAACAGCGCATTGCAGGCCTGGAAGAGAAGAAGCGGGAAGCCAGCATTGGGAAGCAGGTAAGTAATCCTTCCTTTACAGGTCCAGCCAAATAGGACGATTTGCCGAACCCCCCCATTCTTTCACAACGCCTTTAAGGGTGGTACTTCCTGAGTCAGGGGAACAGATACTGGTTGAGAACTGTTAGAGGACTAGTACAAAAAATAGTCACCTTCTTCTCTATGATTGTACTGAGACTGTTTTGCTTTTGTATCGTTCAAGCATTGCACCCCTTTGAGACTGTACCACTCTGTTGGGGTATTTCAGAAAAGATTGTACTGCTGCATTGCAACTGGGCCGTGTCCCTGCCATTATTGTGCTACATTTTCAGGCCAGTCCCCATCCCATGCCCTATTACAAATGCATGGGTTATTATGTTCCTATTGTAACATCCATTCATATCATGCCCAGAACAAGCTTAATTAAAAGGTTGGGGAAGATGTCACCAAATGGTAAGGATAACAGTGATTTTAGAAAAAAAATGATGAAGATACAATAACCTCTTACTTGGCTGTCTTCATGACTGCTGAATTTGCGTCTTAGTAGAATATATGAAAGTCTGACCTGCAATATACAGTACATGAATAATAAACAGATCCTGATGTGGGCCATCAGTAGCAGTTTATTTATTTTTTTGGAGCCTTCACCCACTTCCAATGTTTTGGAGCAGGGTAAAAGACAGGAGTGGTGGTAGGGGGCACTGATGGCGGTAGTAGTACTCGCAGTGGCAATCATCAATTGGGCGCTCCCTGGCTCATGAAGTGATGGGAAAGGTGCACACTTTCTTACTTTCAAGGCACATAAGGGATAAGACCAGGTCAACTTGGCTGAAGTAGAATATAGTCTCTCTTTTACTGAGTGGATGATGGATGGTGCAGTACAAGTACTGTATAAGTAATGGGCACAGTCCTATATATTACAGAGTAGAACATTTCCAAAGACTGTGACCTGAGAGTCTCTTTTTCTAGCAAGCAATACAGTCTTCCCAAAATGACGGATCCTATAATGGATGGTCAGTCCGTCTCAGTAGTGTGACAAGCGCCTGAAGCAATATAACCCGAAGCATGTGCAGGGAAGTCTATAGCCGTAAACGTTTGTTACCTTCACTGGCTTTCCTGTCCATGCACCGTCCCTTTTTATGGTCCTCCGTTTTCTATAGAACATTGTTCTTTTTTCTTTCTTTCTTAGCACAGTTGCTTCTCTGGCAGCTTGATATCTCATAGGATTGGTGTCTCCCTGGATAAGGATTCTCTTTTTCTTACTTTGGCTTACACATCAGAAACTAATACACATGTCCTCTCTTTTGACTTACTTGCCAGTAACTCACCATCCAGGAAAGTGGGGCCAGCCCACCATCTTGCAACTGTCTCTAATGGCTGCCAATTAACTACTCCCTTCCCATATACAGCCTTTTAGAGTGCACAATAGAATTACATTTGCTATTGTTATTAATGAAAGTGCATATTGATCACATTTTAATCCTTGTCTCACAATAAACATTTTGACAACTTTAGCAGTGAACCACCAGGTTATGCGCAAGCCCAAACAAAAAGTTGGGGCAGATATCACCAAGCGTAAGAACATTGATTTTATAAAAATAGATTTAAATATGACAACTTCTTTCTTGACCACCTTCATGACTGCTGAGTTTGCGTAGATATATACACGGTAGAATATGCGACAGCCTAACCTGCCGTATAGATACAGATTCTGATGTGGGCTATCGGTAGCAGTTACCATCTTTCGGAGCCTTCACCCACTCCCAATGTTTTTTCTGCTCTGAATTGCTTCTTCGCTCGCCCCTTATCATTGTCAACAGCTTGTCGTTAATGAACATCTTCAACCAGGGTGTTGCCATAGTTACCATCGCCATGTCCCTGAGATGTGACCGCATCTCTGTAATCATCTACAGACACTCTACTGATTGCGTGATTCCTTATCAGCAACATTTTGTCCGGTGTGTAGTGTTCCGCTATCACCTCACTATGCCAGCACAAAAAGGAGCCAGATGAAGATAGCGCAAATATTGCATTTAAGAAATACTTGAAATGCAGGCTGCTGAAAAGGCACTTTACTGTACATTGGAAATGGGAAAATTGCTTTTTAATATCTACTCTGATGAGAAATGATGACTTTAATTTACAGGTCCAACGCTTGAGGCTGCACTACTGAGAGATTTTGATGATATGTCTCCTTTCCCATGCAAAAACATCCCCATCACAATCAGGTGCTGTATTTTCAGAAACCTTGTGTGGAGTCAAATCACTAAATACATACTGCTTGAATAGTCGCAGTAATGTGTGTATATGCAGAAACATATAAAACATTTAAAGGGTTTGGCCACTTTAAGGCTACCTGCACATGTTAGGAAATACTGAAGACATTTTCTACAGCACTTCCGCAAGGATATGCAAGGAATTCTGTAGCAGCAAATCCACACCAAAATGTGTGGATTTCAACTGTGGACAAAAGGTTAACAGAGGATTTAATTTGTATAGGCTATATTAATTGCCATAACTTTAGGGGATATATCTCAGGCTGTATAGCAACTAGAGGTATGGGCCAGATAACACCTTTAGAAAACAAGAGATAGAACCTTAGAAAACAAAGGTAGAACCTATAGAAATCAAAGTGGGAATGAGATCTGCATGTATTACCTGTATAACTCTCTCCTAACCCAGTTTTTAAAGCTTCTATCGAGCTTGTGTAATGGATAGATCTGTGGTTCTATCCACAGTTTTAAAGATTAGATTGTCAACTTTAAAACAAGATCTGACTGATATCACTAGCTGCTATACAGCTTGAGATAGAACAGGATAAAATAGCCCCCCCACACACATACACCTCCTATCTCAGCCAGCTTAGAGGAGGGGAGGGGGAAGTAGGAGAATGCTGACAGAGTATAGGGAGAGGAGGAGGAGCATATATCCTCTTGTCCCTACATGACTGGACATGACCCATGGGGGAGGGGTAACATGAACTTCTGTGCATGTCTTCATCTCCCCCATCAATCAGAGAATATAATTGCTCTATGATTGTCATATATGGGGAGTTTTTTTTTATAGAAAAGAAGTGGAGTGATGCTCATCTAAACACCCTTTTGCAGCAAATTAGGACGTTTACTGACACCACAACCCAGATGTTTACTTGCATCTGGATCATGACATCACACCAAACACTTGCACCAAACATCAATAAAGTTTATATTTTACGCTGTCCGTATCCTGTCCATACCCAATCTTTAGCAAAAAATATGCTGCCACTTCTGTAGTGATGCTCAATACACACTACAGTAATACTGAAACTATATTATTATATACAATCATTTTCAATTAGTTTACAAAAAAAACGGTATGACAAAGCAGGGCAAACTGGGCTCCTGCATAGGGCTGCAATAGGTGTTAAAGTTTGCTCCTCCATAAGAGCTCGTTCAATTACACCTGTTCACACATGACACCTTTGCATCATTTTTATGTGCATTTTATTTAAAATTTTATAGATTTTTTTTTTTAAAACAACGCTAAACTCAAAAGATGAACAAACCATTGGTGTCAAATAACACCCCATGTTAAGCTTTGCTCCCAAACCACACCCCTCTGTGCAGTGATCATATGGAGAATATCATATATATCATCAAACGAGGCCTGCTTCTACACAGCCATGGGAGCAGGCAAAAGACCGAGGGAAGTGCCACCAAAGATGTATTCTTTTTTTTCTTATATAACACATGGTATTTTATAATTTAGAACTTGTGGATTTTTATGAGGATCCATGACAAATACACAACATCTTCAACACTATTCCTGCAGATTTATATGTGGAAAATAACCTCTCCATTGAAGTCAATGGGGAATTTGTACATGAAATATATATAAATTGAGATGCTGCACATTAAAAAATCTGAGGGTAAAATTTTACGACGGTAAAATTTCCACACTGGGTAGACAAGATTTTGCAAATCTCATCTACCTAGTAGGTACTATGTTACACTGTGGATTTTCCACACAAACATCTGCATCAGGGAAAATCCACACGTAGTATGCACGGTGTGCAGGTGACCTTTCATCACTTTTCTAAATGTGCTGGGGATGGCACAATAAGCCATTTACTAATGTATGGTAGCCTTATCTCATGACTAGGGTATTGTAGAGTGCGGAGCATGCTTCTAACTAGGAAATAACGACTCTTGACACTCTGTGACGATAAAAAAAATGTGGCCACTGTAGCCTCTTTATTAATAAAATAACATCTAGAAATAATGACTGCTGAATATATCATAAAAAAGATATAGCAACCATAACATCATAAACATCATAAACATAAATACAATCAGGAGGCTTTCAAGTAGGTCATGGGTGGCCTAATGCAGGCCTGAATAAAACAACCACATCACTCCAACTGAGGGATGACAATTATGTCTGGGTACTGCCTACTGGTCCCTTAGAACATGTTCCCTGGGGTTGCCCCAGTGGAACAACAACCATTACCTATCCCACTACATTGCAAAAGGGGGAACACCATAAGTCCAAAGGGCCCAACAACCACCCCAATAGGTTCCATCCGTGATCTCCTCTCCACTGCCGTGATAGGAAAATGAAGAGAACTGTAAAAGAAATTAGAAAGGAGGGACAGACCCACATCCACAAACCACAAAAGAACAGGGAGGCTGGGTGGGCGGTTCACTCCTGGTCCTGCTGCCCGGTTCCTCAGCTGGAACTCACGTAGCACCCTTGCTAACCTCACCTTCCTCAGGCTCCCTAAACCTCCTCAGCCAATCCTGGACTTGCTTAGCAAATAGTGCTTGACCCCACTCCCCTGCCTCAACTACTTAACCCCTTCCTAGCCCTGCTCCCCTACAAACGCTGCCATGTCTGGCCTGCTCTAAGCTGTGCACATATGGCCCTTTACTTTATTTTAAAAATAATATGCTGGCATGTTTACAGGGATGTAGAGGCTGATATACTATGCCTGAGTAATGTAGACTCCGGCAAGACCTGGGTTAATGTCAATATTGCTATAGTTATGCAGCCTTTCATTTACACCTGGGAAATTGAAGGGGAAAAAAGGATGCCATATTTAGAGTTTGGCTCCCCTAATATACAAATCCCATAAGAGGCACATTGAGTTAGTTCCATCTGTTCTGGCTTTTTAGCAGTAGAGTCTGAGGTGCTTCATCTCGAATGCAGCCTTCACAAGCTGGGTCTCTACACCTAAGGAGCCATAAAAAAATTAAAACAGCCATAATATTATTGAGATATCCTTGGATTCTCCTTAGCAGATGGGCAGAATCCGAAGAGAGATGTCAGATTTGACATCGCAATTATCCCCGGGTTCGGCAAATATTCCCCTCTAGACCGCTTAGGTTTGTCACATTTGATTGCGACTCCTTAAATTCAACAAAGTAATAAGAAAATATTAATCAGCTCAGTATTTATTGCTAATACACCTTGAGGATTAAATCAGGCTGGGGAGGGGTAGTACATTGATGGAAAGTCACATGTTACAGAGCAGTTCTGCATTTAAAGGACCAATAATGAATGAAACTGAGCTGTAATACCAGATGCTGCTGTCTCTAGAAAAAAGAAAAATATTATCCTGTGTCTTTTTAAGGTTTATGTTGCAAATGTTCCTAAGACCCATAACATGCAGCTGTTTTGGATGCAGTGATATGCTCAGCATCCCTTTTCCTTTCCTCATCTCAGTGTCAGCCTTCTCCATTCAGTGCTATGGACTTCTGAAAATAGCTGAGTGCTCGCCCCATAGCAGTGAATATAGAGGACACTGCACACGCACAGTGTATTCTGCATTCACTCTGGAGCCTGATTCTGGAGATAGGAGCAGATCCCAGAAGTGGGACTTGCACCTATTAGACACTTATGGCATATCCTAGCAATATTCCATAACTATCCAAATGGGATAACCCTTTTAAGTGACTGTTCCCCTAGGTGTGAGAAAAACTTCCCGGCTGTGTGAACCTCAAAGCGTACCTTTTGCATAATGGCTGTGCTTCATTGTAGAATGTTAACTGTGAAGGAGCAGGTCTTTTGTTGTGCTTCCCTAATGTCTTCCTCAGCCATATTATTCCCTGCTTTACATGCACGGCTAAATGCATTTCTCTCACAAGCAGGGGGTGTCTCCCTACGGAATCTGCCCATAATATATTGCAGTACTTCAGGCTGAGGAGTTCAGCTAACTCTGACATGCCCCCATTACCTGTGAACCATCTTTGGTGTCTCTGTTACTAGAGATGGATCTAGCCTAACAACAGACAGTGGACTGCCAGTTAGGTGGAAGTGAGAAATCTAGTGGCCATGACAACTTTTTTTTCAGCTGGATGCAGTCAGATTTTTTAAATGAAGCGATTTTAGATTTTGCTAGTTACACCATTCTTTATTAAATTAAATTGTGTGAAAGTACATTGATTCTTTAAAGATCCAATGTTTAAACCATTACACTTGTGTAGCTTGGTAACCATTATTGTACCTCTATGTGAACAAATTATTACTTGCACCACCAACTATCTGTGACATTTCAACAGGGTGTAGTACCACCCTTTACAGGTATGTGAATGCCCCTATTCAGATTTGGCCATTTCATTCATACCCAGTGATAATATCTCCATGAAATCTGGGATACAGGCATGCTGTATAGGGGATATACATACATAATATAAAACAACTGCAATAAGCATGAACAAGACAGTTTACAAATTGGTATAGAAGGAGAAAGGACTGTGCCAGCGAGGGCTTATATTCTACAAGGGATGGGGGGAAGGATACTGTATTTGAGGGTAAAGCTGGTTATACAGTGGTATAGTGGCAGCAGGGTCACTGTAGGTTGTAGGCTTGTCTGAAGAAGTGGGTTTTCAAGTTTCTTTTGAATGTTTCCACTGTAGGTGAGAGTCTTATATGTTGAGGTAGAGAGTTCCAAATGCATGAGTAAAATCTTGGAGTCAATTGTGAGAAGAGGCAATAAGAGGAAAGTAGAGAAGGAGGTATTGTGAGGATCTGAAATTACAGGTGAGAATGAACCCAAACTTCATAGGCATGTTCTAAAATGCTATAGAAAGTATTCACAGCAGTGTGATGGGTGCTATGGCTACAAAGGGTGTGGGAAAACAAATTAGTGCTCATAGAATGAGAAATTACAAAAGGTTACATGCAGGTCATGTTCAGATAGCCACATACCTTTGCCCATATGGAATATCTTAGGATACTGCCAATATAATGAGATTCTAATGAATGCACGGTTACTGTTGCCCTGTATCTAGTAACATTTAACCTCTGAGGACTGTTGTAGAACACACAAATCCCCCGTCAGGCCTTCAAACATAAGCAATAACTAATTAATTGGTGCCATATTTAGACTACCGGGAACTAAACAAGTCTTGAAAAGAAGCTTCCCTGTAAGGTTGAGTGCCCATTTTTTTAAAGGGCAATTAACTTCCTTAAAGAGCCTTTAAACCTAGGCATACTGCCTGGTAGGGTTGAGCATGCTGATTTAAACAATAACTTTTTTTTGTCTTTATCTTAAAGAGGACCTTTCACCTGAAAATGAAAGTTAAACTAAAGATATAGCCTTACTTACATGCCCCCAGTATTGCTTATTCAGTCATTAATTTTTCAATCAGTGCCCCCGTTTGTCCGCGCTGCCCCACAGAATATTTGCCGCCTTGTATGCTAATGAGCTCAACTGGGCGGGCCTTCAAAAGTTCTCCCGGGCGTGTCATTCTTCTCCCTGGCACTGGTAGGGAGCGCATCCAATCAGCGCGCTCCGCTCTTAGCCAGGGAGAAGACGCTCCAGTTCTCGCGAGATGGCGCCAGCTCCGGATGGATGAAATCGCTGCAGTTCTCGTGAATCTCGTGAGAACTGGAGCGTCCTCTCCCTGGTTAAGAGCGGAGCGTGCTGATTGGATGCGCTCCGTGCCAGGGAGAAGAATGACACGCCCGGGAGAACTTTTGAAGGTCCGCCCAGTTGAGCCGAATGGCTCATTAGCATACAAGGCGGCAAATATCCCGGGGGGCAGCGCAGACAAACGGGGGCACTGATTTAAAAATTTATGACTGAATAAGCAATACCGGGGGCATGTAAGTAAGGCTATATCTTTAGTTTAACTTTCATTTTCAGGTGAAAGTGTCATGATCTTACCTTCTTGCTGTTCTCCTTCGTTTGACATGTGCTGGCGGCCATCTTGGTTTCTGGGTTTCTTGTAGCCTTCCACCCTGCGGCTCCTCCTTCCCACTGGGAGGAGCTGGATGCCTAGCTCATATATATAGGAGGTCTGTGGCTTCAGTTCCTTGCTTGGTCCTCCTGTGTTCACATGCTTCTAAGACTGCTGCTGCTTCTGGTTCCTGATCCTGGCTTCGTCTGACTACCCTGCTGGTTCCTGATCCTGGCTTCGTCTGACTACCCTGCTGGTTCCTGATCCTGGCTTCGTCTGACTACCCTTCTGGTTCCTGATCTCTGGCCTCTCAAAGACTCTGCTTCGGTTTCACCATTCGTTTGGACTTTTGCTTTACAGCTTTATTTTCAATAAAGCCTTCTTATTTTCACTTATCTCTTGTTGTACGTCTGGTTCATGGTTCCGCGACATTAGGACCAAGCCATGAGTTCTGACGGTACAGGGCCATCCTCGCTACCCATGCTGGTTGCCAGACTTGATCAGCAGGATCACCTGTTGGGTCGGTTCGCTGTGGCGTTGCAAACCCTGCTTGAACGCACGGCTCATTTCGCTCCCGTTGCCGATGGGTCAGTTGTCGCTCCTACTGCCGCTCCGGTTGTTGCGCCAGAGTCTACCCCGACACCTGTTGTTGCGCCTGCGGTGTTTCGGGGTATGACCGGTTCTGCCCCTCTTCCACAGCGCTTTGGGGGAGAGCCAACTCAGTGCCGAGGTTTCCTTAACCAGGTGGGCATTTATTTCGAGTTGCTGCCACATGCCTTTCCTACTGAGAGATCAAAGGTGGGCTTCTTGATCTCGCTGCTCTCGGACAAGGCCTTGGCCTGGGCCAGCCCTTTATGGGAGAACAACAATCCGGTGGTTGCCGAGTTTTCCGGTTTTGTTGCTTCTCTTCGGAAGGTATTCGATGTGCCGGCTCGTGCTGCCTCTGCTGCGAAGCTCCTTATGTCCATCAGACAGGGTTCACGATCCGTAGCTGAATACGCCATTGAGTTTCGTACCCTGGCAGCAGAGGTGGGCTGGAATAATGAGGCTCTGGTCGCTGCTTTCTCTCATGGTCTCTCGGATGCCTTGAAGGATGAGGTTGCAGCTAAGGACCTACCAGTGGAGCTCGAGTCTCTTATTTCTTTCCTGATTTTGATTGACACCAGACTCAGGGAGAGACCTTCCTTTAAGGAGAGCCTGCGGAGGTCTTCTAACAGATTGGCGCCTACGTTTGCTGTCCCACCCGTGCCTCCCTCTCCTCCCACGCCTCCTGGGGATGACTTGTCTGGGGGTGAACCCATGCAGCTGGGGTTTGCTCGCCTGTCCGAGAGGGAGAGGGTACTCCGGAGACGCGAGGGTCGATGCATGTACTGTGGTCTCGGTGGGCATTTTCGGTTGGCATGTCCGAACCGTCCGGGAAACGCTCGTACCTGAGATCCTGTCGGGGGCAGATCTTGGGTGGAGTCTCCTCGTCCCCGGTTTCCCGTGTTGACAAACCACTGATCACTGTTGTCCTCTCCTGGGTCGGGGGCTCGGTGACGACCCAGGCGTTGGTGGACTCTGGTGCTGGTGGTTTGTTCATTGATAGTGTGTTCGCTGCCGCCAATTCCATTCCTCTGCAGGCTCGAGGTTCCCCACTGGCTCTTGAGGCGATAGACGGCAGACCCCTTCTGTCGTCACACGTGACTCATGAGACCCTTCCAGTGGGGATAGCCATTGGTGCCGTTCACAGAGAGTCGGTCTGCCTCCAGGTTATTTCGTCTCCACACTACTCGGTGGTCTTGGGCTACCCCTGGCTCCAGAAGCATAATCCGACTTTCGATTGGAGATCGGCCGAGATCCTCTCGTGGTCACCGCAGTGTGGGGCTAGTTGCATCCATGGGTCTGTTAAGTTGCTGTGTACTTCCTCGGACTCTCTGTTGCCTCCTGAATACGAGGAGTACCGGGATGTATTCGATAAGGTGCGCGCGGTTGCCCTACCTCCGCACCGCCCATACGATTGTGCCATAGAGTTACAACCTGGTGCCGTTCCTCCTCGTGGCAAAGTCTATCCACTGTCGGTAGCGGAGAATGAGGCCATGGAGGAGTACGTGAGGGAGGCGCTTTCACGCGGACACATTCGCAAATCCTCGTCCCCGGCAGGGGCTGGATTTTTCTTTGTGAAAAAGAAGGGCGGTGAGTTGAGGCCTTGCATCGATTACAGGGGTCTCAATCGCATCACGATCAAGAACGCTTACCCGATACCCTTGATTTCCGAGCTGTTCGATCGCCTTAAAGGGGCCACGGTCTTTACCAAACTCGACCTGAGGGCGGCATATAACCTGGTAAGGATCAAGGCGGGCGATGAATGGAAGACCGCGTTTAACACCAGGACCGGTCATTATGAATCCTTGGTTATGCCCTTTGGGTTGTGCAATGCGCCCGCAGTCTTTCAGGAATTCATCAACGATGTTTTCCGTGACCTGTTGCAGCAGTGTGTGGTGGTCTATTTGGATGACATCTTGGTATATTCTGAATCCATGGAGGCCCACATTCTGGATGTCAGACGAGTGTTGCAACGGTTACGAGAGAACAAGCTGTTCGGTAAGCTTGAGAAATGCGAATTTCACCGATCCCAGGTAACCTTCTTAGGTTACATCATTTCCGCTGAGGGGTTCTCCATGGATCCTGAGAAGGTTTCGGCTGTCTTACAGTGGCCCCAGCCCAGTGGTCTTCGTTCCCTGCAGCGCTTTTTGGGCTTCGCCAATTATTATCGGAAGTTCATCAGGGACTTTTCCATGCTGGCCAAGCCTCTCACGGATCTGACCAGGAAGGGCAGTAATTCCCAGGTCTGGCCGCTCGAGGCCATCCGAGCTTTTGAGGCCCTAAAGTCCGCTTTTGTGTCGGCTCCGATTCTGTCGCATCCCAACCCTGGGTTGCCCTTTGTCCTCGAGGTGGACGCGTCTGAGACGGGAGTAGGCGCCCTTCTGTCTCAGCGTAGAACACCAGAGGGTCCTCTGCTTCCTTGTGGGTTTTACTCCCGGAAACTGTCTTCCGCGGAGTGCAACTATCAGATTGGTGACAGGGAGTTATTGGCCATCGTTCAGGCCCTTAAAGAATGGAGGCACTTGCTCGAGGGTTCGGTGGTTCCGGTTCTCATCCTGACGGACCATAAGAATCTGACCTACCTTTCTGAGGCCAAGAGATTGACACCACGTCAGGCCAGATGGGCTCTGTTCTTGTCACGTTTTAATTACGTGGTCTCCTACCTACCCGGTTCCAAGAACATCAGGGCGGATGCCCTATCACGGCAGTACTCCGAGCTGTCCAGGGAGGAGTCGATTCCGACTTCGGTCATACCTCCGAATCAGATCCTGGCCGCCATTCGCACCAGCCTGACCTCTCCCCTGGGTGAGCAGATTTTGGCGGCTCAATCTGGTGCTCCCTCTGGGAGACCCAACGGCAGATGTTTTGTGCCTGAGGAGTTGCGCGCTCGGTTGTTGCGAACCTACCATAACTCCAAGACCGCGGGGCATCCTGGAAAGAATCAGCTGTCCTGGGCTGTTTCACGTCTGTTCTGGTGGCCTTCCCTACGTTCCGACATCGCCGCATATGTAGCGGCATGCTCCGTTTGTGCCCAGAGTAAGTCCCCTCGGCACCTTCCGTTGGGCCTTCTGCAACCCATAGCCACCGGGGAGCGCCCATGGTCACACCTGGGGATGGATTTCATTGTGGACCTCCCTGCATCCCAAGGCCATACGGTCATTCTCATGATTGTGGATCGGTTTTCCAAAATGTGCCACTGTGTTCCTCTCAAGAAGTTACCCTCTGCACAAGAGTTGGCCACGATTTTTGCCAGGGAGGTCTTCCGGTTGCACGGTTTGCCCAAGGAGATTGTGTCGGATCGGGGGAGTCAGTTTGTGTCCAGGTTCTGGCGCGCCTTTTGCTCCCAGTTGGGGATTCATCTCTCCTTCTCCTCGGCCTACCACCCTCAGTCCAATGGGGCCGCAGAACGATCCAATCAGGCCTTGGAGCAATTCCTTCGTTGCTATGTCTCCGATCACCAAGACAATTGGGTTGACCTTCTGCCTTGGGCTGAGTTTGCCAGGAACACGGCGGTGAACTCTTCCTCTGGGACGTCTCCCTTCATGGCCAATTATGGGTTCCAACCTGCCGTGTTACCGGAGGTATTCTCTCCCCAGGATATTCCGGCTGTGGAGGATCACCTTTCCGTCCTACGTGCTTCTTGGGTACTGATCCAGAAGTCCCTTGAGGCCTCTGCGCAGCGCCAGAGACTCCAGGCTGATCGCAGACGAGCGCCTGCTCCTTCCTACCAGGTCGGAGACCGTGTATGGTTGTTCACCCGCAACCTCAACCTTCGAGTGCCCACTCCCAAGCTGGCGCCTCGCTTTGTTGGTCCCTTCCGAGTGCTTCGCAGGGTAAACCCGGTAGCCTATGCCCTTGCGCTTCCTCCTGGCATGCGGATCTCTAACGTGTTTCATGTCTTCCTGTTGAAGCCACTGGTGTGTAATCGTTTCACTTCCTCGGTTCCTCGGCCTCGTCCGGTCCGAGTGGGCAATCATGAGGAGTATGAGGTGAGCAATATCCTGGACTCACGCCTGGTCCGCGGTCGGGTGCAGTTTTTGGTCCATTGGCGTGGTTATGGTCCAGAGGAGCGTTCCTGGGTTCCCTCCGCAGATGTCCATGCTCCTGTCTTGCTCCGAGCCTTCCACGCACGCTTCCCTCAGAAACCGTTTTTTGCTCCGCGGAGGAGGGGCCCTTGAGGGGGAGGTACTGTCATGGTCTTACCTTCTTGCTGTTCTCCTTCGTTTGACATGTGCTGGCGGCCATCTTGGTTTCTGGGTTTCTTGTAGCCTTCCACCCTGCGGCTCCTCCTTCCCACTGGGAGGAGCTGGATGCCTAGCTCATATATATAGGAGGTCTGTAGCTTCAGTTCCTTGCTTGGTCCTCCTGTGTTCACATGCTTCTAAGACTGCTGCTGCTTCTGGTTCCTGATCCTGGCTTCGTCTGACTACCCTGCTGGTTCCTGATCCTGGCTTCGTCTGACTACCCTGCTGGTTCCTGATCCTGGCTTCGTCTGACTACCCTGCTGGTTCCTGATCCTGGCTTCGTCTGACTACCCTTCTGGTTCCTGATCTCTGGCCTCTCAAAGACTCTGCTTCGGTTTCACCATTCGTTTGGACTTTTGCTTTACAGCTTTATTTTCAATAAAGCCTTCTTATTTTCACTTATCTCTTGTTGTACGTCTGGTTCATGGTTCCGTGACAGAAAGGTCCTCTTTAAACAGCTGCAGGGGACGGGGCTGAATCCCTTGAGCACTGCTTTTGTAACACGCCCCCCATCCCCTTGATTGACAGGGCGAGACGTCAGCATGCTGAGGGCAGAGCTGTGTGCTAGAGTCAGTTATGACTAAGGACTAAGTGTTTGAAATGCATCAACTGGTGTTGGAGTGTGAGGTTTGATCCACATGTTGTAATTTTGCTACCATGAATAAAGAGACAAGCGACACAACAATTACTTTGCAGTGCTGGAACTTCATTTATTATTGTTTTGCTACCAAGGGACTCTTTTACCTGTTCCGTGCACCAGGGGTTGATTGAATCTACAAAAGGTGAGCTGGAATTTTATTATGGACTGTGTCCTAGAGCTGTGTCCTAGTATGTGCATATGATATACACTAATGGCCTTACTATGTTGAGAATAATGGTTTTCTATGCTTCGAAAGCTAATACGTATTATTGGTTTATTCACAGGCACAATATATGATTATAAAGAAACTAGTAATAAAGTGCCTTGCAAAAGTATTCACCCCTCTTGACTTTTTTCCTTTTTTGCCTCACAACTTGGAATTAACATGGATTGTTTGAGGATTTACATCATTTAATTTACAGAACATGCCCACAACTTTGAATATGTTTTTTTTTTATTGTGAAGCAAACAACAAATAGGACAAAATAACAGAAAAAGTCAATGTGCATAACTATTCACCCCCCTAAAGTCAATACTTTGTAGAGCCACCTTTTGCGGCAATCACATCTCCAAGTCGCTTTGGATAAGTCTCTATGAGCTTGCCACATCTTACCACTGGGATTTTTGACCATTCCTCCTTGCAAAACTGCTCCAGCTCCTTCCAATTGGATGTTTGCGCTTGTGAACAGCAATCTGTAAGTCTGACCACAGATTTTCTATTGGATTGAGATCTGGGCTTTGACTAGGCCATTCCAGAACACTTACATGTTTCCCCTTAAACCACTCAAGTGTTGCTTTAGTAGTGTGTTTGGGGTCATTGTCCTGCTGGAAGGTGAACCTCCGTCCTAGCCTCAAATCACGCACAGAGTGGTACAGGTTTTGCTCAAGAATATCCCTATATATAGCACCATCCATCTTTCCCTTAACTCTGACCAGTTTCCCAGTCCTGGCTGCTGAAAAACATCCCCACAGCATGATGCTGCCACCACCATGTTTCACTGTGGGGATGGTGTTCTTTGGGTGATGTGTCGGGTCTGCTCCAGACATAGCCTTTTCTTTGATGGCCAAAAAGTTCAATTTTAGTCTTATCAGACCAGAGCACCTTCCTCCATACATTTTGGGAGTCTCCAACATGCCTTTTCGCAAACTCACAACGTACCTTTTTGTTTTTAGCTGAAAGTAATGGCTTTCTTCTGGCCACTAAGCCATAAAGCCCAACTCTATGGAGTGTATGGCTTATTGTCGTCCTATGTACAGATACTCCAGTCTCTGCTGTGGAACTCTGCAGCTCCTCCAGGGTTACCTTAGGTCTCTGTGCTGCCTCTCGGTTTAATGCCCTCCTTGCCCGGTCTGTGAGTTTTGGTGGGCTGCCGTCTCTTGGCAGGTTTGCTGTTGTGCCATGTTCTTTCCATTTGGTTATGATAGATTTGATGGTGCTCCTGGGGATCATTAAAGATTTGGATATTTTTTTAACCCGGTGGGCCCCTGAGCAAGGTGGGACCCTTGTCTCCCATCTCCTGCACAAGTGGCACATAACACATTACATTTACTGCACTACATACATATATTCAATGTACAGCACCTCAACCAGCCTATGTTCATATAAAAAACTTGTTAGATTATTTATTATATTTGAATGTATCCGTACTGTGGGCCCACAAAATAAATGTTATGGTGGGCCCTAGGTACCCCAGTCTGACAATGCTTGTACTTCTCAACAACATTGTCCCTTACTTGTTTGGAGAGTTCCTTGGTCTTTATGGTAGTGTTTGGTTAGTGATGCCTCTTGCCTCTGGGGCCATTAAAAAAAGGTGTGTATATGTAATGACAGCTCATGTGACAAAGGTAATTGGGCTGCACTAGAGATTTTTATGGGCTTGCTAACAGAGGGGGTGAATACATACGCACATGCCAATTTTCTGTCTTTTAGTTCTAAACAATAGTTTTATTTATATATTTTTCTCATTTTACTTCACCAACTTAGACTATTG
Source organism: Bufo bufo (assembly GCF_905171765.1). Lineage (NCBI taxonomy): Eukaryota > Metazoa > Chordata > Amphibia > Anura > Bufonidae > Bufo > Bufo bufo. Next base: position 252,849,956 of record NC_053389.1, read on the forward strand.
TGTTCTGATCCATTACATAAAATTCAGATTAACAAAACATTGAACTTAAGGCTGTAATGTAACAAAACACCAAAATAAGTCAAGAGGGTGAATACTTTTGCAAGGCACTGTATGTATTAACTTTCTAAGCATAGAAAACCACTTTTCTCAATATGATAAGGCTATAGCCTGGAGCTAAGTGATCAGCCTTGAATGTAGATATCCCAGGAGATACTTCTTGATTTTTTTTTTTTTTTCTTCTCTCACTCATTTTTATCCCATAATAAAAGGCTTTATCCCAAAATAAAAGAGCCTTACTATCTGGAGAATAGAGTTTTTATGGTTAGAAAGTGTGGGGTTTCGCTCTGGTAGATAGGGTAAGCGGACGCAGTACAGAGGCAAAAGACAAGTTCTTAACGCAAAACTTCAGTGTTTATTCACACTTGAGGCAAATGCAGAAAACAATGCGTTACTTTGCAGTCTTGGTGTTTACTTCACACACAATGGAAAGTACATCTTGGTGTTACTTCACACAAATTGGAAAGTTCATATAAGACAAGTCACCTTGATGTCAGTTCTGCCTCCAGCAGTCCACGGCAGGCTTTAGGGGGCCTGTTTCCTCGGCCCATGGGTCTCAGCCCTCCAACCTGGCACCAAGCCTCAGATCCCAACACAGAGATCCTGCTGCTGAGCCTAGCTGCCTATTTAAGGGCAGCCAGGTGCTGCCAAAAAACCGGACTGGCAAATGAAATCCAGTCCGGTATTTGACCCCACCTGGCTGTAAATTAGCCCAGCAGCACACGCTGAGAGGAAAATACCTGTTTTCCCAGACCATTCCCCTCACTGTGTCACAAAAGGTAATACCGTACATATTGCTGATGTACTGTATAATCTTATTGCGCCTGTGAATAAACCAGTAATATGTATTAGCATTCTAAGCATAGAGAACCTCTATTCTCAATATAGTAAGGCAACAACCTTTTATTATGGGTTAAATGAGGGAGATAAAAAAAAAGAAAGAAAGAAAAAAGTCTGGAAATCTCTCCTGGAATTTGAACCTGGGACATCTACATGCAAGGCTGACTACTTAAATCTGGGCTATAGTCTTATCACATTGAGAAGAGTGGTTTTCTATACTTAGAAAGCTAACAAACATAACTGGTTTCTTTATAATCATATATTATACCTGTGAATAAACCAGTAATATGTATTAAATTTTTAAAACAGAAAACGAACATCCAGCTAAATTTCGCAAAGATTCAACGGTACTTTATTAGCGCGGTTAAAAATTAAACATCCAGTTCAACCAGTCTTAGTCTACGCATTTCGGGCTATCAGGTATATAAGCCCTTACTCATGACATGCTGAAGACACAACTGAGCGCAACATATAAAGTGGGTCAACACCTGTGCCCCTAATTGGGCTGTCATGTGACCCAAGTAAGATGCTGCCAATCACATGCATCAACTCTTCAGTTTAAAAGTTATATAATTTATTAGCTAAAAACACAAAAATTTGACACAAAAGAAAATCTAGAGTGGGAAAATATATATCACTATATCACATAGCATTATTGCTGTAATATCAAATCCAATCTTTTATTAAGTCCCTCAGGCTGGTGGCTGTCCAACTGAAAAATCCAAAAGGATTCTCTATTGAGAAGTTTCCTCCTGTGACTGCTGCACCATGGGAGCCGCAATTTGCGGACAGCATGCACTTTGCGGTTGTCCATGGTGGGTTAAAGCACCAGTCAGAGGTGATCACAAGATGAAACTTTTCAATAGAGAATCCTTTTGGATTTTTCAGTTGGACTGCTAATAAACCTTTGCGAAATTGAGCTGGGTGTTCGTTTTCTGTTTTGGACTTCAAGTTACCCGCATCCAAGTGCGGTTCATCTTCCGTGCATTTTTCTCTCCGGCCAAAAATCCTGAAAACTTAGCCGGAATGCCGGATCCAGCATTAATTTCCATTGAAATGTATTAATGCCGGATCCGGTACTAAATGTTCCGGAAAACCGGATCCAGCTTCCCGATCTGTGCATGCGCAGACCTTTAAAAATGAGGAAAAAAAAAAAAACGGATCCGTTTTTCCGGATGACAACCGGAAAGACGGATCCGGTATTGCAATGCATTTGTCAGACAGATCCGCATCCATTTGCGTCCGGATTGCCGGATCCGGCAGGCAGTTCCAGCGACGGAACTGCCGGCTGGAATCCTCTGCTGCAAGTGTGAAAGTACCCTAAGATGAGGGAATGCGGTATTATATAAACTGGGGATGCATTGGAGCCCAAGAGCGAGCCAATGTTGGTTGTCAGTGTTAATGAGGCACCTGTTATATACTGTTGGAACTATAACTCTTATATATAATGTGGTTTTTAAAAGATTAAATAAAGATCTAGTAAGAAGATCTGGTGACGACATCAATGTTATAATATCCCTGGTTTCTGATGTAACCAACTATTCCACAACACAAAAGTAAGGCTTTTCTCCCCCTCCTTGTCTGCTGTATAATTCTCCCTTTCCATGTAAATCTGCTACTCTCATACACTAATATGAATCATCCTTGGCTGTTTACTAGATGCCAGGGGGCAAACTGCCAGCAGGCCCATCTGCATCTTGTTGGCATTGGAGCGTATGGGTTGTTCTCAGGGGTTGGTGCTGATTAATCAGATGGCAGCGTTGCCCATGAATGCCGAAACATGTGAATCTACTACCTAGGAGGTAACCCATTTATTACCGATAGCTGCAGGGATTCTTTCACAGCATAGCATTGTCTTGATCTGCTGGCAGTCACATATGAGGGAATTAAATTCATTTAGTAGAAGAAACACAAAAATTAAAGGGGAAATTATACTTCTTAAGTGTTGCTATGAGACTGGATTGCATCACACGGCTACAATGTCTCCTATTTTAGGCTTTATTTAAAGAGACACTTCCATGAGCAAGGGATATTTTTATCTATTTTATTAAACCTTCACGGAAACCTTTTTTTTTACATTTTTGGCTTTTTTAATTTCACCAGTACCATTAAAAATAAAATTCTAAATATTGTCCTTCTTTAGAAGTCAGCAGAGAGAGATAAAACTCATGTATAGATAGGCAACCAATTGTTATTTTATTGAGGCTGTGAGGATAAGATGTTATCTGTTAGCATAATAGTAGATGAGTACGATTAGGATAACAGCATGACAGCTCTATTGTTCTCCTGATAGGACTAGATAAAGATGTCCACAGAAAAGTTTTGAGCTTATTGAGTGTGATGCTCTAATTGAGTCACTCACCTTCTTTCTTCTCTCTTCATAGTGATGGTCTGACTCGGAAAATTAACCAGGGCTGATTGCTGTGGAGGACGTTTTTCCGTGCGAGTGCAAAGCTTTTTAATGCTTTCTTCACGCGTGTGAGAAAAATCGGCATGTTTGGTACCCAGACCCGAACCCGGACATCTTCACAGTTCGGGTTTGGGTTAGGCGTTGTGTAGATTTTATTATTTTCCCTTATAACATGGTTATAAGGGAAAATAATAGCATTCTTAGTACAGAATGCTAAGTAAATTGGAGATGGAGGGGTTAAAAAATAAATAAAAATAAATTAAACTCACCTCATCCACTTGTTCGCGCAGCCCGGCTTCTCTTCTTTCTTCTTCTTTGATGACCTGGGAGGAAAAGGACCTTTGGTGACGTCACTGCGCTTATCACATGGTCCGTCACAGAATGAGAACATGTATCCATCCTCTGATGGCTACTTCCAGCAGGATAATGCACCATGTCACAAAGCTCGAATTATTTCAAATTGGTTTCTTGAACATGACAATGAGTTCACTGTACTAAAATGGCCCCCACAGTCACCAGATCTCAACCCAATAGAGCATCTTTGGGATGTGGTGGAACGGGAGCTTCGTGCCCTGGATGTGCATCCCTCAAATCTCCATCAACTGCAAGATGCTATCCTATCAATATGGGCCAACATTTCTAAAGAATGCTATCAGCACCTTGTTGAATCAATGCCACGTAGAATTAAGGCAAAAGGGGGTCCAACACCGTATTAGTATGGTGTTCCTAATAATTCTTTAGGTGAGTGTATATCAGATTCCACCTTTCATTTTTCACAGCTTCATTGGAAAATTAAAGGAGGAATCTGATTGGTTGCTATGGGCAACTAAGCCACTTCTACTTTACACCAGTTTTGATAAATCTCACCCACTGTGTACTTGTATGTGTACATAGCATTGGGTGTCGTCACACTGTACTAATCTGTGTGGGAAGAGTGACCGCTCACTGTGTGGACTGCGCTCAATACTGTGTACAGAAGAGAGTGCATGTAGTGAGAGCTGTCAGTAATGAGATCTATATCCTGCTTATAACACCATGGTTCTGACTGTAGATCGCTGCACTAATGTTATCAGCAGAAATATCTATTGTGTCTACAAATAATGGACTTTCTACAGAATGGAAAGTGAGAAATAGATCTGCTGATTATAGGTCGTAGCATACTGTAAGACTCACCATGTGGATTGGAATGAAATATTACTACCAAGTTAGGCTACTTTCACACTCGCGTTTGGTGCGGATCCGTCATGGATATGCACAGACGGATCAGCACTGATAATACAACCGCATGCATCCATTCAGAATGGATCCGTTTGTATTAATCTTTAACATTGCCAAAACGGATCCGTCTTGAACACCATTGAAAGTCAATGGGGGACAGATCAGTTTTCTATTGTGCCATATTGTGTCAGTGAAAACGGATCCGTCCCCATTGACTTACATAGTGTGTCAGGACGGATGCGTTTGCCTCTGCATCGTCAGGCGGACACCAAAACGCTGTAAGCAGCGTTTTGGTGTCCACCTCCAGAGCGCAATGGAGGCAGAACGGAGCCAAACTGATGCAGCCTTAGGGCTTCTTCCCGCTTTTTCCCCATTGATGTCCAATAGCTAAAAACTGTAATAATGTGGATCCATTTTAATATGTTGCTTGTTGAATAAAGCAGCATGCACAAAAAAACACACAGAAAAACAAAGGATGATATCCTGAGAGGAGGCTGTAGCGCTCTTCTAACAGCTGATTAGCGGGTTGTTGGGTTTTGGACTCCCACTAATCAGACATTGATAACTCCTGAGGATAGGCTATCAATATTCTACTCCCGTAAAACCCCTTTAACAAATCTTATCACTTGCACACAGAAATTGACCTTCATTGTAGATTTTTAAATCAGCCACATGTTAGTTTCTGCTGTGCACTATATATATATACACATGTGCACTCAACCTTAAAGGTTAAGCATAGCTTTCTGGGCAATATTTTTTATATTATTGCATTTTACTCATTTTTGGCTAAAAATAATTTTTTCAATTGGTCTTTATTAAAAATATTGAGCTGTTCTGTCACAAAGGGTTAACTGTTATTCTAGCTGTGTGAATGGTACTTTCACTTTCACTTGTCATCTAATAACCCTTATCTCTAAATTACTAAAAAGTCATAAACACTTATATAAGCCACATTCTTATCAGTAAGATAAGATTTAAGCTTTAATGAATGTTTATAAGGTCAGAGATCAGAGACAAAGAGCTGTCAGCTACCTGCATGATGGAGTAGAGAGAAAATTCAGAACCAGCGATTAGATAAACTCAAAGCTGTGCAGGAAAAATGGCTCAATATTTTTAATAAAGACCAGCTGACAAAATTATTTTTTGCTTGAAATGAGTACAATGCAACAATAAATAAAAAAATTGCCACTAAAGGTGTACATAGCCTTTAAGAGTATCTGCTGCTAGGAACACCTAAATGACAAATTCAGCTGTGCTACATCTGTATATCACATACACATTTCAGATACTGTGTACCAAGTGATTAGATTTCCACAAGTGCTCTTTCTGCCCGTCCACCTGCTGTTACCCATCAAGCACCTCGCCGTTATTTTTATCTGTCGGTAGCTGCATAATTTATAGGCTTTAAATAAACACAACATACCACATGCAGCACAGCAGAGCTCTGTTTTTGGTTTTCATTCACTGTCTTCCGCCTCTTGACTCCAGAATCAGCCTGAATGTTATTATAGAATAATACCGTCACCGGTCTTGTTCAACAGCTGACGGGAGGTAGAAAGACAAGGTGTGCTGAGCTGGTGTATAATGCCTTCGCCTATTGTATCGTTTTCTTGTAGTATATGAGACCCTGTCATTTCCACTTAAATTGTATTTTTCAATTATATCTGTTAATAGTGCAGCTGGGGGTCAAGCAATGTGGCTAACAGTACTATAGTAGTTATATTCTTGTCCATAGGAGACAGTATTATAGTAGTTCTATTCTTGTACATAGGAAGCAGTATTATTTATAGTAGTTATATTCTTGTACATAGGAGGCAATATTATAGTAATTATAGTCTTGTACATAGGAAGCAGTATTATAGTAGTTCTATTCTTGTACATACAGTAGGAGGCAGTATTATAGTAGTTCTATTCTTGTACATACAGTAGGAGGCAGTATTATAGTAGTTATATTCTTGTACATAGGAGGCAGTATTATAGTAGTTATATTATTGTATATAGAGGACAATATTAAAGTAGTTATATTCTTGTACATAGGGCCAGTAATATAACAGTTATATTCTTGTATATAGGGGCAGTAATATAGTAGTTACATTCTTGTACATAGGAGACAGTATTATAGCAGTTACAATCTTGTCCAAAAAAAGCTTTCTGGCATGTTAGAGGCAGTATTATAGCAGACATATTCTTGGCCATAGTTAACCCCATTTTTGCATCTGTTTTAGCCATTTCTGAGATCCATTACGATATTTTAGACAAAAAGAAGTCCTACGCTTAGTAATTTTTTTCCATCTAAAATAACGGATCTCAGGCAGACATGGCTAAAAAGGATGCAAAATGTTCATAACTGTGCATCAAATACATAGTATAAATAATGCACCCCTTTGTTCCCCCAGTAGTTATAATAGTCCTCAAGTTGTGAGCCAGTATAGATATTAGCCCAGTTGTGCTCCCATACATATATAAAGTCCCTAGTTGTGCCCTTACATATATAAATAGATGATAGACAGAAAGATAGATAGAAAGATAGATAGATAGATAGATAGATAGATAGATAGATAATAGATTAATACAAGTGTAGGCAGCACTGCAAAAAAATGTAAGAAACTGGTGCCAGCGGCTGTAGAAACAATTCAAGTTCCTAAAAATATTATCCAAAAATTCCACAGTACTCTCTTCAGTAAAATGAATTCTGTGTTTTATTCCCCAAACAGCAACGTTTCGGTCCTCTTTCTGGAACCTTTCTCAAGCAGTGATACATAACCGAAGTGCATAGTGCATATAAATAGGGTAACCAATTTACAACAATGATTCATACAATTATGTGCAAAGCAATCAAAAGAAACATGATTATACAGTACATGCGTACAAATTCATTAGTGTATGTAATAGAATGCCCACAATAATAAAAAGTGTTCATAATAATGTGTAATTCTTTCAAAAAGATTCTAAATTCAAAAAATTACTTGCCGTAATAAGTGATCAGGTGACCGTGATGTATATAATAATAATCAGGTGTAATTAAAATCATTATTAAAAATGCTCACACAGTTTGTTTGGACCGACTGGGATCCCCTCGTGCCTTTTATGTACAAGAATATAACTACTATAATACTGTCTCCTATGTACAAGAATATAACTACTATAATACTGCCTCCTATGTACAAGAATATAACTACTATAATACTGCCTCCTATATACAAGAATATAACTACTATAATACTGTCTTCTCTATATACAAGAATATAACTACTATAATACTGTCCTCTATATACAAGAATATAACTACTATAATACTGCCTCCTATGTACAAGAATATAACTACTATAATACTGCTTCCTATGTACAAGAATATAATTACTATAATACTGCCTCCTATGTACAAGAATATAACTACTATAATACTGTCCTTTATATACAAGAATATAACTACTATAATACTGTCCTCTATATACAAGAATATAACTACTATAATACTGCCTCCTATGTACAAGAATATAACTACTATAATACTGCTTCCTATGTACAAGAATATAACCACTATAATACTGTCCTCTATATATACAAGAATATAACTACTATAATACTGTCTTCTCTATATACAAGGATATAACTACTATAATACTGTCCTCTATATACAAGAATATAACTACTATAATACTGCCTCCTATGTACAAGAATATAACTACTATAATACTGCTTCCTATGTACAAGAATATAACTACTATAATACTGTCCTCTATATACAAGAATATAACTACTATAATACTGCCTCCTATGTACAAGAATATAACTACTATAATACTGCCCCTATGTACAAGAATATAACTACTATAATACTGCCTCCTGTGTACAAGAATTTAACTACTATAATACTGTCCTCTATATACAAGAATATAACTACTATAATACTGCCTCCTATGTACAAGAATATAACTACTATAATACTGCCCCTATGTACAAGAATATAACTACTATAATACTGCCTCCTGTGTACAAGAATTTAACTACTATAATACTGTCCTCTATATACAAGAATTTAACTACTATAATACTGCCTCCTATATACAAGAATATAACTACTATAATACTGCCTCCTATGCACAAGAATAGAACTACTATAATACTGCCTCCTATGTACAAGAATATAACTACTATAATACTGTCCTCTATACTCTATATACAAGAATATAACTACTATAATACTGCCTCCTATGTACAAGAATAGAACTACTATAATACTGCCTCCATATAGACAAGAATAGAACTACTACAGTACTGTTGGACATATTGCTTGACAGCTGCACTATTAACAGATATACCGGTAATTGAAAAATTCAAGGCCATTAAAAAACGTCCAAGTTAATAGCACCTAGACATTAATTGGTTCTGAAAATGCCCATGTGATGACTGTTACAAAATGGCTGTCACATGTCCGCTACCAAATCATGACCATTTTTCACGTTCTCAGGTGGAATTGAGAATTAAATCTTTTTAACATTTTTATATATAATAATAGTAAATCAAATAACTTGGGAATGTTTGCTCTATCGTTCATGTGAACATCTAGTGTGACTAATGTTGCCCTTATAAAATACTGAGGTTGTAAATTTTCACTTGATCTAACAACCGCTGTGTAATAGCAGAACATTCCAATTTATTTGGTGTTAATCTTTTGTACTGTGCAGAAGCTTTTAGTCACAGGCTACTGGACCATAGTAACCCCTACAGGGTATTGAGAATGGACCATGCGTAATCATACATAAGCGCAGAAACCATACAATGCATAACACAGAATCTGGTTAAGATTATATAATGCCTATTCACATGACCCTGTACAAATACTGTATCTCTCAACATCTAGTGGTTAAAATGTGAGGAATAAAGGGGCTCTACATTTTGGACAATCCTTTTGTAAGGTGACCAAGAAACCCCCTAAGTAATGTTGGAATTGTGTGGGACACTGTACATGAGGGTTGTATGTATGTCCCATTCTACACTGTGCATATTGCATGATATAAAGTGTAGTGGTTTTTCTCTTGTAAGTATCTAAAGGGGTTATGGCAAGTATTAAAGTTATCGTATCCTATCAGATAACTAACTGATCGGTGGCAATCACTGTGAACCCCACTGTTCCTCAGAACGGGGGTCCCATGTACCTATCCTGATGGAGCAGGTCGAACATGTGGCCTGCCGCTCCATCAGGACAGGAACATGGAACCCTCATTCTCGGGATCAGTGTCAGTCTCAGTGATCGGAGCCCTATGGATCAGTTATTTATCTCCTATTCTGTGAATAGGAGATAACTTTCGTACTTGGCAGAGCCCCTTTAATATTGGCCGTACTATTTCTAATATACATAGCACTGGAGTAAGATACAGCCCCATATGCCATGATTGGCGGGGTAGTACATGGTGTTGGCCCCTAGCAGAGTGAGAGCACATAGGTGTAGGGACGCCACATGCACTGTTAGCTGATGTACTTTTGGGAGCCTTGATGGGTGTAAGTCCATGTAACCGCTTCCCTCGTATCACAGGCTGAGTTTTGTTGCAAGGCCGCAGCGTGGGAGGATACCATGAGGTTGTCAATAGCTGGTGCTGGGCATGCAGTCTGGCATGGATCCTCAAACTATGGATCCTCCCCCACACACCCCCCAGCAGATGTCGGATGCACTACCATCAGCATGGCTCCAGATACCTGTGGCAACCTACCAGGACCTTATTGAGTCTCTCCCAGCTCGTCTAGCTGCTGTCCGTGCTGCACATGGCGGTTACTCTGGATATTAGCTGCGGGTCAGAATAAAGTGACTCGACTGTGTATAAATACAGTATAGAGAGATCTCTCCCATGATCTATTTATACCCAGGACTGTGACGTGCAGATATCCTCTACATCTAGAGGAATGAAGGTTTCTCCATCAACATAGATAGGGGATTCTTTACTGTAAGAGCAGTGAGATTATGATAAGCTCTGCCAGAAGAGGTGGCGATGGTGAACACTAAAAGAGTTCAAGAGGGGATTAGATGTATTTTTGGAGTGTAAAAATATTACAAGTTAATTAAAGTGACAAAGCTGCAGTATCCAAACATCCATTACTGGCCTGGGAAAAGGTTGCAGCATCGGAGTGCCGCAATTGGTTGTGTTTGGGCTTGGTACTGCAGGTCAGGAAGCTCAGTTCCCATTCAGCTGATTGATGGAGATTCCAGGTGTCAGATGCGCACCCATCAGATACAGATGGCACGCATTAAGGATGGGCCATCAATATTATAGAGCCAGAAAATCTGCCTTTATTGCAATACCAAACACAGCCACATAGACATGTGTGGCGTTGTTACTCGGTTTTGATTTCTGAATGTATTTTCTGTTTGTTGAGAACTAAATGGTATTACAGATGAACGTTGTCTTGAAAGCTACACAGGAAATAACCCACAGCCCATCAGTATTAGGAGTGGGTGATTCCAAGATTGAAGCTATATAGTCTTGCACAGTGCAGCTATAGTAGTGTTGGATCATGGCATAATTCCTCTGGATGACCATACTCACAGAGCAGGAAGCCAGTGGGGTCATTAAAGATGCAAATATAAAGATAAACATGGATGCTGGAGAACATCTGGGAGCCCGACAGTATGGGACAAGCATCTATGCCAGAGACTAATAAAAATTGCAGTTTGCTGACACCCGCGGTAATGGTGATTAGCATTTCCCATGGCTGCCGGAGACAGACTGGATTGTCACAGCTCTGCCAGTGCTCACTACTGAGAGTATCTATAGTGCATGCCTCAAAAGGCAGCGAGGTCTGCAGTAATGAGGCAGATCACTAGAGGAGAGCACAAATGGAGGAACTCATTTTGAGACATTTTTTAAGGTTTATTTCAATATTTATATTCTTGTAAATAGAATGTATAGTAGTTACATTCTTGTACATAGGGGCAGTATTATAGTAGTTACATTCTTGTACATAGGGGCAGTATTATAGTAGCTATATTCTTGTACATAGTGGCAGTATTATAGTAGTTATATTCTTGTACATAGGAGGCAGTATTATAGTAGTTATATTGTATATAGGAGGCAATATTATAGTAGTTATATTCTTGTACATAGGGGCAGTATTATAGTAGCTATATTGTTGTACATAGGGGCAGTAATATAGTAGTTATATTCTTGTACATATGGACAGTATTATAGTAGTTATATTCTTGGACATATGGACAGTATTATAGTAGTTATATTCTTGTATATAGAGGACAGTATTATAGTAGTTATATTCTTGTATATAGAGGACAGTATTATAGTAGTTATATTCTTGTATATAGAGGACAGTATTATAGTAGTTATATTCTTGTATATAGAGGACAGTATTATAGTAGTTATATTCTTGTACATAGAAGGCAGTATTATAGTTGTTATTTTACATAGGATCAGTATTAAAGTAGTTAAATTCTTGTATGTAGGAGGCAACAACAAACAAACATAATACATTCAATCAGAATGAACAGAAACAATGGTCATTTTCCAGAAATCATACATATCCAACAATAAAATAATAATGATAATAACTTTAAATTAACAATAGTCCATCGCTGTTAAAGAGAAAGAAAGTAAATAAATCAGTAATAAACACAATTGCATTATGAAGATAAATCCACATCCACCATATGTACATTTTTACTGGGTTCAACCTGTTCACCCAAAGAAGCTGGAAGAACAGGTTGAAGAGCATAGCCGAGAAAGATTCTGGCAAAGGAAAGACAAGAGACATATAAGAAGACAGGGGGCGGGTAAGTCTTCAGCATTTTAACCCTTTCTCTATAGGTCAGCCTCCAGTTCTTCCATCGCTGAATCTTTGCATTTCTGCCTTCTAATCTTTCTTCCCAATTTAGCCTGGCGTTATCGTCCCTCCCGAATTTAACACCTAAGATCTTAATATAGGTGGAGGCATTAGCGAATTGTGGCAGGTCAAATTCTGGAATAGAATTCAGTGTCCAGAAAGCTTGACTCTTCTCAAGGTTGACCAGAGACTCGGGGGCCTCCGAGTAGCTTCTGATGGCTGCAGACAACATCTGCACCACACGAGGCTCAGATATCACCACAGTCACATCATCTGCATAGGCAACAAGACTCAGAGGCAAGCAGTGGGGGACCGGCACCCCCAAAAATCACACTCCTGCAGCAACTTCAGGAACGGATTTAAAGGGCTTCTGTCACCCCACTAAAGTGATTTTTTTTTTTTGGGCTAGTTAAATTAGTTATATTGCGATCTATGAAAATATAATGGTGTTACTTACTTTGATCCAGCAGTTTCTTCCAAAAACGAAGTTTTATAATATGTAAATTCGGTCTCTACCAGCAAGTAGGGCGGTTACATGCTGGTAGCAGCGGCAGAAAACCGCCCCCTCGTCGTGTTGATTGACAGGGCCAGCCGGGATCTCCTCTTCGGGCCAGCCCTGTCGGCATTTCAAAAATCGCGCGCCTGTGTTCATTCGGCGCAGGCGCTCTGAGATGAGGAGGCTCATCTCCTCAGAACTCCCTCAGTGCACCTGCGCCGATGACATCACCAAAATAGAAGACGTCATCGGCGCAGGCGCACTGAGGGAGTGCTGAGGAGACGAGCCTCCTCATCTCAGAGCGTCTGCGCCGAATGAACACAGGCGCGCGATTTTTGAAATGCCGACAGGGCTGGCCGGAGGAAGAGATCCCGGCTGGCCCTGTCAATCAACACGACGAGGGGGCGGTTTTCTGCAGCTGCTACCAGCAAGTAGCCGCCCTACTTGCTGGTAGAGACCGAATTTACATATTATAAAACTTCGTTTTTGGAAGAAACTGCTGGATCAAAGTAAGTAACACCATTATATTTTCATAGATCGCAATATAACTAATTTAACTAGCCCAAAAAAACAAAAACACTTTAGTGGGGTGACAGAAGCCCTTTAAGGCAAACACATACAGCAGTGGACTCAACGGGCAACCCTGTCTCACCCTTGCCTCAACCCTGAATGTGTCACCCTGCCAACCATTGACCAGAGGAAAGCTCTCTGCCTCTGTGTACAAAGTTTTCAGCCAATCTACAAATTTTCCCGAAATACCGTACTTTGACAAAATTGCCCATAGATACTCATGGTCTACTCTATCAAAGGCTTTATCCTGGTCAAGATCAACAGGATATCTCCCACACCTCAGAGCTTTACATCTCTCAAACATCTGCCTTATCGAGATGACTGCTCCAAAGATGTTCCGCCCTTTATCTGTGCCGAACTGACAGCCTGCCAACAGTGCCTGGGACAAACAGACTAACCTAGAGAACAGAATTATTTCCAGAATCTTCCTGTCGACATTCAAGTGGGAAATCGGCCTCCAGTTCTTGATGTCACTAGACTCCTTACCTTTACACAGCAGAATTAACGAGGACACCCTCATGGACGGAGGCATCAAGTGATTTTCTAGACAATTTTTGTACATGTCCACGGGGATTGGAGCTAAGTGGTCTCTGAATTTCTTATAAAATTCTGCTGTTATACCATCGGGACCTGGTGCCTTTTTCAGATGTAATTTATCAATGGCCACTTTAACCTCCTCCACCGTCAATTCTACTGTTAAAGAAAAGTCCAAATCGTTAGTATCCGGGCCTGGAGTTGCCTCCAAGAATTGAGTCATCTTCTTTTTACCCAAAAACTTCCTCTGAAATAAGTCAGCAAAGTAAGATTTTACCATCCCCAGGATACCCTCCCGAGATTCCTGCAAAACGCCCTGGGAGTCAGTGAGACCTGTGACCACTTTGTTCACCACACGCTCCCGGCAGTTCTCAAAGGGATCAGTTGACCCTAAGGTCCCATAATCTCGTTCTAGAACCAGGGAGGTGTATCTGTTGTACTGATACTGCGTTATCTCAGATTTCAGTTGGTTTATCTTATGTTGGTCCCCCCCCATCTGCCGAATATAGTTACTCTAATTCTTTCCGCAGCTTGAGATACTGGCTATACTTACTCTTCCCTTTCTTAAATGACAGTTTCCTCAAGAGGGATCTGATCTCCTCCTTGATGTCAACCCACCAGTCAGCCAAGTTGTCATAAAAGTCCACTCTCTAGTTGTTGCTGAAAAAGAAAGTGGACAAAATACTGGACATAAGGATCCTCCAGGAGACTGGAGTTAAGTCTCCATAACCCTCTACCAACATCTGGATGCTTAGTGGCCCCTAAGCAGAAAGACAAGGCCAAGTGATCAGAGAAAGGGACAATTTTCTCACACATCCAACTAACCACTTCAGTAGGGTTTACACAAGCCATATCAATGCGACTACTTCTGTCTGCACACAAGTATATAAATTTTGGCTTCCTACCACCCTGTGTGAACACATCGCTGAGGCCTGCTTGCTGGATCATGCTATTAAGGACCTTGGAGTCCCTGGTCACTGCTCGGCCGGAGGATCTGTCACCCGATGTCCTAGTGACATTGAAATCTCCAGCCAATACCACTGGGACAGAGGTAAAAAGATATTGCTTAACCTCATTAAATAACTGGATCCTTTCCGTCACTGACTGTGGGCCATAGATATTAATGAGCCGGGGTCTTCTACCGTGGATTGTGACCTCCAGGACCAGACACCGACCTATAATAACTTCTGTCAGTCTATGTGCAGTCACATTATTGGTGGTGAGCAATATAGAAGCCCGGCATAAGGCTCCACAGCCAGTAACCAGAAAGAAGGACCAGACCTCCATTCCCTCTCAGCCTCAAATAGAAGTTCTGATGTGGTCAGACGTGTCTCATGTAAGAAGATGACATCCGCATCAAGAGATCTCAGATGGTCATATACTATATGCCTTGTCTTTCTTAATTTAATACTATTTGCATTGCTGGAAAGCACTTTTAAAGAGAAACCGGCCATCATCACACAAAAGGAAGAGCCTCCAGGTAATACCCATCATCATAGGTTGGAGTCGGAGTTGCCCTGCTTACCACCTGTCTCCATGTCTGATTCTACAGCATAGGACTCCATAGCATAGGGTTTCTTTTTGGTCGGGGGATCCTCAGTGTCCCTTTCACATTCATCATCTATTTTCTTCAGTTCTCTCTCATAATCTCCCTCAGACTTTGACAGGACCTCGTATCTGTTGGAAATGACCATTACCTCTGACCCCTTATGGACTTTCTTGCTGACACTTTCGGTTGTGTTGTACTCACCCTCAGGCTTACAGGAGGACTTGTCTTTTTTCCTCCTCTTGTTGCTCTTACTTTCCTCAAATATTGCTGGTGATGAAGAAGAAGAAGCTACCTCTGACTGTTGCGGACCCTCAGGGACAACCTGCATACTCCCCTGTGCAGTATCTGGGACCTCATCTTCTGGAGCTGCAGTACCTGATCCCTGCTGGACTTCTTGTCTGGTCAGAATGGACCCTGACATTAAGGTCTCCTCCTCTACAGCATCTGCCTCCAACAATTCCTCATCAGGAACCTCCTTACAAATATTGTGACATGCATCCAGACAATCCCTGTGAGGGTGACCCATCGTGCCACATAGATTACATCTGATGTTCTGACAATTGGCACTTACATGACCGACCTCACCGCACAGGTTGCACTTAACCACAGTGCACACACTCGCGACATGACTGGCTCTGCCACAATTAAAACATTTTCTGGGCTGACCTGGGTAGAAGCAGACGCCTTTCTCTCTCCCAATAAAGAAAGAGTTTGGTAGATGCCACGTGATGTTGTTATGCTGACGCAGCTTCACCAAAACCTTCCACCCTCCAGTCCAGATACCATCATCATCTCTGTTCTTGGTGAGATCAGACACCATGTCACAGTGTCTTCTGAGCCACACCACAATATCCTAGGGAGGGACGTTTTTATTCCAGAAGATTATATTAACTGTGACGGTATCTGGCTTGGATATTGGAATAAAAATAAATTTACTCCAATCATCAGTGTCTCTAAACCCTGGGAAATTTGACCAGAATCTATCCAGATTAGACATGAACTTGAAGCTGACGTCCTAGCCTTGTCTATCTGGTAGATTAATGACTGCCAAGATGTCTGCTGGCACAAACCCCATCTGGCGACACAGGAGTTCCCGGACCACAAGCCTCCGATCTGGGAGGTCTTCTTTGGCGCCTCGATGTTTGAATCTCACTACATTCCTCCTTTTAAAGGCCTGACCTATATAGTGAGCGCCAGAGGAAAAAGATGGAGCTCCACGGCTCCAGGCATTACTGGGGGGAACCTGGCGAGGTTGAGGGCCCTGACTTACTGGGGGGGGGGGGGGGTCTGCACTAGAGGGGCCACTCACACTTTCTGTGCTTGAGGGTAAAGGTGGAAAATCCCCCTCCCTCATTACTCTGCAGAGATTCCTCCAGCCTGTCCACCTCTATGCCATCCTCAAATATCTCCCATACAGGCCTATTGCACACAACCGTAGGTGTCCCGTTGCCGTATTGTGGACCGCATATGAGGATCCGCAATACACGGGCACTGTTCCGTGCGCAATCTGCATCACGGATGCGGAACCATTGACTTGAATGGGTCCGCAAATACGGAGATGCAGAATGGTTCGGAACGGAACCCTACGGAAGCACTACAGAGTGCTTCCATGGGGTTTTGTCCCGTACTTCCGTTCCGCAAAAAGATAGAACATGTGCTGCCCCACGGTCGGTGTTCATGCAGGAGGCCACAGACTGTATATTCCCCCCAGACAGTGACCCCTCAGGTACATGTCCACCATCACCCCCAGTCTCTGCCCCAGCAGTAGAGCTCTGCTCTGCCACACCATCACCTAGATCAGGCATCCTCAAACTGCGGCCCTCCAGCTGTTGCAAAACTACAACTCCCAGCATGCCCGAACAGCCTACAGGTATCAGTCTACAGCAGGGCATTGTGGGAGTTGTAGTTCTACAACAGCTGGAGGGCCGCAGTTTGAGGATGCCTGACCTAGATTGATGGATACATGTCCATTGTCCTGCTGCTGGCACTTGTAGTGCTGGTGTCTGAGGTCTATGCGTCTCCTCAGGGACACCTGCAGATTCTTGTGGCCGCTGTTGCACTCTGTCCTGTTTATGGCTATCTCCTTTTAGAAAAGAAAACTTTGGAGCTTGCAGCACAGGTCTTGTCGCCCGCTGGGCCTCCTCAGGGATAAATGGCCAGACGTCCAGTTTTAGGCCGGACAGTCCGGTTTTTAGACTCCTGGTGCTCCGTCCAGCACAAGGCCAGGACGAACGGCCAGAAGTCCTTATTTTTTGTTGTACAGGGTGACGGGATGGCGGATACGCTCAGGCATGATCACTTTAAGTAAATGGCAGGAGGCAGGGCCTGGCAGCACGTTTGGATCACACTGCGCGCTTACGTGATGTCACGACATTATCAGCGCTGCAGCTGCACCGGCCAATTCTGGTTTGTGCGGGAAGGAAGTCGGGAACAGAGGAGCGCTGCGCGGGACGGGACCTCACGGGTGCGGGCCACCTCTAGCCTCTGTATGGCCGGGCAGCCTGCAGAGAGCCGGTGTGTGCACTTGCAGCCAGGAGCAGAGCAGGTTTGTTCGGGAAGTCGAAGGATAGTGGAGGACGAGCTGTTGGGGGCTCCCTGCGTGAGAGTGTGGCACCTGCACAGTGTAAATTTTTCTACTTGGTTACCAGTTTGGGGGCGTGGTCTGTGAGATCCGGCTTTCTTGGGTGAAGCCAGTGGCCACCCTAGGGATAACGCTGTAGTCCAGTTCAGCATAAGAAAATCCAGATTCAAGGTTCAGGCCATGGCTGGCAAAATGCTCCTGGTTCCTATAGGACTCTGCAAGTGGTCCCATCCTGTCCAGGACAGTGTCCATCTGCTTCACCAAGTTCCAAGCTGAGTGAGTGTAGCTTAGGGTCGTATATGGCTGCACAGTTTGGGTTCAGCTTGTACACATAGTCGATCTCCATTTGCAGCATCTGTTTGTGTCCCTTCAGCTCCTCCATTTTCCTCACCAGAGCAGAGATCTCCTCTGCTAGCTGCAGCTCAGGTGCAAGGGTCTCTCTCGTTTGGTGTCCAGTCTTGGGCAGCTTCTCAGGCTGTTTGAACTCTGCTGACCTGGAGACTCCATGAGATTTCTCTGCAGATCTCTCTTGCACCACAGCCACAGATTTTTCTGCACTTTTGCTGCTGCCACTTCCAGACTGAGATCTGGTGCAGCCTAAGCATGCCGTGCTCACCACTAGAGATGAGTGAATTTCATATTTTGAAATTCGGTCACGCTTCGTTTTCTGGTAAAAGATGAATTGTGTTATGGATTCCGTTACCACGGACCATAATGCAAGTCTATGACGGAATGCATAACGGAATGCCTTTATAGGCATTCCGTTTTTCATTCCATCATAATAGAAGTCTATGGGCTGCAAAACGGATCCGTTCCGTTTCCGTTATGCAGGGGAGTCCTCTCCTGCATAACGGAAACGGGACAAATCCGTTTTGCAGCCCATAGACTTCTATTATGACGGAATGCTTCTAAAGCCATTCCATTATGCATTCCATCATAGAATTGCGTTATGGTCCGTGGTAACGGAATCCATAACGCAATTCACCTTTTACCAGTAAACGAAGCATGAACGAATTTCATAACCTGAAATTCGCTCATCTCTACTCACCACCTCACACTGCTGCAATGTCAGCTTCTCCAGAGATGTCCTCTGCTGCCTGTGTGCTGGAGGGGTGAGCTGCACCCTGTCTCATCTCCTGTGCACCTTGCAGGTTTGGATTGCCACATTTTACAGTAGATACCTTTTGGGAGTAACTATGCTGTACTAGACACTGCAAGCCTGGGCTGGAGGAGTGCTTCACCTCACATCTCTTAGCTGTACTCTCTGCTGCTGAATCTTTCTTTTCTGCTGGAATCACTACAGTTACTCCATCTTTCTTGCTTGCACTGGTTTTTCTTCCATTCTGGTCATTCCTTGTCACCGGATTCACTTTTGGACTTGAATCCATACTGGAAAGAGCCTGGGAGTTTCCTCCCAGTGGAGGCCTGGAAGCCTGGGCCTTTCTTGGGGAACATCCCTGCCCAGGAAGGCCCCTCCATGGGCTTCCTCTAGACATGAGGAGAACCACCAACACACGTTCTCACAGCTAGGAGGTAGTATTATAGTAGTTATATTATTTTACATAGGAGACAGTATTACAGTAGTTATATTCTTGCATATAGGAGGCAGTATTATAGTAGTTATATTCTTGTACATAGATGCAGTATTATAGTAGTTATATTCTTGTACATATGGCTGTTTTATAGTAGTTCTATTTTTGTACATAGTGGCAGTATTATAGTAGTTATATTCTTGTACATATGATTCTGTATTATAGTAGTTACCGGTATATTCTTGTGCATATGGCTTAGTATTATAGTAGTTATATTCTTGTACATATGGCTCAATATTATAGTAGTTATATTATTGTACATGGGGGCAGTAATATAGTAGTTATATTCTTGTACATAGGAGGCAGTATTATAGTAGGTATTTTACATAGGATCAGTATTAAAGTAGTTATATTTTTGTATATAAGAGTAAATATTATAGTAGTTAAATTATTTTACATAGGAGACAGTATTACAGTAGTTAAGTTTTTGTACATAGTGGCAGTATTATAGCAGTTATATTATTGTACATAGAGGCAGTATTATAGTAGTTATATTCTTGTACATAGGAGGCAGTATTATAGTAGTTATATTCTTGTACATATGATTCTGTATTATAGTAGTTATATTCTTGTACATTTGGCTTAGTATTATAGTAGTTATATTCTTGTACATACGGCTCAGTATTGTAGTAGTTTTATTCTTGTACATATGGTTCAGTATTATAGTAGTTATATTCTTGTACATTTGGCTTAGTATTATAGTAGTTATATTCTTGTACAGGGAGTGCAGAATTATTAGGCAAGTTGTATTTTTGAGGATTAATTTTATTATTGAACAACAACCATGTTCTCAATGAACCCAAAAAACTCATTAATATCAAAGCTGAATATTTTTGGAAGTAGTTTTTAGTTTGTTTTTAGTTTTAGCTATTTTAGGGGGATATTTGTGTGTGCAGGTGACTATTACTGTGCATAATTATTAGGCAACTTAACAAAAAACAAATATATACCCATTTCAATTATTTATTTTTACCAGTGAAACCAATATAACATCTCAACATTCACAAATATACATTTCTGACATTCAAAAACAAAACAAAAACAAATCAGTGACCAATATAGCCACCTTTCTTTGCAAGGACACTCAAAAGCCTGCCATCCATGGATTCTGTCAGTGTTTTGATCTGTTCACCATCAACATTGCGTGCAGCAGCAACCACAGCCTCCCAGACACTGTTCAGAGAGGTGTACTGTTTTCCCTCCTTGTAAATCTCACATTTGATGATGGACCACAGGTTCTCAATGGGGTTCAGATCAGGTGAACAAGGAGGCCATGTCATTAGATTTTCTTCTTTTATACCCTTACTTGCCAGCCACGCTGTGGAGTACTTGGACGCGTGTGATGGAGCATTGTCCTGCATGAAAATCATGTTTTTCTTGAAGGATGCAGACTTCTTCCTGTACCACTGCTTGAAGAAGGTGTCTTCCAGAAACTGGCAGTAGGACTGGGAGTTGAGCTTGACTCCATCCTCAACCCGAAAAGGCCCCACAAGCTCATCTTTGATGATACCAGCCCAAACCAGTACTCCACCTTGCTGGCGTCTGAGTCGGACTGGAGCTCTCCTTGCCCTTTACCAATCCAGCCACGGGCCCATCCATCTGGCCCATCAAGACTCACTCTCATTTCATCAGTCCATAAAACCTTAGAAAAACCAGTCTTGAGATATTTCTTGGCCCAGTCTTGACGTTTCAGCTTGTGTGTCTTGTTCAGTGGTGGTCGTCTTTCAGCCTTTCTTACCTTGGCCATGTCTCTGAGTATTGCACACCTTGTGCTTTTGGGCACTCCAGTGATGTTGCAGCTCTGAAATATGGCCAAACTGGTGGCAAGTGGCATCTTGGCAGCTGCACGCTTGACTTTTCTCAGTTCATGGGTAGTTATTTTGCGCCTTGGTTTTTCAACACGCTTCTTGCGACCCTGTTGACTATTTTGAATGAAACGCTTGATTGTTCGATGATCACGCTTCAGAAGCTTTGCAATTTTAAGAGTGCTGCATCCCTCTGCAAGATATCTCACTATTTTTGACTTTTCTGAGCCTGTCAAGTCCTTCTTTTGACCCATTTTGCCAAAGGAAAGGAAGTTGCCTAATAATTATGCACACCTAATATAGGGTGTTGATGTCATTAGACCACACCCCTTCTCATTACAGAGATGCACATCACCTAATATGCTTAATTGGTAGTAGGCTTTCGAGCCTATACAGCTTGGAGTAAGACAACATGCATAAAGAGGATGATGTGGTCAAAATACTCATTTGCCTAATAATTCTGCACGCAGTGTACATACGGCTCAGTATTGTAGTAGTTTTATTCTTGTACATATGGTTCAGTATTATAGTAGTTGTATTCTTGTACATATGGCTCTGTATTATTGTAGTTATATTATTGTACATATGGCTTAGTGTTAGGCTCAGCATGTATATAGAACCTTCTTTCCCTGAATGTAATGGAGGGCAATATAGCACCAGGGGAGGAAGTTTTTTGTGCAAGTTCCTGTACTAAAGAAATCACCTTGTCGTTGGCAGAAGGGCACAAATAATTTTGTGCAAAATGTATTTGCCAAGAATCTCACATTTATACCATGGCATTAGCACCAGTACATTTTCTATAATGAGCATTGCACTATTGTACTGTATTTACTTTATTTGTGTTTGCAGAGTGCTGTTGCATTGTGTTTGTTTTTGCTAAAATATTATAGTAGTTATATTCTTGTACATAGAAGGCAGTATTATAGTAGTTATATTCTTGTACATAGGGACAGTATTATAGTAGTTATATTCTTGTACATAGGAGGCAGTATTATAGTAGTTATATTCTTGTACATAGGAGGCAGTATTATAGTGGTTATATTCTTGTACATAGGGGCAGTATTATAGTAGTTATATTCTTGTACATAGGGGCAGTATTATAGTAGTGATATTCTTACACATAGGGCGCAGTATTATAGTAGTTATATTCTTGTACATAGAAGGCAGTATTATAGCAGTTATATTCTTGTATATAGGGGCAGTATTATAGTAGTTAAATTCTTATTCATAGGGACAGTTTTATTGTTGTTATATTCTTGTACATAATAGACAGTATTGTGGAAGTTATATTTTTTTTACATAGGAGACAATATTATAGTGGTTATATTCTTGTACATAGGGGCAGTATTACAGTAGTTATATACTTGTACATAGTAGACAGTATTATAGTAGTTATATTATTTTACATAGGAGACAATATTATAGTGGTTATATTATTGTACATAGAAGTCAGAATTATAGCAGTTAAATTCTTATAAATAGGGGGCAGTATTATAGTAGTTAATTTCTTGTACATAGGGGAATATTTCATTTTAAGAATTAGCAGTATTCAGAAACGTTGCTAACACAATGAATTAGAAAATTGCTGTTGTTAAATTGAATGTGTTGAATGCAATCTCATATGGCGCAATGTTCATATTGGTTTACAATTCCCGGTATGGATGAACCTTGTGCCCTAAGGTGACAAACCCATTATGTTCTAGCTCAGCTGCAGACTGATAATGATTTGATTGTAACAACTTCATTAACAAACCTGTAAAAGTGATGGGGAGATGATACAATACTGGGACAGAAACAGTAAATGGTTCTGCTAAGTTGTTTGGGTAGAAGGTAAGTTAATTGAATGCTGTGTTTTTGCAATTAAAATGACCATAAAGATGTTATTTGGATTCTTCCATAATGTCAGCATATTAAGATAATAAGCTAATAGTTTACCTCAGTGTGATTCAGTAGATTGTCCACATTATTATAAAGTGAAGCCATTCCGTTGATTTCCTTGATTCACCTTCTAGGAGCATGTGTGTGGTTAGTATATGAGGGCGAAAAACGGAAAGCGAGTTTCATATTTTTATATTTCCATAGCTACATACACAATTTTTTTTGTTTCCCAGGCAATAGGACCACACACCCCCGGCAGGTTCAGCAATAAAAGATTGTAGTCACAGCAGCATATCCAGTGCGTCATTTATTGGAAGCCTTGAGTGCACACACAAAGTACGACGTTTCGGCTACACAGTAGCCTTTGTCAAGTATACAAAAGGTAAAAACTGGCAATGTTAAATACAGATATGTGACCTCTCCCACCACATGTTGGAGCCAATCATTAAAAGGCTCAGCCCACTCAATGCATCAGTGCAATTAGAAACAGCCTCTTCAGTAATCAGGCTGTCTGAAACATATAATGAAATAAATGTATACCTGAAACATATAAAACATCGTCCAATAGCGCTAGACATATTCCCATCCACCTCGGCGTCTGGCCAATCGCAGTGCGCATGTCCATGACGTAATCGCGCTATCGCCATGATGCGCTGCCGTCAGTCACGTGCATAATGTGTCATCAAGTCGCATGATGGTCACGTGTTGGGCGCAAGGTCCTTTGCACACATGAAGATACAACCAACTGGAAGGTCCTGTCAACAGACCTAACTGTTCGGCCTGTGTGTGTCAATGGGGACAAAATCATGTCTCACACACAGACAACAACACAGGGGCAAAGCAATATATCCACTTTATCTAGATGGATGTTCCATGAGGTTGGACACATATAGAGCATGGCCGTCTAAAATTTAATGGATATGGGAACAAAAAACGGAATTCCAACGGAACCGGACGAGACAATGTATCAGATACACAACACACATATATATTGTAAATAGACATGTGAACTTAGTGATCAAACAAAATAATCCAAATAAACCATAATCCAACCTAAAAACATTGTCTATACTGAGTCAGACATAAATAGAACACTACATATCTATCTACACTGTTTACATTAAATTCAATGTTGAGTCCCTGGGGTTGTAACGATTGTAATGTAAAGATCCACTTCAGCTCTTTTTTTTCAACATGCGCTCCCTATCACCACCCCTCTTGGGGACGTCAACAGAGTCAATGACCCTAAATCTCAATTGGCTGACAGAGTGTCCACAGTCAACAAAATGCTTAGCCACCGGTTTGTCCACCATCTTTTTCCTAATGGTGCTTTTGTGTTTGTT
Source organism: Bufo bufo (assembly GCF_905171765.1). Taxonomy (NCBI): domain Eukaryota; kingdom Metazoa; phylum Chordata; class Amphibia; order Anura; family Bufonidae; genus Bufo; species Bufo bufo. The sequence goes on from NC_053389.1 coordinate 252,874,656, forward strand.
AATACGCTCCCTAATTTCCATGGTTGTTTCTCCCACATACACTCACCTAAAGAATTATTAGGAACACCTGTTCTATTTCTCATTAATGCAATTATCTAGTCAACCAATCACATGGCAGTTGCTTCAATGCATTTAGGGGTGTGGTCCTGGTCAAGACAATCTCCTGAACTCCAAACTGAATGTCAGAATGGGAAAGAAAGGTGATTTAAGCAATTTTGAGCGTGGCATGGTTGTTGGTGCCAGATGGGCCGGTCTGAGTATTTCACAATCTGCTCAGTTACTGGGATTTTTACACACAACCATTTCTAGGGTTTACAAAGAATGGTGTGAAAAGGGAAAAACATCCAGTATGCGGCAGTCCTGTGGCAAAAATGCCTTGTGGATGCTAGAGGTCAGAGGAGAATGGGCCGACTGATTCAAGCTGATAGAAGAGCAACGTTGACTGAAATAACCACTCGTTACAACCGAGGTATGCAGCAAAGCATTTGTGAAGCCACAACACGCACAACCTTGAGGCGGATGGGCTACAACAGCAGAAGACCCCACCGGGTACCACTCAGCTCCACTACAAATAGGAAAAAGAGGCTACAATTTGCACAAGCTCACCAAAATTGGACTGTTGAAGACTGGAAAAATGTTGCCTGGTCTGATGAGTCTCGATTTCTGTTGAGACATTCAACAGGAATTGACTCTTTGAATGATTTCCATTTACACCTTAACAATGGGGTACCCGGTCTTCAATTTACTGTGTCTTCCTCTTCTGAGGAGATACAGTTTTTTGACGTCAGGGCTTACATTGAAGAGGGCCAGTTGAAAACAGACTTATACAATAAGCCTACCAACAGGAACAACCTCCTGAGATATGACAGTTGTCATCCACGCCGTATGTTAGATTCCTTGCCTTGGAGTCAGATGCTGCGTGTTAGACGTGTAGTATCTGATGATCCTGTATTCAGCCATCGGATTAATGAGATGTGTAATAAATTCTCTCAGAGGAGGTATCCTGGTGGGTTATTGCGTAGGTCTAGGGCCAGGGTCTCCTTGGTTGACAGAGTGTCCACATTTCAGTCTTCTTCTACAAGCATGGATACGGCACGTATCCCGTTTTTTTCCACTTATGGCAACCACAGTGCTGAGATAACACATATTTTGAGGAAAGAGTGGCATATCCTTCATAGGGGTTTTCCGACTATACATGAATTTGATAGTCCGCCATTGATGGCATACAAACGGGGCACCAATTTCCGTGACAAGCTGATTAAGACTGACATAGGAGGTGTTAGTAAAGGGGGTCAAACTTACCTTAAACCCAGAAAGATCGGGAATTTCCCATGTCTGGGCTATTGTAACTGTGGGAATATGTTAACCCCTTAAGGACACAGCCTTTTTACACCTTAGGACCAGGCCATTTTTTGAAAATCTAACCAGCGTCCCTTTAAGTGCTGATAACTTTAAAACGGTTTGACTTATCCAGGCCGTTCTGAGATTGTTTTTTCGTCACATATTGTACTTCATGACACTGGTAAAATGGAGTAAAAAAAAAAAATTTTTTTGCACCAAAAAATACCTAATTTAACAAAAATTTGAAAAAAATTAGCAAATTTCAAAGTTTCAGTTTCTCTACTTCTGTAATACATAGTAATACCCCCAAAAATTGTGATGACTTTACATTCCCCATATGTCTACTTCATGTTTGAATTGTTTTGGGAATGATATTTTATTTTTTGGGGATGTTATAAGGCTTAGAAGTTTAGAAGCAAATCTTGAAATTTTTCCGAAATTTACAAAAACTCAATTTCTAGGGACCAGTTCAGGTCTCAAGTCACTTTGCGAGGCTTACATTATAGAACCCACCCAAAAATGACCCCATCTAAGAAACTACACCCCTCAAGGTATTCAAAACTGATTTTGCATACGTTGTTAACCCTTTAGGTGTTGCACAAGAGTTATTGGCAAATAGGGAGGAAATTTGAGAATTTCATTTTTTTGTCTAATTTTTCATTTTAACCCATTTTTTCCACTAACAAACCAAGGGTTAACAGCCAAACAAGACTGTATCTTTATTGCCCTGACTCTGCCATTTACAGAAACACCCAATATGTGGCCGTAAACTACTGTACGGCCACACAGCGGGGCGTAGAGTGAAAGGTGCGCCGTTTGGTTTTTGGAAGGCTGATTTTTATGGACTGGTTTATTTACACCATGTCCCATTTGAAGACCCCTGATGCACCCCTAGAGGAGAAACTCCCTAAAAGTGACCCCATCTAAGAAACTACACCCCTCAAGGTATTCAAAACTGATTTTACATACGTCGTTAACCCTTTAGGTGTTGCACAAGAGTTATTGGCAAATGGCGATGAAATTTGAGAATTTCATTTTTTTGCCTAATTTTCCATTTTAACCCATTTTTTCCACTAACAAAGCAAGGGTTAACAGCCAAACAAGACTGTATCTTTATTGCCCTGACTCTGCTGTTTACCGAAACACCCCATATGTGGCCGTAAACTACTGTACGGGCACACAGCGGGGCGTAGAGTGAAAGGTGCGCCGTTTGGTTTTTGGAGGGCTGATTTTGCTGGACTGTTTTTTTGGCACCATGTCCCATTTGAAGCCCCCCTGATGCACCCCTAGATTATAAACTCCATAAAAGTGACCCCATCTAAGAAACTACACCCCTCAAGGTATTCAAAACTGATTTTACAAACTTTGTTAACCCTTTAGGTGTTGCACAAGATTTAATGGAAAATAGAGATACAATTTCAAAATTTCACTTTTTTGGCAGATTTTCCATTTTAATATTTTTTTTCCAGTTACAAAGCAAGGGTTAACAGCCAAACAAAACTCATTATTTATGGCCCTAATTCTGTAGTTTACAGAAACACCCCATATGTGGTTGTAAACAGCTGTACGGGCACACGGCAGGGCGCAGAAGGAAAGGAACACCATATGGTTTTTGGAAGGCATATTTTGCTGGACTGGTTTTTTTGACACCATGTCCCATTTGAAGCCCCCCTGATGCACCCCTAGAGTAGAAACTCCAAAAAAGTGACCCCATTTTAGAAACTACGGGATAGGGTGGCAGTTTTGTTGGTACTAGTTTAGGGTACATATGATTTTTGGTTGCTCTATATTACACTTTTTGTGCGGCAAGGTAACAAGAAATAGCTTTTTTGGCACCGTTTTTTTTTTTTTGTTATTTACAACATTCATCTGACAGGTTAGATCATGTGGTAATTTTATAGAGCAGGTTGTCACGGACGCGGAGATACCTAATATGTATACAATTTTTTTTATTTATGTAAGTTTTACACAATGATTTCATTTTTAAAACCAAAAAAATGTTTTAGTGTCTCCATAGTCTAAGAGCCATAGTTTTTTCAGTTTTTGGGCGATTATCTTGAGTAGGGTCTCATTTTTTGCGGGATGAGATGACGGTTTGATTGGCATCTATTTTGGGGTGCATATAACTTTTTGATTGCTTGCTATTACACTTTTTGTGACGTAAGATGACAAAAAATGGCTTTTTTTACACCGTTTTTATTTTTATTTTTTTACGGTGGTCATCTGAGGGGTTAGATCATGTGATATTTTTATAGAGCCGGGCGATACGGACGCGGCGATACCTAATATGTATACTTTTTTTTTATTTATGTAAATTTTACACAATGATTTCATTTTTGAAACAAAAAAAAATCATGTTTTAGTGTTTCCATAGTCTAAGAGCCATAGTTTTTTCAGTTTTTGGGCGATTATCTTGGGTAGGGTATGATTTTTGCGGGATGAGATGACGGTTTGATTGTTACAATTTTGGCGTACATGCGACTTTTTTGATCACTTTTATTACCTTTTTTGGGAAGTAAGGTGGGCAAAATTTCAATTTCATCATAGTTTTTTATTTTTTATTTTTATGGTGTTCACCGTTCGGGTAAAGTAACATGACCGTTTTATAGATCAGGTCATTACGGACGCGGCGATACCAAACATGTGTAGGGAATTTTATTTTTTTCATTTTTTATCAGTGATAAATGTGTTTTTTTATTTTTACTTTTTTTTCACTTTTATTCACTTTTTTTTGACCCAGACCCACTTGGTTCTTAAAGATCCAGTGGGTCTGATGTCTGTATAATACAGTACAGTACAATATATATTGTTCTGTACTGTATTTTACTTACACTGAACAGATCTATGCCTTTCAGCACAGATCTGTTCAGCACCATGGACAGCAGGACGCCTGAGAGGCGTCCTGTTGCCATGGGAACCTTCCCCGTCTGCTCAGTACTGCTCAGAACTTCGCAGACGGGGAAAGGTAAGGAGGGGATCTCTCGGGGGGCTCTCTGGGGGCTCTCTCCCTTATGACTATGGCTGGCTTCCCGCTGTGTGTTGCCCGAGCGGAGATTTACTGGCTCAGAACGCTGCATATTGACTGTGTCTGCTTGATTGTTTGAGCTCAACACTGAAAACCAATTCTAGAGAATAAGTTTGCAAATTCAGACAGGGTTTATAAATAATGTTTTCAATGATAATGGAGGAGGAAGGAGCTTCTAGGAGGACGTTTTATTCTATTCTTCTTAGGCAGAGGCAGGCAGTGATGTGCTGGTATTCACTGGGTCCACCAGAGAGATGATTTGGAGTCGTCGCCGTCCCCTTCATCTATAGAGAACATGTGCACTTTTAATTGCTTTGTGGTCTTTGGTGTACATATAAGGCATCTCATCAATATGATCTGATTTGTAAATCATCCAACAGACCCTAGCCATCAGTGATTGGGTCCAACACAGCACCAAACAGGGTTGTCTTCTGCTGGACCTTTGGGACTCATTATTTTCCTCTGAAGATCCAAACCCTGGAGGTTGGAATAAAGGACCCTTTACACTGGCCGAGCATTGGGCAGATAATCGCTAACAAGCGCTTGTATGAACACTAGTTACCAATGGCTGCCGCTGTAAAGGTGACGGCGATTACCCGATGAATGGTGGTTCGTAGAGGAATATGATCTTTCATGCAGTAACCTAAATCATTGTTTGTGGGCAGCTCTGCTGCAGGCATATAATGATTCTGTATGGGGACGAGCAATGGCATTCGCGATCTCGCCTCCCCATAATGTGGAGGAGATCGCTGCACATAAAATGTAGTAGCCTCTTACACTGATGAGCAGGCGATTGCCAGTTAGGAACACTTCCTTCACGACAATCATCTGCTCAGTCAAGCAGTGTAAAGGGGCCTTTAAGGGGTTATGCTACCCCTGAAATGCTCCCCCATATGCCCAGCCCCTCACACAAAATATAATTACCTCGCTCCCCGACACCCGTGTCACTCTTGGTCCCTGTACGGCCGCCGCTGCTTCTCCTCGTGCGCGGATGAAAACATCAAGTGTCGACAGATGGGTGGGGGCATGGGTGCAACAGCCAATGGCAGGCGGTGATGGGGACGAGCCTCTCTAGCGTTACCCGCGATGCTAGATAGGCTTGTCCCTGTCACTGCCTGCCATTGGCACCCCCCCTCCCGACAATGAATGTTTTCATCCACACACGAGGAGAAGCAGTGGCGGGCGTGTGGGTACCAGGAGCGACGCGAGTGCTGGGGAGCCGAGGCAAGTACATGGTGTGTGAGCAGCCCGAGCATATGGGGGAGAATTTCAGTGGTCGGATAACCCCTTTAAAGAGGATTTTTCACCACTCCTGACATGCCTGTTTAATAGCTACATGCATTCCCCATGTAATAACAGTTCTGGAGCATCTATTCTTATAGCTCTATGTTGTGCCATTCCTTTATTATTTCTACTAGAAGTTATGAATGAATTAATAGCAGTCTTCAGTAAGGGTACAGAGGGGTGGAAACCAGTTGGGGGGTGTACCTGCACGGACTCACTCTACCCAATCAGTGCTGCCATTTTCACATTGTGTAGGTACACACCCTTAACTGGTTACCACCCCTCTGTACCCTTACTGCAGACTGCTATCAATTCATTCAGAACTTCTAGTAGAAATAATATAGGAATGGCACAACATAGAGCCATAAGAATAGATGCTCCAGAATTGTTATTAAATGGGGAATGCATGAAGCTATTACAACAGACATGTCAGGAGTGGTGAAATGTCTTCTTTAATGGCCAAACAGCTGAGTGGTTACAACTAAGTAATGGCTTACAGCTTGGTGATTTCATTCTCTATATTGGCACACAGCTTGTTGGTTACAGTCTATAATGGGCACACAGCTTGGTGGGTAAAAATATTGACACAACGATTGGGGATACAGTCTTTGTTAACCTCTATAGCCTTTGCACTGTCTTCGCCTCTGGTCAGACTTACAGGCAGAGTTGCCATGGCACTGAGTACAGGAACATGCTGGAAGTGGTCTGAAACCACTTACAGGATACACAGGGGCTTCATCTCGGAGCACTCTCCCCGGAAGATCCAAGCAGCACAGCAGTCTGATTCAGGATTAAGTTACTGGAAGTGGTCCACAACTGCTTATCAGGACTCTGAGGGCCTCTGCCAGTGCATCAGTGAATGTTAATAGGGTCAGCAAGGAAGCTGGCTTACATGAAGACTGGCGCTAAATGCGCTGAAGTTATGCATCTTTTCATAACATCAGCGGATCCACCGCCAGATATAGGGCTTATTAAGACTGGCGTCTAAAATGCCGGTCTTAATAAATGACCCCCATTGTATTTACATATGGAGTTGCCCTCATTTGTGTACATGTGTCGTGGGGATTCGCTCTGATAGTTAGGATTAGCGGATGCAGCACAGAGGCAAAGTACAAGTTCTTGGTTCAAAACTTCAGTGTTTATTCACATGTTAAAGCAAAACAAAACCGCAAGTTGCTTGGTGATCGTTCACACACATGAAAAGTTCATTTACAAAACAGTCACCTTTTCTCCAGGATGTTACTTCACACCCTGTTGGAAGTTCTGCTTTGTCAAGTCCACAGGCAGGCGTTAGGAGGCCTGTTCGCCTTCACAGGGGTCTGAGCCCTCCAGCCCGGCTCAAGCCGCGGATCCCAACACAGCCCTCAGATCACAGCACACTGACCTCCTGGGCTCCACTGTCAGATGGAAGTAATCCTCTCCACCTGGCAGTGCTGGCTGGTTTTTATGCCTGGCAAAACCCGGCCTGGAACATGCATTGGGAAGTAGTGACCCACCCAACACTTTGACTACTTCCAGTAAGAGCCGTCCCGGATCAGCTATTACAGCCATACTAAGGCCCCTTTCACACGGGCGAGTTTTCCGCACGGGTGCAATGCGTGAGGTGAACACATTGCACCAGCACTGAATCCGGAACCATTCATTTCTATGGGGCTGTGCACATGAGCGGTGATTTTCACGCATCACTTGTGTATTGCGTGAAAATCACAGCATGCTCTATGTTGTGCGTTTTTCACGCAACGCAGGCCCCATAGAAGTGAATGGGGCTGTGTGAAAATCGCAAGCATCCGCAGGCAATAAATCACATGATCCATCACCATGGTGATGGACCATGTGATGAGCTCAGTGATGTCACCACAGGTCCTTTGACAGGTCCTGAAGAAAGAACAGGAGACCGGCAGCTATGCGATCAATTGGAGGAGGTGAGTTAATTTTTATTTATTTTTTTAACCCTCAATTGACCTTCTACTAAGCATTCTGTATTAAAGAATGCTATTATTTTCCCTTACAACCATGTTATAAGGGAAAATAATAAAATTTACAGAATACTGGTCTGGGTACCAAACATGCCGTTTTCTCACGTGCATGCAAAACCCATTAAAAAGCTTTGCACTCTGGGGGGAAAATCGTGCATGTTCCCGCAGCACACCCGCATCTTTTCCCGCAACTCACCCGCATTTTTTTCCGCAATGCACCCGCAACACCCGTGTGAACCCAGCCTAAGTATCAAGGTGTCAAACAGCAACTGCTGCTGACACATAGGCCAGGAACCTCAGTGACACGTACCTATCATCCACGATGATTCCTTGTACCTTCTTACAGTGTGCTATTGCATAGTTTGGTGTATTGATTTTATGCACTTACGTGAAATTTAAGCGGTGCCCACTACAATTATTTGCTTTAAAGCTCAGACATAATAAATACATATTAAAGGAGCCCTTCAAAAGAGTCGTATCAGCAATTAGAAGAGTACTGTATACTTGATCCTTGCATCTTACAGCGAGTAGCTTCTGTATAGTCTCCTGTTATTCCTTGTTTACTGTACTTGTTTTTCTTGATTTCTTCTCTTTTAAGCTGCCCTTCCCCTCCTGTCTCTAGACTCATCCTTCTTCGACATTCTTCATTAATTTGGTATTTGTCTATGGCTGTTTCTCTTCCAAATCGCTGTGCAGAATAAATTTTGTGCAGACTGTAATTGGCATGAAAAGTGGGAACCTGTGATTTAATGCCGCCTTCCTTCTGTAGGGTTACTAGCTGTCACTGCAGAATTAGAGAAATCTCTTCTTTCCTGATCACTCTCAGCCATCAGGCACAAGATCTGACATTAGCTTTAAAAATTCATAGGAGATTTTCCTGATGCTTTTCCTTAACATTTAATGTGCACAGTTAATCTGTTTCTCTACTCAGCTTCTATGTGGGACTGATGGTGAATGAGGAGAGAGTTGGCGATTTTAGTTAGATACATGCCAAAATATATAGAAAAAAGACTGACTACTGTGTATTTTGAGAATGCTAGCAGCAGCAGGAGAGGAGTGTGCTGATCTTGTAGGAGGCAGTGACCTGTCCACTTATATTTGTGGAGACATGACTAAATTTGGCAAAGGTGTTGACCTGATGTGAATAGAGGAATGTAAAACAGTGGCCACTTGTGGAAGGCAATGCTCTCTCTATGGGGACAGGTCTGCATGTGTCTCATTAGGGAAAGAGAATAGAGACAACTTGAAGGTAACAGGGATGACAGTCCAGGGATAAAAGTTTCCTAAGCAGCATAGAGTATTTCATGGCAGTAGTAACCTGTCCACTCATGTAATTATATTTAATGAGGACACAACTCTAAAGCATAGGAAGATGACAACAAATGGGGAATGAAGAAAAGTTGAATTTAGATTATGGAAAGAGCACAGTAGTCAAGAGAGGTTTGTGCAGTCCTTTTAGGACCTAGTAAGGGGCCTGCAGCTGTGTGATAATACGGTATCAGGGAGGATGCAACAGTGATGGAGACACTGCCCTGATCGAAAATGAGGAATGGAGACAAGGCCAGATGCCCTTCATAAATATAGACCAGAGACCAGATGTCCTACATAAATACAGAACCAGACCAGATGCCGTTCATAAATATAGAACAGAGACCATATGCAATACTTAAATACAGACCCCAGACCAGACCCATTATGACAATATAGACAGCAGAACAGATACCCTAAATAAACTCAGACCCCAGAATCCCTAAGCAAATACAGATCCCAGATCATATCCCGAAAATAAATACAGACCCTTGACCTGACTTCATTAACAAATAGAGACCATAGAATCCATAAATAAATAAATAAATACAGACCCCATACCAGATGTCTACATAACAAGGGTGGACTGGGAACTAAAAGTGGCCCTGAAAAAAATTCACAGAAGGCAGGGCCAACATAATTATGCAGGGCCAACAATACCATGTGCAGAGCAATATGACACTCCATCTGAACCAAATGCCACAGTGCAGCACAAAATACTGCCACCTGCTGCACAGTATTCAACTGTATCGCTGTCCTGAGGACATAGATACAGTTGAATTCAGGAGGACACTTGTGGTTGCTGGCCAGATGTGTAGGAGAGTCAGAGAATCAGATCATTATGTACCTGGCTGGCGGCCATGAGAAGGGCCTGGGTGGCCCTCCTAGGCATCGTTCTACCAAGAAATTTCCATGTAGGGTCTATGGCCAATCCCACCCCAGACCACATAACCTAAATAGAGACCCTATACCAACCAATATAGAGCCTAGACCAGACCCTGGTCTAATACAGACTCTAGACTAGACCTAAACAAATAAAAATACCAAACCAGACCTGTATGCTAATACAGACCTCAGATTAGATCCGCTTAATAAATATAGACCTAATAAACAAATAAAGATGCCCCCAAAAGTAATTCAGACACAAGTTGCTGCTGTGGACAACGTCCTCACAGAAGCCCTGGGTAAAGAGGATTGTGGGAACAAGTAGAGGTAATTATTTAGACAGGGTGTAAGGCACCAAGGATATTGGCCTGCACTTCCAAGGTTCTGGGAGGTCTTCTCTTTTTTTCAAGAGCCTCCCGCACATCCCACAAGCATTGTCATATAAATACAATGGTTGTAAAGTAACTGGTGTAACCAGTCAGATAGCTTTTTTCCATTTTTCAGAACTCCTTTGCAAAATGAAAGGTGGATTCTGAATGGTTGATATGGACAACTAAGCCAGTTTTCCTTTACACCAGTTTGATAAATGTCCCTCTATGTCTACATATAACATATGGTATTATTGGAATAGTTTCACCCATAACACCTACCCACTCAGCTGCTCCACCCAGAGGCTTGCCCCGGCTCCATCTTTAGTGACCTCTCTCCTTAAGATCACATGTTAAGGATCAAGGCTGTATCTGTCCTGCTGACGGCTAGTTAAGTATCTTCATTGTAGATGCTGAGAAGGAAATTTCTTTATTGACTATTTGAGGCAATAATATCTTAGTGCATACAGGCTCAATTACACAGACAAGATCACAGTACAGATGCTTCATGCAATATCCAGGAGATAAAAAGGCAATCCAGACGAGTCGAGGAAATGGATATAACATACAGATAGAAAGACAGAGAAGGCGGCGAGTAAACAGACTGAATTAATTTTGTCCAGGAGGTATAGAATGATAAGGGAAATTGCTCATTTAACTTGACAGTCTGTCAAGCAAACGTAATACACAGATTAATGCCACCTCCCCAGAAGTTATCCCTTGAGGGCTGCACCAAAACTTCACAGATTTTCAAAATGCTTAAATCACGTTGCCAGACGCTGAGCTCTCTCCCTCTGTTTCTCTGAACGATCTGCACTCTCATGAACAGAAGAAGCTTCCATGAAAGACAAATGTAGATATCATATTTAGACACCTTAATTTGCATATATCATTAAAAGGATCATAGGCGTGCACAAGGCATTTGATAAGAGTGTTTCCCAGGAGATGCTGACATCTTCCTGTGTGTGTAGAGTGCCAAGATGGTCTTGTATACATCTACTAAATACATATACTATGTTGTATACTTATGATAAGCAAAACACCGGACATCTGCTGGTCAGTGCCCAGCAGCAAAAACACTTTAGCAGTTGGCACCTTGGCGGACCCCCCTTGTTCTTATGCCCATTCAGTAGTGTATATTAGAGACTGGCCCAGTCTAAGCCATTATTTAAAACGTACAGTGAAATATTAGCCTACACTAAGATGTAGCATAGTAGAAAATGAAGCAAAAACTGCAGCAAATCGGCATGTAAGAGGGTTTAGTTTTTAGTTCTTGGACCTGGACCCTGAAAGAGTATCCACACTCGAGGATTGGGCAGTAATGGAGGTGGACACAGCATGGTAGAGTGAAAAAAGCTTTATTTCTGCTAGGACAAGACTTAATGGTTACAAACAGTTGCACTAAACTTGGTGGTTGCAGTCCCAACTGGACATACAGCTTGGGGGTTACAAGTAGAGATGAGCTAAATTCTCAAAACTTAGATTCGGTTGTTTTGCCAAATTTAACAAAGAAATTCGCTTCATGACGAATTACTTCATCACATGGCACATTTCTTTGTGAGTAGCGGGTGAAATGACAGGGAACAGCAATTGTGCCACGCCCCCTCATTGAACCTCACAGATGCTGGGTTCATCGCTGATTGCGGCATCTGTTAAAAATGAATCTGTTAAAAATAAAAGAAAAATACTCACCTTATCCATTTGATCGTGAAGAGCCCACTGCGGCCAACTTTCTTGAAGATCCAGCGCAAAATTTTGCATGGTGTGTGATGACGTCATCATACTTGCCGGGGTGGTGACATCATACGTCATTGCGCATGAGATTTTGTGCGGGATCTTCAATCAAGATGGCCGCGGAGGACTCTTCACATGCAAATGGATGAAGTTTGTATGAATTTCTTTTTGTTTTACCACCATTTTAGGGGAAGTTGATTCTTTACCATGAAGCACAAGGAAATTCGGCTTCTCTGTGAATTACATTTTCTCTGAAATTCAGATTGAAGTCCATTTCGTGAACTTCGATTCACTCAACACTAGTTACAAGTAATGTCTTACAGTCTCATTCGCTAATGGGCACATAGCGAGTCGGTTACAGTATCTAATTGGAACTCGGCATTTACAAGTAATTGCATACAATTTGGTGGTTATAGTCTTTAACCCTTTCAGGACCAAGCCATTTTTCACCTTAAGGACCAGGCTATTTTTTGCAAAGTGTGAATGTGTGTATAACAGTTTATGTGTGAATAACTTTAAAACGCTTTTACTTATCCAGGCCGTTCTGAGATTGTTTTTTCGTCACATATTGTACTTCATGACACTGGTAAAATGGAGTAAAAAAAATTCATTTTTATTTATAACAAAAATTTCAAAGTTTCAATTTCTCTACTTCTATAATACATAGTAATACCTCCAAAAATAGTTATTACTTTACATTCCCCATATGTCTACTTCATGTTTGGATCATTTTGGGAATGACATTTTATTTTTTGGGGACGTTACAAGGCTTAGAAGTTTAGAAGCATTTTTCAGAAAATTTCCAAAGCCCATTTTTTAACCCCTTAAGGACATAGGACGTACCGGTACGCCCTATTTCCCGAGTCCTTAAGGACCAAGGACGTACCGGTACGTCCTGACTTAAAATCTGTATTCCGGCACCCCAGGGGTTAATCGGAACGGGATTTTGGCTGAAATCATTCAGCCGGCATCCCGTAACAATGCAGGGGGGGGTCATTTGACCCCCCCCGTATCGGCGATCGCAGCAAACCGCAGGTCAATTCAGACCTGCGGTTTGCTGCGCTTTTTGCAGTTTCTGATCCCCGCGGGCCCTGACCGTGGGGATCAGAAACTTTAGAGTGGCTAAAATCTATATTTTTCACCCCCCCCTGCACGATTTTATGCCGGCGGGTGGTGCGGGGGGGGTATCGCAGGCGGTGGGGGCGTTGCTGGCACCCTGGTATAAACGGCTGACATCTGTGCAGATGTCAGCCGTTTAACCCTTTCCATACCGCGGTCCGTACGGACCGCTGTATGGAAAAAGTTAACTGTCATCGGTCAGGGAGCTCCCTCCCTCTCCATCGGGGGGCTGCTGTGCCTTTGCAGCCCCCCGATGGAGAGGGAGAGAGCCCCCCGACAGCCCCCAGAGAGCCCCCCTCAGCTCGTGCTTACCCTTCCCTGTCTGCGAAGTTCTGAGCAGACGGGGAAGGTTCCCATGGCAACAGGATGCCTGCTCAGGCGTCCTGCTGTCCATGGTGCTGAACAGATCTGTGCTAAAAGCATAGATCTGTTCAGTGTAAGTAAAATACAGTACAGAACAATATATATTGTACTGTACTGTATTATACAGACATCAGACCCACTGGATCTTCAAGAACTAAGTGGGTCTGGGTCACAAAAATGTAAAAAAAAGTGAAAAAAGTTAAGATAAAAAAAAAACATTTATCACTGAATAAAAATAAAAAAAATAAAATACACTACACATATTAGGTATCGCCGCGTCCGTAACGACCTGATCTATAAAACGGTCATGTTACTTTCCCCGCACGGTGAACGCCATAAAAATAAAAAAATAAAAACTATGAGAAAATTGAAATTTTGCCCACCTTACTTCCCAAAAAAGGTAATAAAAGTGATCAAAAAAGTTGCATGTACGCCAAAATAGTACCAATCAAACCGTCATCTCATCCCGCAAAAAATGAGACCCTACCCAAGATAATCGACCAAAAACTGAAAAAACTATGGCTCTTAGACTATGGAAACACTAAAACATGATTTTTTTTGTTTCAAAAATGAAATCATTGTGTAAAACTTACATAAATAAAAAAAAAGTATACATATTAGGTATCGCCGCGTCCGTATCGACCGGCTCTATAAAAATATCACATGACCTAACCCCTCAGATGACCACCGTAAAAAAATAAAAACAAAAACGGTGTAAAAAAAGCCATTTTTTGCCATCTTAAGTCACAAAAAGGGTAATAGCGAGCGATCAAAAAGTCATATGCACCCCAAAATAGTGCCAATCAAACCGTCATCTCATCCCGCAAAAAATGAGACCCTACTCAAGATAATCGCCCAAAAACTGAAAAAACTATGGCTCTTAGACTATGGAGACACTAAAACATTTTTTTGGTTTTAAAAATGAAGTTATTGTATAAAACTTACATAAATAAAAAAATAGTATACATATTAGGTATCGCCGCGTCCGTGACAACCTGCTCTATAAAATTACCACATGATAAAACCTGTCAGATGAATGTTGTAAATAACAAAAAAAAAAAAACGGGCCAAAAAAGCTATTTCTTGTTACCTTGCTGCACAAAAAGTGTAATATAGAGCAACCAAAAATCATATGTACCCTAAAATAGTACCAACAAAACTGCCACCCTATCCCGTAGTTTCTAAAATGGAATCACTTTTTTGGAGTTTCTACTCTAGGGGTGCATCAGGGGGGCTTCAAATGGGACATGGTGTCAAAAAACCAGTCCAGCAAAATCTGCCTTCCAAAAACCGTATGGCATTCCTTTCCTTCTGCGCCCTGCCGTGTGCCTGTACAGAGGTTTACGACCACATATGGGGTCTTTCTGTAAACTACAGAATAAGGGCCATAAATAATGAGTTTTGTTTGGCTGTTAACCCTTGCTTTGTAACTGGAAGAAAAATATTAAAATGGAAAATCTGCCAAAAATGTAAAATTTTGAAATTGTGTCTCTATTTTCCATTAAATCTTGTGCAACACCTAAAGGGTTAACAAAGTTTGTAAAATCAGTTTTGAATAGCTTGAGGGGTGTAGTTTCTTAGATGGGGTCACTTTTATGGAATTTCTAATCTAGGGGTGCATCAGGGGGGCTTCAAATGGGACAAGGTGTCAAAAAACCAGTCCAGCAAAACCTGCCTTCCAAAAACCAAACGGCGCACCTTTCACTCTACGCCCCGCTGTGTGGCCATACAGTAGTTTACGGCCACATATGGGGTGTTTCTGTAAACAGCAGAGTCAAGGCAATAAAGATACAGTCTTGTTTGGCTGTTAACCCTTGCTCTGTTAGTGGGAAAAATGGGTTAAAATTGAAAATTAGGCAAAAAAATGAAATTCTCAAATTTCATCCCCATTTGCCAATAACTCTTGTGCAACACCTAAAGGGTTAACGACGTATGTAAAATCAGTTTTGAATACCTTGAGAGGTGTAGTTTCTTAGATGGGGTCACTTTTAGGGAGTTTCTCCTCTAGGGGTGCATCAGGGGGCTTCAAATGGGACATGGTGTCAAAAAACCAGTCCATAAAAACCAGCCTTCCAAAAACCATACGGCGCACCTTTCACTCTACGCCCCGCTGTGTGGCCGTACAGTAGTTTACGGCCACATATTGGGTGTTTCTGTAAACGGCAGAGTCAGGGCAATAAAGATACAATCTTGTTTGGCTGTTAACCCTTGCTTTGTTAGTGGAAAAAATGGGTTAAAATTAAAAATTTGACAAAAAAATGAAATTCTCAAATTTCCTCCCCATTTGCCAATAACTCTTGTGCAACACCTAAAGGGTTAACAATGTATGCAAAATCAGTTTTGAATACCTTGAGGGGTGTAGTTTCTTAGATGGGGTCATTTTTGGGTGGTTTCTATTATGTAAGCCTCGCAAAGTGACTTCAGACCTGAACTGGTCCCTAAAAATTGAGTTTTTGTAAATTTCTGAAAAATTTCAAGATTTGCTTCTAAACTTCTAAGCCTTGCAACATCCCCAAAAAATAAAATATCATTCCCAAAACAATTCAAACATGAAGTAGACATATGGGGGATGTAAAGTCATCACAATTTTTTGGGGTATTACTATGTATTACAGAAGTAGAGGAAACTGAAACTTTGAAATTTGCTAATTTTTCCAAATTTTTGGTAAATTAGGTATTTTTTTGTGCAAAAAAAATAATTTTTTTGACTTCATTTTACCAGTGTCATGAAGTACAATATGTGACGAACAAACAATCTCAGAACGGCCTGGATAAGTCAAAGCGTTTTAAAGTTATCAGCACTTAAAGTGACACTGGTCAGATTTGCAAAAAATGGCCTGGTCCTTAAGGTGAAAATGAGCCCGGTCCTTAAGGGGTTAAGGACCAGTTCAGGTCTGAAGTCACTTTGTGAGGCTTACATAATTGAAACCACCCAAAAATGACCCCATTTTGGAAACTACACCCCTCAAGGTATTCAAAACTGATTTTACAAACTTTGTTAACCCTTTAGGTGTTCCACAAGAGTTATTGGCAAATGGAGATGAAATTTCAGAATTAATTTTTTTTTGCAAATTTTCAATTTTAATCAATTTTTTCCAGTAACAAAGCAAGGGTTAACAGCCAAACAAAACTCATTATTTATGGCCCTGATTCTGTAGTTTACAGAAACACCCCATATGTGGTCGTAAACCGCTGTACGGGCACACGGCAGGGCGCAGAAAAAAAGGAATACCATACGGTTTTTGGAAGGCAGATTTTGCAGGACTGTTTTTTTTTACACCATGTCCCAGTTGAAGCCCCCCTGATGCACCCCTAGAGTAGAAACTCCAAAAAAGTGACCCCATCTAAGAAACTACACCCCTCAAGGAATTAAAAACTGATTTTACAAACGTTGTTAACCCTTTAGGTGTTCCACAAGAATTAATGGAAAATAGAGATACAATTTCAAAATTTCACTTTTTGGGCAGATTTTCCATTTTTATATTTTTTTTCCAGTTACAAAGCAAGGTTTAACAGCCAAACAAAACTCATTATTTATGGCCCTGATTCTGTGGTTTACAGAAACACCCCATATGTGGTCGCAAACTGCTCTACGGGCACACGGCAGGGCGCAGAAGGAAAGGTGCGCCATATGGTTTCTGGAAGGCAGATTTTGCTGGATTGGTTTTTAGACACCATGTCCCATTTGAAGCCCCCTGATGCACCCCTAGGTTAGAAACTCCAAAAAAGTGGCCCCATTTTGGAAACTACGGGATAAGGTGGCAGTTTTGCTGGAACTATTTTAGGGTACATATGATTTTTGGTTGCTCTATATTACACTTTTTGTGAGGCAAAGTAACAAAAAATAGAAATTCTGAAATTTCATCTCCATTTGCCATTAACTCTTGTGGAACACTCAAAGGGTTAACAAAGTTTGTAAAATCAATTTTGAATACCTTGAGGGGTGTAGTTTCCAAAATGGGGTCACTTTTTGGAGTTTCTACTCTAGGGGTGCATCAGGGGGGGCTTCAAATGGGACATGGTGTCAAAAAACCAGTCCAGCAAAAACCGCCTTCCAAAAACCATATGGCATTCCTTTCCTTCTGCGCCCTGCCGTGTGGCCATACAGCAGTTTACAACCAAATATGGGGTATTTCTATAAACTACAGAATCAGGACAATAAATATTGAGTTTTGTTTGGCTGTTAACCCTTGCTTTGTTACGGGAAAAAATGGATTAAAATGGAAAATTTGTCTGGCACTGTTTTTATTGTTTATTATTTACAATCTGACAGGTTAGATCATGTGCTATTTTTATAGAGCAGGTTCTTACGGACGCGGCAATACCTAATATGTGTACTTTTTTTTATTTATTTAGGTTTTACACAATAATATATCATTTTTGAAACAAAAAAAATCATGTTTTAGTGTCTCCATAGTCTGAGAGCCATAGTTTTTTCAGTTTTTAGGCGATTGTCTCAAGTTGGGTATCATTTTTGCGGGATGAGATGACGGTTAGATTGGTACTATTTTGGGGTGCATATGACTTTTTGATCGCTTGCTATTACACTTTTTGTGATGTAAGGTAACAAAAAAATTGCTTTTTTGACACCGTTTTTATAAAAAAAAATTTACAGTGTTCACCTGAGGGGTTAGGTCATGTGGTATTTTTATGGAGAAGGTTCTTGCGGACGTGGCAATACCTAATATGTCTACCTTTTTTTAATTTATCTAGGTTTTACACAATAATATAATTTTTGATAAAAAAAAAATCATGTTTTAGTGTCTCCATAGTCTGAGAGCCATAGTTTTTTCAGTTTTTAGGCGATTGTACCATGTAGGGGCTCATTTTTTGCGGGATGAGGTGACGGTTTGATTGGTACTATTTTGGCGTACATACGACTTTTTTGATCACTTTTATTGCCTTTTTTGTGAAGTAAGGTGGGCAAAATTTCTATTTCCTCAGAGTTTTTATTTTTTTATTTTTATGGCGTTCACCGTCCGGGGAAAGTAACATGACTGTTTTATAGATCAGGTTGTTACGGACGCGGCGATACCTAATATGTGTAGTGTATTTTATTTTTTTTATTTTTATTCAGTGATAAATGTGTGCTTTTTTATCTTAACTTTTTTCACTTTTTAAAAAAAAATTTTTGGAACCAGACCCACTTGGTTCTTGAAGATTCAGTGGGTCTGATGTCTGTATAATACAATACAGTACAGTATATAGTGTATTGTACTGTATTTTACTTACACTTTGTCTGAACAGATCTATGCCTTTAGCACAGATCTGTTCAGCACCATGGACAGCAGGATGCGTGAGAAGGCATCCTGTAGCCATGGGAACCTTCCGCGTCTGCCACAACTGCGCAGACGGGGAAGGGTAAGGAGGGGGGCTGTCTGGGGGCTGTCTGGGGGCTCCCTCCCTCTCCCATCGGGGGCTGCAAAGGTACAGCAGCCCTCCGATGGTAGAGGGAGGGAACTCCCTGACTGTTAACCTTTTCCATACAGCGGTCCGTACGGACCGCGGTATGAAAAGGGTTAAACGGCTGACATCACAGCACAGATGTCAGCCATTTATACCAGAGTGTCAGCAATGTGCTGACACTCTGGTATACCCACTGGCCACCAACGATTATTCAAGAGGAGGCGGGCAGGGATCGTGATCCCGCCTGCCGCACCGCACGCCATCCGCACCGCCTGTAACACCCCCCCCCTGCACCACCCGCCGGCATAACATCATTCAGGGGTGCAGGGGGGGTGAAAAATCTTTATTTTGGTAATTTTAAAGTTTCTAAACCCCCGCAGAAACCGCTACAAACCGCAGGTCTGAATTGACCTGCGGTTTGCAGCGATCGACGATAGGGGGTGGTCACAGGACCCCCTCGGCATTGACCCAAGGTGCCTGGCTGTGTGTAACAGCCGGGATCTCAGCGCTGTCACCATGTCTGCAGACATGGTGACAGTTTAATGCCATGACGTGTATACTCGTCATGGAGCGCTAAGTAGCAATGCTCCATGACGAGTATACTCGTCATAGGTCGGAAAGCGGTTAAAGAGGACCTGTCTCCACTCCTGACATTCCTATTTAATAGCTTCATGCATTCCCCATGTAATAACAGTTCTGGGGCATCTATTCTTATGGCTCTATGCTGTGCCATTCCTTTATTATTTCTACTAGAAGTTATGAATGAATTGATAGCAGTCTGCAGTAAGGGTACAGAGGGGTGGTAACCAATTGGGGGGGTGTACCTGCACGGACTTACTCTATCTAATCAGTGCTGCCATTTTCACATTGTGTAGGTAAACAGGTGAAACTCGAAAAATTTGAATATCGTGCAAGGTTCATTTATTTCAATAATGCAACTTAAAAGGTGAAACTAACAGATGAGAGACTCATTACATGCAAAGCAAGATATTTCAAGCCTTTATTTGTTATAATTTGGATGATTATGGCTTATAGCTTATGAAACCCCAAAGTCACAATTTTGAGGTACCCTTTGCTCAGGGGGTATGGATTAATTAGCTGACTAGAGTGTGACACTTTGAGCCTAGAATATTGAACCTTTTCATAAAATTCTAATTTTAATGCAATTCCTTTTAATTTGCATTACTGAAATAAATGGACTTTTGCAGGATATTCTAATTATCTGAGTTTCACCTGTACACCCCAAACTGGTTACCACCCCTCTGTACCCTTACTGCAGACTGCTATCAATTCATTCATAACTTCTAGTTGAAATAATAAAGGAATTGCACAACATAGAGCCATAAGAATAGATGATCCAGAACTGTTATTACATGGGGAATACATGAAGCTATTAAAACATACATGTCAGGAGAGGCGAAAGGTCCTCTTTAATGGCCAAGCAGGTTAGTGGTTACAATTAAGTAATGGCTTGCAGCTTGATGGTTTCAATCTCTATTGGCACACAGCTTTTCGGTTACAGTCTATAATGGGTGCACAGCTTGTCGGTTACAAGAAATTACATACAGCTTGGTGGTTACAGTATTTAATGAGCACACAGCTTGGTGGTTAAAACTATTGACACAACGCTTGGTTATGCAGTCTTTGCTAACCTCTATAGCCTTTGCACTGTCTTTGCCTCTAGTCAGACATACAGGCACTGAGTACAGGAACATGCTGGAAGTGGTCTGAAACCACTTACAGGATACACAGGGGCTTTATCTCGGAGCACTCTCCCCGGAAGACCCAAGCAACACAGCAGTTTGGTTCAGGATCAAGTTACTGGAAGTGGTCCACAACTGCTTATCAGAACTCTGAGGGCCTCTGCCAGTGCATCAGTGAATGCTAGTAGGGCCGAACTCCTCTCCACAGATCTTTTGCTGTTGTCAGCTAGGATGCCAGTCTCATGCACTATTAGTCTCACATCTGACAGTATCTCTGTACCACTAAATACACAAATTTGTGAATAAGGACCACAAGGCACACCAAAACACCTCATTATAAAGTATGGTTCCATCTTAGCATGGAGCTTGTGAGGCACAACGTTGCTGCATCCACTCATGACTAAAAACCTCACCAGCCTACCATTGGTCATATATACCTTCAAAACCTCACCATAACACTTTAACCTTTCACCACTCCTGACATGCCTGTTTTAATAGCTATATGTATCCCCCATGTAATTAAAAATTCTGGAGCATCTATTCTTATTGTTTTATGCTCTACCAGTCCTTTATTATTTCTACTAGAAGTTGTGAACAAATTGCTAGCAGTCTGCAGTAAGGGTACAGAGGGGTGGAAACCAGTTGGGGATGTGTCCCTGCACAGTTCAACAAAGGCAGCAATGACTGGATAGAGTGAAATTCTGCAGGGACACCCCCTTCCCCCCAACTGTTTAATAACCCTCTGTACCCTTATTGCAGACTGCTAGTAATTCATGCATAACTAATCAAAATAATAAAGGAATGGCGCAAAATAGAGTAATAAGAATAGATGCTCCAGAACTGTTATTACATGGGGAATGCATGTACGTAGCTATTATTAAAACAAGCATGTCAGGAGTGGTGACAGGTCCTCCTCTGTATAAGAAATGCATGTTTGCAAGCCATGATATAACATAGAAATGTCCAGTTAACTTCACTGGGGCACTAGCAGAGACTTGTAATGGCAACGTGTTGATGTGCACTATAATATTGTGTATCTGTGAATGCAGATTAGCACTCATCAACTTGTGCAGGAGCGGTCCTTACATACTACATAATAAGTATGTTGCGGATTTGATAATCTGCAGCATTGCTGGAAATCTTCACAGATTTTTTCAGCAGCATGTGCACAGGGTTTGGTTAATCGCCACATACTAGCATCACTAGTATTTTGTTGCAGATTTTCAGAGTAGAATTCACAACCAGTACACAATCACCCAACAGCAAGTGTTTATTTTCCCTGCAGCACCACCACAGGATAAATTAAGTATTACACAATTCTTATTGAACTCAATGGGCAGTCCAAGTAATGTATGTATATGCCTGGTCTTCCAGAGCAAGACTCCACTCTGGTTAATAGATTAGGGTTCTGAACGGAGCAACCCCCCTCCACTAACTGAATTGCCAGTTTGATAATTAGAAATAGATTTTCCAAACCAGACTACTTTAAGAATAGGGTTGTTTAGCATTTTATTAATTTCAGAAAATCTGTATTGTAGGATTTCCAAGCTAAAGAAATAGAAAAATCATTCAGAAGGAACCCTCACAGTCCGGATGGAAGGCCTTTAATCGTATCCTGGAAGTTCTTTTCTGCTACAAACATGTTTTCTTTCTGTATTAAATTGGTTGTTTCATGTGAGGCCGTGAGGGTTCTAAAGCCAAGATGAACGAGATTCGTTCCAAGCGAGCAAGACATGGCGTGTTACATTCAATGCTCTGATATTCTCAGTGTTTCTCTCCGCTGCACTGATCTGAAGGTGGGGGGGGGGGAGGGGAGGGTGTCTCCGATGACTTTGTGAGCTCCACAATACCCTGAAAGTAAAAGGCTTTTTCATCAAAGAAAATATTGATACAAACGACTAAAATAAAATGAAAGGTTAAAGCTCTTTGCCATGCGAAAACGCCCATAATATTATGATCTAAAAAATATTTATCCAATACGGCAAACAGCAAAACAGAAAATAAGTCAAAATGGCTGATTTGCCTTTTTGGTCGCTCCCACAATTTTTTTTTATAAAAAGTAATCAAAAAGTCATATACACCTCAAAATGGTATCAATTGTACAGATCGCCCTGCAAAAAATGAGCTCTGTACACATAACTACAAAAAAAGTTCTAGGGTTCAGAATATGGCGACGAAAAGAAAAAAATAATACATTTATTTTTACATTTTCAGTATTAAAACATAAGAAAGACTATACATATGTGGTATCGCCAAAATTGTCCTGACCTTGGGAATGATAGTAACAGGTCAGTTTTATAACTTTGTACCACAGTGACAAAAATAAAAATAAAATAAAAAATTGCAGAATTGTGTTTTTTTTCCATTTTCACCCCATTTGGATTTTTTTCCAGCTCCCCACTACATTGTATTCAATATTAAATGGTGCCATTAGAAAGTACAACTTGTCCTGCAAAATACAAGTCCTCATACAGCTATGTGATAAGAAAAACAAAAAAAGCTATGACTCCAAGAAAGCAGGGAGTAATAAATGAAAACGCCAAAAAACAGAAAATCACTGCGTCCTTACATTTTGAGAAAGCTGAACAACAAGCATGATAGTCATGGTGGCCATACCCATTAGGGCAGGTTCGCATTGGCGTTACGGAATTCCATGATAGGTTCCATTATAGAGTTATAACGGAATATAACAGAACTGTAGGATGGAATGCAAAAATCTTTTAAGAGGCATTCCATTTGGCTCCGTCCGAATACATGTCTATCGGGACACATATAGGTTCTATTATACATGACGAAAAAAATAGTCCTGTCGACAGGACAATTTTTTTCAGTCATGTATAACGGAACCAAACTGAACCGTTATGTATCCCCATACACGTGTATTAGGACAGAGCAAAACAGAGTGCCTTTAAAAGGCTTCCATTTTGCATTCCGGTCTAACATTCTGTTATATTCCATTATAACTCTGTTATAAAGGAACCTATAATGGAATGCCATAATGCCAATGTGAACCCACCCTCAAATGGAACAGTTTGTCTGGTGAACAGTCATTCTGCTGATGCAGCCCTGCATATTTTAGGTCATAATGGTGCTTGGTTCATGCTGGTCACACCTGACACCAGGTGAAAAATGGCTGATCTTTCTGGAAAAATTTGGGAACATTCTTTCATGGAAAGATAGTTCATGCATTAGCAACTACTGGTCAACCAAAACAATTGTTTTTCATTAAATTTCACTCGATGAACAATGGTTTTGCTTGAAATCATCCATTTAGTTCAACTTTAGACTAATGTGCAAGGCCACATTAGTCCGGAATTCAATACGGTGAATTATGAAGAGAAGAAAAGCTAGATGAATTCCTTGTACGAGCAGTAACAGTGGCCATCTGGGAAGACACTACCGTCGTAGCAGCCACAGTGGCCATAATGTATGTCTGTCATCCATTACGGCCCAGGCCTCATTTACCAGCCTGTGCTCTCCCAAGTAGGCTCAATTCAGTGACATAATTGTGCCTGCAGCACTAAGCAAATGTGCGAACAGGCCAAGGATCATTCCCTGGCCTGTCCTCAACCTATTTGCTTTCCTACTCAGCATATTGCTGTATCGTGCCTGCTGGGGAGAACAGGATGTGCTCTATTCATTGGGGAAATAGGGCTAGGTGTGTATTAATGTTTTTTTGTTTTGTTTTTATTTACACCACAGGAGCTTCATTAATGTAAGGGGCACAAATGGACATAACGACTATGTGGGGGACTAAGGGGGCATAACTGCTGTGTGGGGGTACTAAGGGGGCATAATTACTTTGTGGGTGTACTAAATGGGCTTTCTTCTGTGTTTGGGCACTAAGGAAGCATAACTACTTTGAAGATGGCACTAAGGGTGCATAACTACTGTGTGGGGGCACTAAGGGGACATAACTACTGTGTGGGGGCACTAAGGGTGCATAACCACTGTGTGGGGGCACTAAGGGTACATAACTACTGTGTGGGGGCACTAAGGGTGCATAACTACTGTGTGGGGGCACTAAGGAGACATAACTACTATGAAAGTGCACTAAAGTTGCATAATTACTGAGTAGGTAGGGGGTTGTATGAGGAGTGTGGAATGCCTTGACTAGCCACGAGAAGGGTTGTTGCGGGAAGTCGATTGGGGGAGACCTCATTCAAAAATTTGCTATTGGCCCCAGCCTTTTCTAGTAACGCCCCTAGTGGCCATATGGGTTGTAATCTTTCCTAGAAATTGACAGGCTGACCATGAGGACACTGCAAATAGCGAGGGGTAGGTGGCACAAACTAAATTCAATATTGAGTGCAAGGCATGCAAAAAGAGGGGGAAATCCTCAGTCTACCATTACGTGGCATATCTACAGTGCTGCCCATAATTATTCATACCCCTGGCAAATTTTGACTTAAAGTTACTTTTATTGAACCAGCAAGTAATTTTTGGACGGGAAATGACATAGGTGTCTCCCAAAAGATAATAAGACGATGTACAAGAGGCATTATTGTGGGGGAAAAAAACATTTCTCAGCTTTTATTTACATTTGAGCAAAAAATACAAGATGTGGAAAATCTCAGAGGATGTGGTCGGAAGGCAAAAGTGACACCTGTGCTGGCCAGGAGGATAGTTAGAGAGGTGAAAAAGAATCCAGGGATCACCACCAAGGCCATCCTGGTGAATCTGGGCTCTGCTGGTGGCAATGTCTCAAGGCAGACAATCCAACGGACACTGCACACTGCAGATCAAGGAGGACGCCACTTCTCCAGATAAGGCACACATAAGCTCACTTGGCCTTTGCAAAAGCTCATCTGGACAAAGAAGAAGACTTCTGGTCTTCTGTGTTATGGTCAGATGAAACAAAAATTGAATTGTTTGGTCACAATGATGTTTCCTTCATTTAGCGTAAAAAAGGAAAAGCCTATAACCCAAAGAACACATCCCCACTGTCAAACATGGTGGTGGGAACCTAATGCTTTGGGTGTTTTTCAGCCAATGGACCAGGGAACCTAATCACAGTAAACAGAACCATGAAAAAAGAGCAATACATGAGGATTCTCAACGACAACATCAGGCAGTCTGCAGAGAAACTTGGCCTTGGGCACCAGTGGACATTTCAGCATGACAATGAACCAAAAGTGGTGAAGAAATGGTTAGCAGACAACAACATTAACGTTTTGGAGTGGCCCAGCCAGAGTCCACACTTGAATCCAATTGAGAATCTGTGGAGGGAGCTAAAGATCAGGGTGATGGCAAGAAGACCCTCCAACCTGAAAGATTTGGAGCTCATTGCTAAAGATAAATGGGCAAAAATACCTGTGGAGACATGCAAAAAGCTGGTCTGCAATTATAGGAAGCGTTTGATTGCTATAATAGCCAATAAAGGCTTTTCTATT
This sequence comes from Bufo bufo, assembly GCF_905171765.1. Lineage (NCBI taxonomy): Eukaryota > Metazoa > Chordata > Amphibia > Anura > Bufonidae > Bufo > Bufo bufo. The sequence continues at coordinate 252,900,560 of NC_053389.1, forward strand.
GATTATTGAGAAGGGTATGAATAATTTTGGACTGGACACTTTTTGCTCAAATGTAAATAAAAGCTGAGAAATGTTTTTTTTCCCCCCACAATAATGCCTCTTGTACATCGTCTTATTATCTTTTGGGAGACACCTATGTCATTTCCCATCAAAAAATTACTTGCTGGTTGAATAAAAGTAACTTTAAGTCAAAATTTGCCAGGGGTATGAATAATTATGGGCAGCACTGTATGTATCATATGAATAGATCATTTCTTGTCAGTAGGATTAGGGGGCCACATCATGGAGTACTAACCATGGAGGTAGACCACACATTTGCTATGTGGTGAGAGGGGTCAGAGCTTTGGGGCCCTATGAGGTCTATGCCTCTAATGAATGGGTAACATCACATTGTAGGGGTTCCCTGTTAACTAAAAGCCACTCATAGAGCAAAAAAGAAACAGTTAAATAGTAAGCGCAGGCTCCATATTGCATGTACATACGGGTAGCAAAAGACTAACAAAAAAAAGTAACAAACACTACAGCTGTGTTCTGCATTGAAAAATAAATGTACCTCTATGTCTGACCACATGCAGGTACAAGTACATGATGCAGCGATTGCCTGGTGTATTCTTGGTTCAGTCAATTACAGCGAGGAGCTCTAGTTATACTATAATGTCTCATGTTTTATTTACATCGTCTTGCTGCTATAAGTCTCCAGGGGCCTCAGGAAGTCAGACATGTAAGTAGGACATGCCTCTCTGTCTGGGCGAGACTAAAACCAATATACATCGACTTATCCTAGAGATACCTTTTTAAAAATTATTGACAAAAATAAATAAAAAAACAAAACAGATGGAGCCTGAAAGAATGGAGATAATAATAATAATAATCATCTTTATTTATATAGTGCCATGTTCCGAAGCGTTTTGCAATCAGGGGTTCATGTACAAACAGTCATAAATAACATAGCAACAGACATTTCCATAATTACAACAAGAGGAATGAGGGCCCTGCTAGCAAGAGCTTACAATCTATGAGGAGATAGGGGTGACACAAAAGGTAAAAGTGCTTGTTTTGTACAATGGTCCAGCCATCTTGGGAGAATAGGGGAGCAGATATAAAGCTGCATGAGCCAGTCACCAGATGATACATGAAGTGCTTATGGGTGCATGAGTGCGGTGGCGAGTTTGGTTCAGGCAATGTGAAACGGGCTATATATGGAGTGGAGTTAAATCAGCGGATGTGGTAGGCCACCCTAAAAAGATGTGTCTTAAAACTGTGTATGTTGTGATTTAACCTAATTTCTTGGGGTAAGGCATTCCAGAAAACTGCTTGGGAGAAGTCTTGGAGCCGGGAGTGAGAGGTTCGGATTATGGTGGAAGTCAGCGGTAGGTCATTGGCTGAACGGAGAGCACGGGTAGGGTGGTAGACAGAGATGAGGAAAGAGATGTAGGGCGGTGCAGCACTGTGAAGGAAATGTAGGGGGGTGGATATATATCACTTATATCCTGCACTTTGGGGTATGGAACATACGGTTGGAGTATTCGCAGCATACCACGGAAGGGGTTCATTCTATTGTATTTACATTTACATTTGGTTTAGTTCTGTTGTTGACAGGCATGGCAGGCACCGTGAAATGACACACATGTATTTTCATCGACATTCTATTAAATCCTTTTTTTTCTTATACATTTTTTTCGTTTGTTATTGGGAGCTGAATTCTATACGCTTTTGCAGCATCTGTTGACCAACTAGAGGAGATCCCTCTCGGGCAGGATGGGAGGTTGGTATCCCTGGCGTTATCCCTGCAGGTACTGCGGTCCCCGTGACTGCGGTGGATTTTCTGCCATGGTGGGGCATATAGGCACCCTGTTAAATGGGTTTCCTTTTGCCCTTTTCTAACCCCCTATGCCCGTTTTGGTTTTGGTTGGGTGCGATATGCATAGTGGCCCCTTAAGGGCAGCTCTCCAGTAACAAAGATGGCGCGTCCAGCTCGATTCACCATCGAGCATGCGCATAGGATTATACACTGTGCCCTTCCGGGAGGATGTCTGCAGTGACGCAGGGGTGTCGGCCCACTGTGATGACACTCCTGGTCTGCTGAGTACTCGCTATTGGTGCGCTGCCACACCTGCGCAGAATGATATCCACAACGCCGACTTCACGGCGCTGAATGAGCCTCCTTGCTGGATGGGTATGTCCTGCGGTATTACCTCGTTGCTCCTCCCCCTGCATACACTTATGTATAATGAATATATCATATGTTGTCACATTATTTGATCGTGTCTATGTACCCGATCTGTATACATGCTTTTTGCTTAGTACACATCACTGTTTATTAATGATGATCAGCATAATTATCTACACTATAAGGTATTATGTGTATCCACTGCAAACTATTTTTATGTATTGTTATGATTTGTTGAACACACCCATTGGATTGTGATCACATGATCTGTATTCCCTATATAATCACTGTTATTTGAGTTGTATCTTTGCTTGAGGAAGGCTCGTGACTAGAGCCGAAACGTTGCACCACTGGTGTGAATAAAGGGTTCACTGCTTTTATCCTTTGGAGTGCCGCTCATTTTTCTGAATTTATATATATATATATATATACATATACACAGTGGATATAAATAGTCTACACACCCCTGTTAAAATGTCAGGTTTCCACCTTTAATGTGACCTATAAACTGTACCACACAATTGAAAAACAAACTGAAATCTTTTAGGTGGAGGGAAGAAAACAAAAAAAACTAAAATAATGTGGTTGCATAAGTGTGCACACCCTCTTATAACTAGGGATGTAGCTGTGTTCAGAATTAAGCAATCACATTCAAAATCATGTTAAATAGGAGTCAGCATACACCGGCCATCATTTAAAGTGCCTCTGATTAACCCCCAAATAAAGTTCAGCTGCTCTAGTTGGTCTTTCCTGAAATTTTCTTAGTCACATCCCACAGCAAAAGCCATGGTCTACAGAGAGCTTACAAAGCATCAGAGGGATCTCATTGTTAAAAGGTATCAGTCAGGAGAAGGGTACAAAAGAATTTCCAAGGCATTAGATATACCATGGAACACAGTGAAGACATCATCAAGTGGAGAAAATATGGCACAACAGTGACATTACCAAGAACTGGACGTCCCTCCAAAATTGATGAAAAGACGAGAAGAAAACTGGTCTGGGAGGCTACCAAGAGGCCTACAGCCACATTAAAGGAGCTGCAGGAATATTGGGCAAGTACTGGCTGTGTGGTACATGTGACAACAATCTCCCGTATTCTTCATATGTCTGGGCTATGGGGTAGAGTGGCAAGTCGAAATCCCTTTCTTACGAAGAAAAACATCCAAGCAAGGCTACATTTTGCAAAAACACATCTATAGTCTCCCAAAAGCATGTGGGAAAAGGTGTTATGGTCTGATGAAACCAAGGTTGACCTTTTTGGCCATAATTCCAAAAGATTTGTTTGGCGCAAAAGCAACACTGCACTTCACCAAAAGAACACCATACTCACCTGTATTGATTTCTTACTTAAGCATACATTTTTTTATGTTTAATGGTTGATATTATTTGCAATTATCCAGAGTTTCCATGGGTGCTAAATTCTCTCCTTCTGTGGCCAATGTGTTCATGGCGTGGTGGGAGAGTTGCTTTTTCTTTTCGGACAGTAACCCCTATCTTACATCTATGAAATGGTATGGGCGTTTCATTGATGACATGTTGTGGGTATGGCAGGGTGATGCAGAGGATCTGGTTCCTTTTGTGGAGTATTTAAACAGTTGTGTTTCCTCTATCAAACTTTCTATGGTCAGTGATCCTTTTTTTCGATTGTATTTTTGGATCTTTCTCTGTGGGGGGATCCAGACGGTCATATAGTTCTTACTTGCACTTACCGTAAAATCATTGCGAGGAACACTTTGCTCCATGCATCATCCTGTCACCCCCCCCCCCCCCCCTCATATTGCCAGGAATATTCCCAGAGGGGAAATGCTGAGGGCTTGACGAAACTGTTCTACCCTTGATCTTTTCTCTAGGGAGGCTTCTGATATTTCAGCAAGATTGCAGACCAGGGGATATTCAGGGGAGAGTATCCATAGAGCTAGAGAACTTGCTAGACAAGAAAACAGGGACTCTCTTGTGTTTACTCAAACCAAAAGCAATAAACAAATTAATGGAAGAAAGTATAAGAAGAGAAAACGGAATTGATGCTATGTACAGGGTTTGGAAGAGAAAACGGAATTGATGCTATGTACAGGGTTTGAGTGAACCAGTGACTTTTGTCACTAATTACAGCAAAGAATATCCCCTCATCTGCAATATTATACGCAAACACTTCCCAGTCATAGGCTATGATGAGGGTTGGGGAGATGTTCCCGAAGCAGGTATTAAATGTATAGCGAAAAAAGCACAGACTATTGGACAGAAAGTTAGTCCTAGTTTATTTCTTGAGAATGCCTCTTGCCAACCAGTATGGCTGAGTACAAAGGGTAACTTTAAATGTGGAAGTAAAAAGTGCATTTGTTGTTCACATATGTCAGTTAGTAAAAATGTTGTCTCCACGTCTAATGGTAGTGCGCATGAGTTGCGACAACATATAAATTGCAATACTGAATATGTTGCTTATGTCATCACCTGTCGAGATTGCGCGCTGCAATATGTGGGATGCACCACGAATCAGCTTAAGGTTAGAATACGGAAACATTTGAGTGACGTCCCGCATTTTTCAATGCTCAATGTATCTGCGGCCACATTACATTTTGCGTCTGTACACAAAGGTGATACCTCTGTGTTTTTTGTGCAGGGCATTGAAAGAGTAACTACACCGATCAGGGAGGTAGATCGTAGACAGAAACTCTTCAGCAGGGATTGAATAAGAAACATGATTTAACCTTGCAATATAAGTAACATTCTTCATTTGTATTGGGCCTCTATTCCACTTGGCTGGATTCTCCTCCCTCCTGCTGAACCCTATTCACCGTTTGGTGTGGATCTCCGGTGGGGATGATTATTCAATCAAGTAAGAGTGTCATGTAAGTGTATAAAACTTAGGTTTTAAGTTTGTTTGTTTGTCTTGATGAAGGGCTAAAAATGTAATAGCCCGAAACGCATCACAGCAACTTGTCCTGTTTGATGTCTTGATTTTATGGAAGTCGATTAAAAGCATATTCTATGTGGAGCTGGATTCCTTTTGTCTTATTACAGTCCTTACCTGACCGAGTCGGGGTCAGATTTTCCGTGCTCCATTGGGAGGTTGCAGGTGAGAGCTGCAGTGATTTTTCTTCACTTCATACCCACAGTGAAGCATGGTGGTGGCAGCATCATGCTTTGGGGCGGTTTTTCTTCAGCTGGAACTGGGGCCTTAGTTAAGCTAGAGGGAATTATGAACAGTTCCAAATACCAGTCAATATTGGCACAAAACCTTCAGGCTTCTCCTAGAAAGCTGAACATGAAGAGGAACTTCATCTTTCAGCAAGACAACGACCCAAAGCATACATCCAAATCAACAAAGGAATGGCTTCACCAGAAGAAGATTAAAGTTTTGGAATGGCCCAGCCAGAGCTCAGACCTGAATCCCATTGAAAATCTGTGGGGTGATCTGAAGAGGGCTGTGCACAGGAGATGCCCTCGCAATCTGACAGATTTGGAGTGTTTTTGCAAAGAGAGGGCAAATCTTGCCAAGTCAAAATGTGCCATGCTGAGTTCTGTAATAAAATCAAAAGGTGCTTCAACAAAGTGTTACTTTAAGGGTGTGCACACTTATGCAACCATATTATTGTATTTTTATATTTATTCTTCCCTCCACCTAAAAGATTTCAGTTTGTTTTTCAATTGAGTTGTACAGTTTATAGGTCACATTAAAGGTGGAAAAAGTTCAGAAATTATTTATCTTTGTCTCATTTTTTTACAGCACAGGGTGTGTGTAGACTTTTTATATCCACAATATACACTGCTCAAAAAAATAAAGGGAACACCAAAATAACACATCCTAGATCTGAGTTAATTAAAAATTCTTCTGAAATACTTTGTTCTTTACATAGTTGAATGTGCTGACAACAAAATCACACAAAAATAAAAAAATGGAAATCAAATTTTAAACCATAGAGGTCTGGATTTGGAGTCACACTCAAAATTAAAGTGGAAAAACACACTACATGCTGATCCAACTTTGATGTAATGTCCTTAAAACAAGTCAAAATGAGGCTCAGTAGTGTGTGTGGCCTCCACGTGCCTGTATGACCTCCCTACAACGCCTGTGCATGCTCCTGATGAGGTGGCGGACGGTCTCCTGAGGGATCTCCTCCCAGACCTGGACTAAAGCATCTGCCAACTCCTAGACAGTCTGTGGTGCAACGTGACGTTGGTGGATAGAGCGAGACATGATGTCCCAGATGTGCTCAATTGGATTCAGGTCTAGGGAACGGGTGGGCCAGTCCATAGCATCAATGCCTTCATCTTGCAGGAACTGCTGACACACTCCAGCCACATGAGGTCTAGCATTGTCTTGCATTAGGAGGAACCCAGGGCCAACTGCAACAGCATATGGTCTTACAAGGGGTCTGAGGATCTCATCTCGGTACCTAATGGCAGTCAGGCTACCTCTGGCGAGCACATGGAGGGCTGTGCGGCCCTCCAAAGAAATGCCACCCCACACCATTACTGACCCAATGCCAAACCGGTCATGCTGGAGAATGTTGCAGGCAGCAGAACATTCTCCACGGCGTCTCCAGACTCTGTCACATCTGTCACATGTGCTCAGTGTGAACCTGCTTTCATCTGTGAAGAGCACAGGGCGCCAGTGGCGAATTTGCCAATTTTGGTGTTCTCTGGCAAATGCCAAACGTCCTGCACGGTGTTGGGCTGTAAGCACAACCCCCACCTGTGGACGTTGGGCCCTCATATCACCCTCATGGAGTCTGTTTCTGACCGTTTGAGCAGACACATGCACATTTGTGACCTGCTGGAGGTCATTTTGCAGGGCTCTGGCTTCAAGAGGTAGTCCCCTGAAATGGTCTTACAACAGTCTTGAAGGAGTTCCCAGAGATGCTTAGCACTTGTTGGCCCTTTTGCCTTCACTCTGCGGTCCAGCTCACCCCAAACCATCTCGATTGGGTTCAGGTCCGCCTGACTTCTCCTCAACGCAACTGATGGTCTCAACCCCATTTATAAGGCAAGAAATCCCACTTATTAAACCTGACAGGGCACACCTGTGAAGTGAAAACCATTTCAGGGGACTACCTCTTGAAACTCATCAAGAGAATGCCAAGAGTGTGCAAAGCAGTAATCAAAGCAAAAGGTGGCTACTTTGAAGAACCTAGAATATGACATATTTTCAGTTGTTTCACACTTGTCTGCTATGTATATAATGCCACATGTGTTAATTCATAGTTTTGATGCCTTCATAGTCATGAAAATAAAGAAAACTCTTTGAATGAGAAGGTGTGTCCAAACTTTTGGTCTGTACTGTATATATATATATATGTTTAGTTGTAGGGTTGGATTTATGGGAGCACTCACCTTGATGGACCATGACGTACAGAAGTACTCCTTTCTGGTCTTCAACTCTGTCATGTGACTAACTCTCCAGCCTCAATGTCAGTCTTATAGGACTTCCTGTCCACACATTAAACATTGTGTCAGTTGAAGAATCAGAGTGTTGGTCACATGACACAGCTGAGGATCAGACGGGAGTGTATAATTCACCAGTAGGGATGAGCAAACTTGTGTTTTACAAGTTCGAGTTCGGGGTTCGGGCTCTATTACAATTCCGTGATGGATTCCGTTACCACGGGCCATAATGGAATTTTATGATGGAATGCCTTTAGTCACCATTGCAAATTAAGATGCTTCCACATGTGCAGGTATTTTATCCAGTTTTTGAAGACAAAAATCACTAGTGGATCATAAAAGGAAAATATTAAGAACAGATACTATTTCTTTGTTTAAATCCACTCAAAAGCCACATAAAAAACTTGAATATAGCCGCGGTGCTATGTTTGCATACAAGAAAAAAAATGCATCAAGAAACCACAAGCGCTTTTTGCAACAGCATTTATCTGAATGCTATGAGAAAGGAAAAACACACATCGAACTTGAATAACTTTAATGTAATTTAATTTTGTAATTAATTTAAAGTTTGCTGTGTGTGATTTTTCTTGCTTTGTGGGAGGGCATTGCAGCATAGACACAGATAAGCTATTGCAAAAACAGCACACTTTTGTGATGCATTTTGCTGCATCCAAAATGCAGCACCACCGCGACCTGTGGCAGCATGTTAGGCAGTGGGGGTGGAACCACTGTGTAAACTAACAGATTTTACTACTGCAAAGGGTGTTATCCTTGCCATCCCCTAGTATTCACCTGGACTTCCCTGCAGGGGGACCACCAGGCTTCTACCTCCTAGAGTAGTCTTGGTATGATTTGACTGAACCATGGGGTCAAGACACTGATGAAAAACTCTGAGGGATCAGGCAAAACCATAGTAAGGGACAGGCATAGTATGAGCTGTACGGTAAATAGTCTAAAGTCAGGGCAACAAGTTCAGGGTCAATACTAAGTACAGGCACGGGTCACGTCCACAAACGCCCAAGCTTCAGCTTCCACACATAAGGCATGACGTTTTCTCCTAAGATTTCCTAATACTTGACTGAATCCAGCTTGTCCTCCACACGCTGCAGGTTTCCAGTGCCAGAGGAAGAAAAGCAGCCCTAGACCATCACTATTCTTCACTGTAAGCATGGTGTTCTTCGTTATTTCTTCTCTAGACATACTGCTGATCCATAGGCACAAAAATGTACGGTCTTGTTTTCATCCCTCCACAAAACAGTACTTCTGTATCTTATTGAAGCCAACATTGTGTGTTTTTAGGTCAGTAGAGGTGTATGTCTTAGAATTCGGGCATGGAGACCTTCAGCTCCGTAAAAACTGAATCCTCCATGCCTGCTGCCACCAAATCTTGCTGCAGGTGTTTTGCAGTCACTTGACGGTTTTTGACCACCTGACTGGAGACAGCCTGTGACAACTTGCTCTTTCTGCCAAGTCTAGGTAATATAGCCAGCGTTCCTTCAACTTTGAATTTGCAAACTATGCTACAACCGTATCTTTTTGTATCCTTTTCTTTGTCTGAACAAGACAATGATCTATTAACTACTTTGTTGACTTAGGCCAATTTTACACAAGTATATTCAGCTCATGAAATATGCTCCGTGTGATAACAGTATTTCCTGGACTGAATACTGTTCCTATGACACAATCACACGGCATTATAATGATTTCTGTCCCCACCTCGGCTGTTGTATTCACAGCCGCGGTCAGGCCAGAACACATAACATTATAAATCATTATAATGCTGTGAGTTCATGTCACAGGAGCATGTTCAGTCTGGGAAATACTGCTGTCACATGGAGCACATTTCACTCATGAATACACTCATGTGAAATTGGCTTTAGCAATGACATGCAATCAAATTTCACAGTCAACAAACCCATACCCAGTGTAGGTACTTGATGGGGCACATTTACTAAGACAGGCTTTTTACACCGGTCTTAGTCTCCCCCTTGCGCTGCCGTTCGATTCATCTAATTTATGACGAGGCATGTGCCTCGTCATAAATTAGGCGCATCTGTGGCAGTCCTTGCACCTGCCATAAAAACTACACCAGTCCGTGGCCGGCGTTGTTTCTCGGTAACATTACACCTGTATCAGTAACATTACACCTGTATCCTAAGGGGGGACATGGTTAACCTATACAAATATATAAATTGGCCATACAAAAAATATGCTGAAAAATTGTTCCATGTAAAAAGCCCTCAAAAGACAAGGGGGCACTGCCTCCAATTGGAGAGGAAAAAGTTCAGTCTCAGGAAGCGTCAAAGCTTCTTTACTGTAAGAACTGTGACTCTGTGGAATAGACTTCCTCAGGACGTGGTCACAGAAGGAATAGTGGTCAGTTTTAAAAAGGGCTTAGATGAATTCTTAAAAGTAAAGGACATTATTGCTTATGAAAACGTGTAAAAATCTGAGTCTCACTTCCTTCTGGGATTCGCGTCCCCACCTATCCCTTGGTAGAACTTGATGAACTTATGTCTTTTTTCGACGGTATCAAATATGTAACTATGTAATGCACAGGCTCCTGCTATCAAAATGCAGAGAGATTGATTTCCCACAAGTAAAGCTTATCTCTTCTCAGTTGAGCTCCTTATGGTCCCAATGCCTAATAGCCCGGGAAGAAATGTGACCCCCACCTTCTCTTCAGGCACCAGTGTTTGCATTACATTTATTATTCTGAAAGGTCATGCTACTTAAACTGCTGCATGTCTCATCCTTCTGCTTATTGGATGTGTGACTACTGAATGACATGTACAAATAGGTTCTCACTATGTGGGTAAATAGCACTTACCATGCAAGAAACTGGGTAATATGTCACATGACATGAAGGACACGGCTGTAAGTGGTGCAGTCATAGTCATGCTAGAAAGGTCAATGATCATGTGCCACATAGGACACCAAGTATTATAAATGGCACATAGTAGGTTGGGTGGGAGGGCTGTAAAAGATTACTGGTATATACTGGAAACCAGAAGATTACTCCTCTTTAGGACACAAAGAGGTCTGTGATGTCAGTCTGTGCCACTGGCCAAGAGCTTGTCCCCATTAAGGGGAGTCTGTCACCTCCAAGATCAGTTTCAGGGAAAGTATACTGCCATGTAAGGCTGCAAACTATAATATAACCATACCTTTCTTGTGCAAATCCGATCCGCTAATCCTGAAAAAAATGCTACTTTATATTTTTTTTATGCAAATAAAGTTTTTGGTGCACCATGGGCAGGGCCTCTCTGTTCAGTGTACTTGGCATCCCCTATGGCATCGCTTCTGGCTCTGAAATCTCAGAAACTGTCAATTGAGAGGGGAAGCGCTGGACGGCGTTATGGCAGAGAGATGCGCACCCAACTGGGCAACACCACCCACTGTGCACCATAAAATTAGAAAGAAGCATTTCTTCGGATTTCAGTACCAGATTGCCACAGAAAAGATACGGTTATGTTTCCGGGCAGCTACCCTTCATGGTGGTATGCTTATTTTGCAACTGATTTTGGAGGTGCCAGATGCTCTTTAAGTTATTCTCAGGGTATAGCGTCACACTCATCACGTCTTGCCAATACTGCAAAGAGAGGAAAGATACTTCTACTCAACAATAGACAAACGTCGGTAAATAGAGTTTGATGCTGACGTCACTAGCATGTTTAAGACCATGGCAGGCATTACTGGGCATTCTGTGCGTTACCCTAAACCCAACCATTGCCACCCTACAATGGCCATACATTTGCTAAAAAACTACTGACATGCAAACCCAGTATCAAATAACAGTACCACACATCGCCCAACCACATACAGTCCCAAATAATATCAGCATACAGTGCCCAAATAATAGTGCTTTACAGTGCATAGTAAACTATAGAGTGTCCAAATAATAGTCTCATAGTGCATACTCTACATGCCAAAGTCCACTTTTCTAATTAAAATACCTACTGAATGCAATGCAATTTGTGGTCCAAATACAGCGTTTTTACTGTAGTCTCTAAGGATAAATGAATGGGATTTAAACTACGGCTAGAAATATGTTAACAATAGTATGCAAATGCTGTACCCAACATAACTGCCATATTGTCACAGTAGGGTGCAGTGAATCCTGAACTACCTGACCCACTGTTCTCACCTATTGCCAGATCCTCTTAAATAGCGGCCCACAACTGCTCGATGGTCCCCTTCTAAATAAGTGGAAGGGCTTACACGGGGGGGAAGGGGACAAAGAAGGAGAAAATAATAAACAAGTGACAAATCGGCAACACTAAAATGATACTGGGTGGAACAGCTTAAATGGGCCAACCAGGAGTGAGAAATGAAACTAGGTGGGGAGCCATGAATCAGAATCCAAAAAAATGCCAAAGTCATTAACAGACAAGATAGAAACAGAAATCAACAATGAGACTCAATACCAAGCCAGAAATAAATACCAGGAAATCACGTCAAGGTCCAAAACATCAGGCAGGAGTCAGAATACAATGCCCAAATAATCCCTTCTAGAAGTTTTTGTCTGTGGTAATAGTTTCAAGGTTTTGTCTTCCAACTGCCTAAAAATGTAATTAATGTAATTTTTACCCTAGGGGTGGGCAATATGGCCTAAAATCTATATTGCGATATAATTTTAAGCATGTGCGATATGCAATATATATCGCAATATATTCTATATTTCTGGGGGGTTAAACTTTTTTTTTTTTTTACTTTTTGTTTAATAACTATTAGCCTCCTTAGGGGCTAGAACCCTTGTCATATTCACCCTAATAGAGCTCTATCACACTCTTCCTGCTGCCCTGTGCATAGTGCACACAGCAGCAGGGAGCTGACTATGGCAGCCAGGGCTTGAGTAGTGTCCTGGCTGCCATGGTAACCGATTGGAGCCCCACGACTACACTGCTGGGGCTCCGATTAGAAGCTGCCACCCTGGGGCCACTGCCACCAATTAATATGATACTTAGAAGAGGGGGAGTAAAAGGGAGGGGCCGAGGAGCTGAGGGGTTAATTGCGGCGGATCACGGCACGCAGTAATAGAGGCCAGGTATGGGATATGGCCGTCACATGCAGGCTACCTTTGTATTCAGGCATATTAACTATATTCATTGGTGGCGCAGTGGCCACAGTCCCTCCTCCTCCTACTCTGTTCTCATTGGTGGCGAATCCCTCCCCTCCTCCTCCTACTCTGTTCTCATTGGTGGTCAGCGGCAGCTGCACACAGTGGGGAGGGAGTCCCTCCCTCCTTCTCCACTGTGCCGGCTCAAGAGAACATGGTGCGTGCCGAGAGCGGCGCATTCCATGTTCTACCGCGATATGGCGAGATAAACGAAATCTCTATCGTTGGCCAAATTTATAATGCATATCGTCTATATCGCCCACCCCTCCTTGGATGTCTTTTCTAAATCATACAGCATTGATTACATTCCCTGAATCTTGGTTAAAAGGAGTTTTACTCCAATTGAAACTGACGACAGATGCAAACATGCACTCATACATATAGCACCATCTGATGGCCACACTCACCTGTCTGATGTATAAGTGGATACGACCATTGTACTTGTGTGAAGCAGATAATGGTATATTATTAGTATAATAATAAGATTCACACTCGGGGTTACTGTGTGTCACTCATATATCCAGACTTCCATAAGCTTAAATCACAAGGCAGGACTGATTTAATTTCTGTCTTGAAGACTCTGTGGGGATAGTTCACAGCTAAATGAATTTGACAGCCACTTTCAGAATGGCATTTCCAAAAGTGGTTCTATAAAGAAAGCAGATTCCAACCCTCAAAACGATTATGGTAAGGCACTAAGTGTATGGTTTTGTTGTCCTAAAGGAAAATGAACCACTTTTTTTTTTTTCAAATAATGTATGCATTTGGAATAGTATAATGGACCAAGTAAAAATCTATGTAACCATTAGAATAAATGATATAGGTAATTATCAAGGGGTAATAACTGTAGAATTCTGGTATTATAGAGGCCCAAGTATATTTGTAAGTCCCCATGTAGGAGTCCTTACAAGTTTCAGTAGTTAAAGGAGTTATCTGGGCTGTACATAATGGTGACCTATCCTCAGGAAAAGTCAAGATTATCAGATCTGTGGGGGTCCTACAGCTGGTACCCCTAACAATCAGCTGTTTCTGGCAGCTGGGGCACCAGAAACCAACAATTTATGGAGCGAAGGCAGAAGGCTCCATACACTGTGTATTCCAGCACTGGCATACTGCAGCTTAGCTCCAATTCACTTGAACGGTCACTACACAGTGGAGCCTTCTGCCTCCAGCTCCATACACTCTATAATCTTCGGTGATTGGTGGGCTTGCCAGGTGTCGGACCCCACCGTTCTGATATTAATGACCCATCCTAAGGATAGGTCATCATTATCTGCAACCTGTATTTTTGAGATGGTAGCAGACCACAAATATAACATAAGGTCCTGTTCATTAAACATATCTTGTAACTATCTGGTTCACAATCTAAAAGGCAACTGAATACAAAACATATAAATGAAAATCCCTAATTTATTTTGTTATGGAGTACAAGCCTTAAATCCTTGGGCAGTCCAGCGATAAGCCCCTTGGGCAAAGGGTGTGGATCCTTGGGTAACATGGAATACAGAACACAAACCATTAAACCATGGAGAAAATGCAAGTTTGACTTGACAATTCTCAAGTGATGCAAAAGTTGAAGTGGGGTGCAAAAAGTTACACGAGCTCACAGCACTAGTTATAGATTACCTGAGAGGTCAACACTATAAAATCCAAGGTACCATGAAAGCATGTTATAAGAATGTATATGTAGGTACTGCGCGACTTGTACTCCCTATTGCTTTCTTAATCAGAATGGCACCATGAAGATACGCAGTGGTTATAACAGGGACTTACAGTTTGGTTGTGATGTCTTAATCCTAGATGTTCCTCTGTGGGCACTGTTCTTCTGCGTCTTTCCAGTTCTTTTCTTTTTTCTTTTTTCTTTTGTTTTTGGTGCCGTCCGGGATGAGGAAAGGTTTGGGGAGCTGGGCCCTAATAGTAACAACTGTTTTTAATAAAATTGTTTCTTGAGCTTGCCCCGGCCGGTGGCACAGCTCGTGGTTTAAAAGAAGCCGCTTGTTCACGCTCGCTCGGAGCGCTGTGTGACGTCACGACAGTGGCTACGGTGGACCAGGAGGACCAAAGTTTTCTCCAACGCGTTTCGATTAGTTCGCTAATCTTCGTCAGGGATGAATCCTCTGTCTCCTGATGTTACTTTTAAAGGTATGTGACTCCTCCCTTCCCTAATTCCTACATCCCTGGCTTGCTTGGTTGATGTGTTAGTTGAAGGCAAATAGTTCTATCTCTGAGTTAAGACCCGAGGGTACCAGAGTGTTCAAGTTAAATATCCAGCGGCTTTCTGATCTGGACATTTTTTTGATGAAATCTCCTCCTCTTTTGTCTTTTTTAACTATTTCAATACCCCGGAACGTGGTGCCGCTATAGTTTCCTCCGTGTTTTTCCTTGTAGTGTCTAGAGAGTGGGTGGCCCTCATATTTCCTTCCTATGTTATAAATATGTTCCCCTATTCTTTTACTTATAGTTCTCTTTGTACGTCCTATATACATTTTTTTGCATGGACATGTTATGGCGTATATTGCTCCCTGACTCCTGCAGGTTATGTGGTCTTTTATTTTATATGTTTCTGTGTCCCCTGTCCATTCATTTTTTATTTCCATGTTGGTGTGCTGTTTTTTATTTATTTTTAATTTTTTACAGACACCACAAGAGCCGCATGGGACAAAACCTCCCTGGGATTTTGTTCCAAGAATGGTGTTTTGTTTCTCATTTTGTTTGCTCAAGCATTTGTTGGTGGGGGCTATCATGCTGCCCACATTTTTGGCTTTTCTGTAAATAAATTTAGGATTTTTTGGGATCTGGTCTCCTATTATTTTATCTTCCTTCAGGGTTTCCCAATGTTTTTTGATGATCCTTCTCAATATTCCTGCTTGGCTATTGTATTGTGTGATAATGGGTGGCATTTCAAAGGTTTCCGTTTTTGTGCCGTCTTCTGGTTTTTTCTTCTTTTTAATTAACTCCTGTCTGTCTAATTTTCCTACTAATTCTTTCTGAATTTGCAGCTTATTCATGTTGTAGCCTTTCTCTTCAAATTTTTTCAGCATTTTATCTGCCTCTGTTCGATATTCGCTTTCCTTTGTACAGTTACGTTTTAGTCTCATCAGTTGTCCCTTAGGGATATTTTCCAACCACTGTGGGAGGTGGCAACTTTCACGGGAGATGAAGCCATTGACGTCTGTAGGTTTATTGTATGTCCTGGTTTCTATTTTGCCATCCTCTATGTAAATGGTTAAGTCCAAAAAGTTTATTTCATTCTGACTGAATATTGGTGTAAATTCTAGGTGGTAATCATTGTTGTTGATTTCTTCAAAAAATGTATTGAGTGCTTCTTTTTCTCCTGCCCAAATGAATATAATATCGTCTATGAAACGTTTCCACAAGACGAGATTCGACCGGAGCTCGCCGTGGGGGTAGATGACTTGATGTTCCCACTGTCCGACATATATGTTTGCGAACCCCGGTGCGAATCTCGTCCCCATCGCGGTCCCCCACTGCTGTATGTAGAACTTGTCCTCAAATATGAAGTAATTTCTTTTTAGAATGAACATAATACATGCCCCAATAAAGTCTATTTGTTTCTCCGGGAGGATTCCCTGATTCTGTAAGCAGGTTTTTGCTGCGTTACATCCTTTTTCATTTTCAATGATGGTGTATAGGGATTTAACATCCAGGGTGCCTAGAATGTAGTGTGGTTCCCATTTGACCTGATTTAAGATGTTGAGGATGTGCTGGGTATCTTTCAAGTGTGTTGGTAGCAGGTCTACACACGGTTGCAGGAAGCGGTCTATATATTCGGATAGATTGCTAGTCAAGCATTCTACTCCTGATATTATTGGTCTTCCCGGGGGGTCTATTATACTTTTGTGGATTTTTGGATTATAATAAAATGCGGCAATTCTGGGTTGTTTTGTTTCTATGTATTCAGCCTCTTTAGGGTTGAGAATGGCTTCTGTTTTTCCTTTCTTGACTAGTTCACCTAATTCCTTTCTGAATCCTTCTGTTGGGTCACTTTTTAGTATTTTGTATGTTTTTTTGTCGCCTAATAGTTTGTATGCTTCCTGTTGGTATTTTACTTTATCCAGTATTACAATTCCCCCGCCTTTATCCGCAGGTCTTAGAATGATTTTGTCATTTTATTGTATCTTTGTTAGTGCTTCCCGTTCTGCATGGGATATATTTCCTAGATGTTTTTTGTTTTGTTTCTGCTTTTTAGGACTTCTGATTTTTCGTATGTCCTTGGTGACCATATTCATAAAGCTATTAAGTGCCTGTGAATATTCTTGTACGGGATGGTATTTGGATTTTGCTTTTAAATCCGTATGTTTGTATCCCTTTTCTGGATTGTTGTCTTCTGTTACTTCTGTTTTGTCGGATTGATAGATTTTATTAGTGTCTTTCCTATTAATATTATTTTTTTGTTGTTTTTTTATGAAATATTTCTTTAGCGCTAATCTTCTCATAAATTTGCGGATCCCTATGAACGCTTCAAATTTGTTGAACAGCGTACTTGGTGCAAATTTTAACCCTTTTTCCAGGATATTTTGTTCTCCCTTTGTCAGTATATGTGCGCTAAGGTTAAAAATCTTATGTTCTGAACCCCTTCTGATCTCCTTTTGTTTTAATTTCTTCTTTTGGGCGAGTTTCCCTCCTCTATTACCCCTCTTGCACTTTTTCTTCTCAGAAAAAAATCCTGTTTCATAGTTTTTTTTATTGTTGTTCTTTTTTCTCTTTGTTCATTACGTCCTCTTTCCTGCTCTTGAGATTTGTTTCTGTGTGTGTTTCTTGTTGCCATTGTTTGATTTGTGGTTCTTGATTCTTTTTTCCTGGTGTCGTGGTTACTTGTAGTAACCTTCACATTATTTCCATCTGACAAGTAACCACGACACCAGGAAAAAAGAATAGGGGAACATATTTATAACATAGGAAGGAAATATGAGGGCCACCCACTCTCTAGACACTACAAGGAAAAACACGGAGGAAACTATAGCGGCACCACGTTCCGGGGTATTGAAATAGTTAAAAAAGACAAAAGAGGAGGAGATTTCATCAAAAAAATGTCCAGATCAGAAAGCCGCTGGATATTTAACTTGAACACTCTGGTACCCTCGGGTCTTAACTCAGAGATAGAACTATTTGCCTTCAACTAACACATCAACCAAGCAAGCCAGGGATGTAGGAATTAGGGAAGGGAGGAGTCACATACCTTTAAAAGTAACATCAGGAGACAGAGGATTCATCCCTGACGAAGATTAGCGAACTAATCGAAACGCGTTGGAGAAAACTTTGGTCCTCCTGGTCCACCGTAGCCACTGTCGTGACGTCACGCAGCGCTCCGAGCGAGCGCGAACAAGCGGCTTCTTTTAAACCACGAGCTGTGCCACCGGCCGGGGCAAGCTCAAGAAACAATTTTATTAAAAACAGTTGTTACTATTAGGGCCCAGCTCCCCAAACCTTTCCTCATCCCGGACGGCACCAAAAACAAAAGAAAAAAGAAAAGAACTGGAAAGACGCAGAAGAACAGTGCCCACAGAGGAACATCTAGGATTAAGACATCACAACCAAACTGTAAGTCCCTGTTATAACCACTGCGTATCTTCATGGTGCCATTCTGATTAAGAAAGCAATAGGGAGTACAAGTCGCGCAGTACCTACATATATATTGCATACATCATTTATTTGATATCCAACGGTGGCGATACCGTTGCGGTACCGCTGCGTCAGTTTAACTCAGTGCAAGCGCCGGTGTATCACTACTGTTTTATGTTATAAGAATGAAAGACCCTACCAATCAATGTAGTCAACTGCAAGGTCCCACTGAATTAGTGGAGAACTATGGCCACACATGTACAGCCATCTTTCTGCCAAAAGGAGACCCAGTTGTTTGTGGTGGTGGTGGTGCGTCCCAGCTATGGAACGCTTACCAATGTGATATTCATAGATTATAACATTGTTGCATAATTATTTTTTTTTATAGTAGAGTGTAGAGAACATGCTCTGTGAAATGTTCAGAGAGAGGGAAGAGAAAGGAGGAGCTGTTCCAGTGTTGACCGTGCCCCCAGTGTACACAGCACAGGCTAAAAGATAATAATTGTCAACCTACATAGTCAGTGTGCATTGTAAAAAATATTTGTGTTAATATACATAGTGCATAAAAATTTTAGTTAATTTTGTAAAGATAGTTTCACATTAATTCTCCACGCATATACCGTACATAATTTTCTATACTGTGTATGCAGCACAGACAACAAGGGATCCCATAAGTAGCAGCGGAAGTCAACGATTTGTAGATATCTCCTGCTGGAGTTGCGCTCACTGGTTTTGAGCAATATTTCCCTATAATACTATAGATCAAAAGCCAGTGGGCCAAACTGACTTTAAAGGCACCGTAGCTTTAAAACCTCAACTTTGTCTGCACAGTCTTTCCTCTGGAATACAAAACGCCAGACTGTACGTGAGATATATGAAATGACTACAGCAGAGCACTCACTGCTGCTCACTTCCCGCTGCTTATACCAGGCACAAAGCATAAAGCAGAGGAGCAGAGGCCACCGCTGCACAAACAGCAAAGTCGCTTGTGAATATTTTAAGTCCATTTATTTTACATGAAGCTGCAGAAGAACAGTTACCTAATGTACTGTGTAAGAGCACAGGTTTGTGAAGACCAAAATAGACAAAATAACAGAATGCGAGCCTTGAAGGCCCCAAATATGTGATGTGATGTGACTAAGGGCTCATTCACACGATCGTGTGCTGCCCGTTGCCGTATTGCGGACCGCACTTGCGGATCCGCAATACACGGACACCGCTCCGTGTGCATTCCGCATCACGGATGCCGACCCATTCACCACAAAAAGATAGAACTTGCTCTATCTTTTTGCGGAATGGACGGATCGCGGACACAATCGTGTGCTGCCCGTTGCCGTATTGCGGACCGCACTTGCGGATCTGCAATACACGGGCACCGTTCCGTCACAAAAACTCTCTCTCCTCTGACTGACAGACTGGGCTGGGCTCTTATCCCAGACTGATTGTGGCACCTGGTGCTGCCTCAGACCTGATGACTGACGGGGAAGACATGGAAACTCCTGCCATAAATCTCCCCTAGCATCTATGAGGCCTGTCACTGCCTCACAATAGATAGATAGATAGATAGATAGATAGATAGATAGAAGGTAGATAGATAGATAGATAGATAGATAGATAGATAGAAGGTAGATAGATATGGGATAGATAGATAGATAGATAGATAGATAGATAGATAGATAGATAGATAGATAGATAGAAGGTAGATATATAGATAGATAGATAGATAGATAGATAGAAGGTAGATAGATAGATATATAGATAGATAAATAGACAGATATTAATGGATGTTAAATGTGTAAAAGTAGCACTACTGCGTCAGGTCTCCCGGATGGGTGCTCTCAGCCAACAGATTCACCCAATCTATAAAAAATAATATATGAAATATAAGGAAAGGCTGGGCACTTGCTGATATCTGGAGTAGGTGGTACTTTATTTATAAAGATATTTGGATAAAATCAATAACCGTAAACAGTGAACTTAATAAAATCACAATAATAAATAAATGATGCCTCTGGTGAAATATTCGACACTCACGTAAGTTAGCAGGAACGGGGGGCCTGGTTCAGCTACCACGCGGGACGCCGCGGCCTACACACCGGATTCCGCCCGAGATCGGACCTGGCTTGTGGGTAAAACACACCGTATAGAGGATAACTAAAATGATTGGTTGCTTGTGGTGTTCGATTGTCTATTTCGATTCTTTAAGTCTATTCAAGTTGATCCTAATATCTTAATCGAATGGTACGGTTATAAGACTATGTTAATGGGATCACTTGAACATTGATTGTGGAAACGCATTGATTTATGCGAACATTATCTATATTGCGATTACTACAGGGTGGGCCATTTATATGGATACACCTTAATAAAATGGGAATGGTTGGTGATATTAACTTCCTGTTTGTGGCAAATTAGTATATGTGAGGGGGGAAACTTTTCAAGATGGGTGGTGACCATGGCGGCCATTTTGAAGTCGGACATTTTGAATCCAACCTTTTTTTTTTTAATAGGAAGAGGGTCATTTGACACATCAAAATTATTGGGAATTTCACAAGAAAAACAATGGTGTGCTTGGTTTTAACGTAACTTTATTCTTTCATGAGTTATTTACAAGTTTCTGACCACTTATAAAATGTGTTCAATGTGCGTCCCATTGTGTTGGATTGTCAATGCAACCCTTTTCTCCCACTCTTCACACACTGATAGCAACACCGCAGGAGAAATGCTAGCACAGGCTTCCAGTATCTGTAGTTTCAGGTGCTGCACATCTCGTATCATCTGAAGGCAATCGTCTATGCTGTGAAGATACGAGATGTGCCGCACCTGAAACTATGGATACTGGAAGCCTGTGCTAGCATTTCTCCTGCAGTGTTGCAGTGTCCCAATAAGTTTGATGTGTCAAATGACCCTCTGCTTATTGAAAAAACAAAAGTTGGATTCAAAATGACCGACTTCAAAGTGGCTGCCATGGTCACCACCCATCTTGAAAAGTTTCCCCCCTCACATATACTAATGTGCCACAAACAGGAAGTTAATATCACCAACCATTCCCATTTTATTAAGGTGTATCCATATAAATGGCCCACCCTGTATATTGATGGATATGCTGCAGTGAGAACAGATTTACGACAGATCCCCCCAATAGTTCCTCATCTATTTCCATTGAGTTCTACTGGAGTGGACTGCATCATTTTAAGTCTGGCCAGACCATTTATTTATTATTTATCATTTATTTATTATTGGGATTTTATTAAGTTCACTGTTTACGGTTATTGATTTTATCCAAATATCTTTATAAATAAAGTACCACCTACTCCAGATATCAGCGAGTGCCCAGCCTTTCCTTGTTCCAGATAGATATTAGATAGATAGATTACAATAGTAATAATAAAAAATTAAATACCATCTTATACTCCATTCGCACCCAGAGCTCCATTTGACTTATAATTTTGTATTACTTTACTAACTGTAGAGAGATAGATAGATATTAGATAGATGTGAGAGATAGATAGATAGATAGATAGATAGATAGATAGATAGATAGATAGATAGATAGATAGATATTAGATAGATTACAATGATAATAATAAAAAATGTAATACTATCTTATACTCCATTCACACCCTGAGCTCCATTTTGTGTTACTTTACTAATTGTAGATAGATATTAGATAGATAGATAGATAGATAGATAGAAATAATGGTTGGGTTCTTGAGCACAATAATCTTAGGGTGTTGTTAAGCCACATGTGTTAGAATCCATAGAATGAGCACTTATATAACTCCTCGTGAGCAGACAGTAAATAAGACACATAATTCAAAGAAAGACGCTCAGGGAAACAGGTCTAAAAAAAGACAAAATTGTGGAGGCATTAATGGAACCGGAAACTGCGCAGAGCTATTTGGAAGAGACTTGAGTGGCAGCATAATCACTTTCCCTAAAGGATAAGAAATTGAACGCAATTTCCTCCTATTTATAGAAAGTGCATGTGGCGGTGGCTTTATAATACAATGAGGTGGCAGCATTACACGTGCAGAAGAGTGGACTCCTTGTGGTGACAGGGACAGGCTGCATTCAGAAGACCTGTTTACATACACAGTGAAGACGCTGGCATGTTCCTTACATGCCTCAGCCGCGGATATAATTACAGCTGAAATATCTTCTCTGTAACCTGGACCATGTCTTCCGAAAACAAGTTTGGGTACCATGTATAGACAGCCCACTGCACAACAGATGAAATGCAATGTCACTACATGTACCAACGCTGGTTGTTTGCAGGATTACAGAACTTGACTTCACCTATGGCAGTGGATTTTCCAAAGTCCCAATCAATGGCTTTTAGTATTCAGAAACCCCAGGACTTAAAGGTGTTTTCCGAGTTCAGGGCTGAACCTGGATATAAGCTCTTCTTTATTCATTCAGTGGAGCATCGGAGCATTTCCTTGTTCTCATGCTCTCTCTTGTCACGCTGCAACGCGCAACGCAAGGCTCTGTTGTGACGTATCAGGCTTCGTATCACTATGCTAAGAGGAGACTTCTGCCTAGCAATGAGCCCGGTGACGTCTTCGGAACAGATGGAGATTGGTGGTTTATAGTGATGCCAGAAGCATAGTACCCGCCTCCAAAACAACCTCCAGCAGCACTAAAGACTATCCATCTGTGCCGTTGACGTCACCGGGTTCACTGCTAGGCGGAAGTGTTAGCGCAATTCATGCGCTTCTCCTTCTTCTTTGCGTGGTGCCAAATCAATTAGAAGAATAAGTATGTGTACACCATACTGCTTTATAATGAGACCAGACACACTAGGTGGTTTCATTAAAGCATCTTCTCATCTTCCCTGAGCCATGGTAGAAGAGACCCTTTATTCACAGTACATTGACTTAAATAGCAGACATGACATCACAAAAGGGGTGTTCCTTAAGAAGAGACTATTCGCTCCTTAACCTGATAGGAGTGGTTTCTGCAACTTCAACTGAGTTTATAGGTAGATTTGAAAACTGTAATGTAATCCCCTCTTCCCCCTCCCTTATTGACCTTCTCATACATATGGTTTGCAGCCATCTAGTGGACAAAAATGTGTACTACAGAATGTTCGCATTATATATGCATAGAATAATAAATCCATCTCTCACAGAAGTAATGGACACAAAACAAACAGAGCCTTGCGTTGCGCAATGCAGCGCCAAAAGGGGCAGAATCGGAGCAAGGAAATGCTCCTATGCTCCACTAATATGTAGTCTATAAAAAAGAACACCTTATTCCGAGGTTCAGCCCTAAACCTGGAAAACCCCTTTAAGTAAAGCAGAATTACTTTCCAATTGGACTGTCAGAAGAATAGATATATTAAGCATATATTATTAAGTCCAAGTAGACAGCAAGAAAATCACAAAACCCAAGCAAGCAAACAAAAAACTGAGGCCACAACAAACACAGCTACAATGCGGACAACCATAAGGCTGTGGAACCACAAATCCCAAGATGCATTCAAAGCAAATGGACAAAGATTCAAGACTCTGAAAATAACTGCACATCACTTTTGATATACCCAACAAAAAGACACTGAAAGTAAAAAATTAAAGGTATTTATCACTTTCCATAACTCCGCTGTATATGTATGGTCTTTAAAATTGACAGTGAGTGCCATGGCCACCGGGTTTCTAAAGTTTTGAACAGCAGACACCCGGGGCTAAAGTCTGCGACCGGCAATAATGCAGATCACAGACATTTACCCCCACAGATGCTGCGGTCAATTGTGACCACAGCACTTGAGGCGGCTTCCCCTGGGAGCGCTGTGCTCCTGGAGCACGGTCGGAGAATACCTACCACAGGTATACTTCAATGGAGACCTGCAGGTGGTGGGGCTCCATAGGAATATATTGAGTCTCCTATAGGCTGCAATCTTAAATAAATGCAGTCTATGGGATAAGGAATCTAATGATCTCATATAAAAGTCTTGGGGACTTAAAAAAGTAAAAAAAAAGTAAAAATAAATAAATAAATAAATATATATATATATATATATATACAGTACAGACAAAAAGTTTGGACACACCTTCTCATTCAAAGAGTTTTCTTTATTTTCATGACTATGAAAATTGTAGATTCACACTGAAGGCATCAAAACTATGAATTAACACATGTGGAATTATATACATAACAAACAAGTGTGAAACAACTGAAAATATGTCATATTCTAGGTTCTTCAAAGTAGCCACCTTTTGCTTTGATTACTGCTTTGCACACTCTTGGCATTCTCTTGATGAGCTTCAAGAGGTAGTCCCCTGAAATGGTTTTCACTTCACAGGTGTGCCCTGTCAGGTCTAATAAGTGGGATTTCTTGCCTTATAAATGGGGTTGAGACCATCAGTTGCGTTGAGGAGAAGTCAGGTGGATACACAGCTGATAGTCCTACTGAATAGACTGTTAGAATTTGTATTATGGCAAGAAAAAAGCAGCTAAATAAAGAAAACCTAGTGGCCATCATTACTTTAAGAAATGAAGGTCAGTCAGTCAGCCGAAAAATTGGGAAAACTTTGAAAGTAAGGGCTATGTGACCATGAAGGAGAGTGAGGGGGTGCTGCGCCAGATGACCTGGCCTCCACAGTCACCGGACCTAAACCCAATCAAGATGGTTTGGGGTGAGCTGGACCACAGAGTGAAGGCAAAAGGGCCAACAAGTGCTAAGCATCTCTGGGAACTCCTTCAAGACTGTTGGAAGACCATTTCAGGGGACTACCTCTTGAAGCTCATCAAGAGAATGCCAAGAGTGTGCAAAGCAGTAATCAAACCAAAAGGTGGCTACTTTGAAGAACCTAGAATATTACATATTTTCAGTTGTTTCACACTTGTTTGTTATGTATATAATTCCACATGTGTTAATTCATAGTTTTGATGCCTTCATAGTCATGAAAATAAAGAAAACTCTTTGAATGAGAAGGTGTGTCCAAACTTTTGGTCTGTACTGTATATATATATATATATAAATTCTAATGAGCCCCCTTTCCCATATACAAAAAATAATAAATGATCATTTGTGCTGCAGCATTATATCAGTATAATTCAGTAGATGCAAGGTTAGGCACAGACGCACAGCATTATAAATCATTATAATGCCACGTGGTCCTGTGAAAGGAGCAGTGTCAATAATGTGTGTGAAACTTGAGATTAAGACACTGGAGAGGAAGGGAGCATGTAAGTATGAATCCTTAGCTTAGCGGGGCAGGTTGCTGGTACTTGGTAAAATGGCAATATTACTGGAAAACCCCTTTAAGGCTGAATCAGTGTTACGTGCCACTATGCAAATGACCAGTATGACCAATCACTAGTTTTACCATTATCACCATTGAGACCAGTAATTGGCCGCAGAGATCAAGTGATTAAATGGAAAACACTGAAGGCTGGACGTAAGCAGAACACAACGAGGACTGGGCCAGTGTCAATTCTAGATTGGTGGTGGCCTTAAAGGGGTTATCCAATACTATAAACTGCCCCCCCATATGCCAAGCCCCTCACAGGGAATATACAGTACAGACCAAAAGTTTGGACACACCTTCTCATTCAAAGAGTTTTCTTTATTTTCATGACTATGAAGGCATCAAAACTATGAATTAACACATATGGAATTATATACATAACAAACAAGTGTGAAACAACTGAAAATATGTCATATTCTAGGTTCTTCAAAGTAGCCACCTTTTGCTTTGATTACTGCTTTGCACACTCTTGGCATTCTCTTGATGAGCTTCAAGAGGTAGTCACCTGAAATGGTCTTCCAACAGTCTTGAAGGAGTTCCCAGAGATGCTTAGCACTTGTTGGCCCTTTTGCCTTCACTCTGCGGTCCAGCTCACCCCAAACCATCTCGATTGGGTTTAGGTCCGGTGACTGTGGAGGCCAGGTGATCTGGCGCAGCACCCCATCACTCTCCTTCATGGTCAAATAGCCCTTACTTTCAAAGTTTTCCCAATTTTTCGGCTGACTGACTGACCTTAATTTCTTAAAGTAATGATGGCCACTCATTTTTCTTTACTTAGCTGCTTTTTTCTTGCCATAGTACAAATTCTAACAGTCTATTCAGTAGGACTATCAGCTGTGTATCCACCTGACTTCTCCTCAACGCCACTGATGGTCCCAACCCCATTTATAAGGCAAGAAATCCCACTTATTAAACCTGACAGGGCACACCTGTGAAGTGAAAACCATTTCAGGGGACTACCTCTTGAAGCTCATCAAGAGAATGCCAAGAGTGTGCAAAGCAGTAATCAAAGCAAAAGGTGGCTACTTTTAAGAACCTAGAATATGACATATTTTCAGTTGTTTCACACTTGTTTGTTATGTATATAATGCCACATGTGTTAATTCATAGTTAGAAGGTGTGTCCAAACTTTTGGTCTGTACTGTACTTACCTCGCTCCCTGCGCCTCTCCTGGTCCCTGCACTGCCACTGCTGCTTCTCCCCATGCACCACTGAGAACATCCGGTGTCAGGGGGGAGCAGCCAATGCCAGACGAGGACAAGCCTCCCTAGCATCGCAGGTGACACTAGGGAGGCTTGTCCCTGTCCCCGCCTGCCATTGACTGCTCTCCTCGACATCGGATGTTTTCATTGGTGCACGGGGAGAAGCTGCAGTGCAGGGACCAGGAGCAGCGCAGGGAGTGGGGTAAGTATATTCCCTGTGAGGGAACTGGCATATGGGGGGGGGCAGTTTATAGTATTGGATAACCTCTTTAACAGATATTTGTTATTTTATTAATTTAAGGTGCTCCCAACCTTTAGGAAATATTATATACTGGACAACCCCTTTACTTAAAGGGGTTCTCCGGGAATTAGGAAAATGAAAATAGTTAAACATGACTTTATTATAAATATATTCCCAAATACCTTTTATTATTTACATTGGCCCATTTTGTCTGGGGAACAATCATTAGGAGAAATAAAATGGCCGCCATCCTATTAGTACACACAAAACCTGTCCTAATCACATAGGAGGACAAGTTACTTCACATCACTGATCTATAGAGCTGCCTCATTGTCCTCTCTGCTCTACTTGTCTGAAACTTTTGTGATTCATCCCACACAAAAACGCACAAGAAAATGGCAGCCACCATTTTACAGATCAGAAGACAGAGAAGAAAGCATGTGCCACCAAAAATGGATAATTTTAGACAGTTTTTTTATTTAAAAAACATAACAAATCTGACAGTGCGGAGTATTTTTAAACAGGCTGTTTGTTCTCAAGGGCTACCATCCATTTACCCATACTCAATTATTGATACTGTCTTGGCATTATGAGCTAGGATACAGGGGTTGGATACAGTCCTATGAGAACTCAGAGTGACATACAAAACGTTTCAGGGCAATCGGGGCATTATCTGTTCAGGTTGAATTTATTCGGACTGAACATAATCTAACAGCAAATTCTACCAAATTGGAACTGAAACGAATTTAGGGAAATTTATTAATCTCTACGTATAGATAAAAATCGTAGATGTCGTAGAAAATGTTGGGGTCCCAAATGGTAATATAATCATGGCCACAGGCCAGAACACTGGAGTGAATCTACCACAGTGGAAATATTCTACATGATTTAGGATGGTTAAAAGCGTTAACAGGTATATATAGGGTTAAAGTCACCTATAACTTTTTTTTAATATGGTTGTTTTTTGATAAAGAATGCAAAAAGTTATAAATTGGCCCAAAGTTGACTGATGATTGATGTATAACATATCTTTCCTGGTTCCCGCCATATATGATAAAATTATGTCTGCCCGCAGTCACCACTAGAGGGAGCTACTTTCATACAGATGAATGTTTCAGTACAAATGGTACATGGTAGGTTGGGGCCCTTTTACAGATTATGCATTGAGATCCATGGAGCTTCAAGTGATGATTTCATAATATTCTCAATTCTTAGTAAATGCTTAAAGGGGTTTTCTGGTTATATCAACTAAGGGAACTGCCGGAAATAAGAGAGTGCACTACTCAGCTATCATTGACAGTCCCATAGAGATGAATGGAGTGGCAATGTACACACTTGACCTGCCACTCCATTTATTTCTGGAGTCTCGCTGTGGTACAGGGCCCCCATTCTTGTAACAGCCAGAGCCTGGCGATCTAATAGATAACCTCTGTTGTCTGGATAGGAGATACCTATAACTGAAATATTTCATGCTATACGCAGCCACTACTAGGGGAACGGACTGTACCCAGTGAGCACCCTTTAGTGTCAGCTTCAGGCAAGCAGTATGTTTGAGAGGAAGTAAGGAAAGTAGTTCAGTGCCATCCTTCTTCTCGCCAGGAGCCCTATAGAATTTAGTGGCTTACCTGTGTACATACCCCCGTACTAGTAGTTTTTGTAATGTTTTCTAATCAATCATATTTGTGTAAACCACCAATTTTCATTCTTAAAGAAGCCTCTCTTTTCGCCTGCACACATGCCCTTTTCTCCTTCAACAATTGTCCTCTCTATCTGCAGTCGTCCATCCTTGTCTGCTCCCACCTCCTCCGTCCGTCCCCTATCTTTCCTTTCCATGCGCTCTCACTATAGCCTTCATTCCCCCTTTCACAAAAATGCAATTTCATGCCTAATGCATTTTAAGATTCCATCAGGAAGTTTGGTCTTTGATCAGCGGGACAGACACCCTGCTGGGCTATTCTTTGCTGGCAAAACGCAATTCTCTTAATTAACACAGCGTGTCTGTTTATCGCTAAATAGAATCAAGCTGAGCGCTCTTCATTTTATTGCTGTATGCCTCCCCTTTCCCCGGTTAGCTGAATCTAAACCATGCCAAAGGAAAAAGGCTCCTGCCTCCAATATTCTGACTTTTCTCCTATTGTCTGACCTCTAACTTTGGAGTCAGGTATTGGACATACTGTGCGGTGTCTTTGTTAAACTTCGTAACTGATTCTAGATGTCCCCTTGGGGAACATAGTAACTTCAAACTTATGTATAGTTTGAGGCATCTCAGTCACCGTACTTTTAATGGCTTGTCTGGATTTAGAAATCCCACGTTCAAATATACATAATACAAAAGAAGAGGATTCCTGACAGCGGCTACAAAGAGTATCTCTCACTCTGGAGGACCCAGCATGTATTACAGTACATGGAAAGTCCATTGATTTCAGTTGGGATTGTGCAATGCTGTAGCTGGCCAGCTAAGACCTGTCCTAGGTTGCTAATATGCCTGTGTATATAGCCAGACCTGCCAATAACCTAAATACAGTTCCTATGTTTATGTGTTAAAGACAAAAGCAAAGTTATTTACTGTGACATCATGTTTTGGATGTCATATAACTGTTATATTTTTTGTTCACAGAAGCAGAAAAGATAATATGCCTTTAAGATTCATTTATAGTGTAAGGTAAGCTCAGTGACACAGCAGAAACAACAGAAAGCATAGTATTAAACTGTTGTTGCTGGGCAGAAGTCTAGACCAATCACAGCCAGCTTCTCACAAAGCAAGAGTTTTCACCAATCACAGCCAGCCTCACACACAGTCTGTCTGGGAATTCCCCTAGCAGGAGCTGCTAGAATCATTATTCACCAGAGACAGGAGCTGAAGAGACATTCACTCCACTGAGAACTGTGTTGTTATGGAAGCAGGAGAGGCCAAAATAGGTATTTAAAACAGTTATATAATGTTCCTGTTGTTAGTATTGTGATTGGAACTGTATATTGAACCAGTTATACAGTACAGACCAAAAGTTTGGACACACCTTCTCATTCAAAGAGTTTTCTTTATTTTCATGACTATGAAGGCATCAAAACTATGAATTAACACATGTGGAATAATATACAAAACAAACAAGTGTGAAGCAACTGAAAATATGTCATATTCTAGGTTCTTCAAAGTAGCCACCTTTTGCTTTGATTACTGCTTTGCCAACTCTTGGCATTCTCTTGATGAGCTTCAAGGGGTAGTCCCCTGAAATGGTCTTCCAACAGTCTTGAAGGAGTTACCAGAGATGCTTAGCACTTGTTGGCCCATTTGCCTTCACTCTGCGGTCCAGCTCACCCCAAACCATCTCGATTGGGTTCAGGTCTGGTGACTGTGGAGGCCAGGTCATCTGGAGCAGCACCCAATCACTCTCCTTCATGGTCAAATAGCCCTTACTTTCAAAGTTTTCCCAATTTTTCGGCTGACTGACTGACCTTCATTTCTTAAAGTAATGATGGCCACTCGTTTTTCTTTACTTAGCTGCTTTTTTCTTGCCATAATACAAATTCTAACAGTCTATTCAGTAGGAATATCAGCTGTGTATCCACCTGACTTCTCCTCAACGCAACTGATGGTCCCAACCCCATTTATAAGGCAAGAAATCCCACTTATTAAACCTGACAGGGCACACCTGTGAAGTGAAAACCATTTCAGGGGACTACCTCTTGAAGCTCATCAAGAGAATGCCAAGAGTGTGCAAAGCAGTAATCAACGCAAAAGGTGGCTAATTTGAAGAACCTAGAATATGACATATTTTCAGTTGTTTCACACTTGTTTGTTATGTATATAATTCCACATGTGTTAATTCATAGTTTTGATGCCTTCAGTGTGAATCTACAATTTTCATAGTCATGAAAATAAAGAAAACTCTTTGAATGAGAAGGTGTGTCCAAACTTTTGGTCTGTACTGTATGTGTGTTTACTTACAGTTCCACCAATTGCAAATTCAATTGCAAAGTACAAATACAAATTGCAAGCTACAGTTGCAAACTGTGAACTACTGCAAATACCATACAAACATATTGCAATCCAAATTGCATACAACCATACCAGATCATACTCAACCAATCTGCAAATAGTTATTGCTAACTGCATACCGCCATTTTGTAATATCTTTTCAACACGTGTTTTGTACATGGACTATCTGCTGCGGAGGCGGCAGTGTTATATATGAAGAAAAGTCGAAGTTAATAAATAAGTTATTTTTAAGCAATTGGTGTGCTCTTTAAACCTACTGTTTCCATAGAACGGCGCTAGAGGAATAACAGAGTAATAGACAGTCTGGTTAGACTAAAAGTCAAAGATATCAAAATTCTTCTAATGCCACAGCGCAAAAGGCACTTCATAGTGGTGCGCCTGCCACAAATGCTTCATTTCACCTGTGGGGGTGCTGCAGGTAAATTAATTAAAGATAACAGTTGATCAGCAAGGGACCCAGCGGGATATCCTCTGATCAGATAATCAACCAAGGACCCTTTTAACAAAGAGAAACTATCCAAATCAGACAACCCCTTTTGAGGAGCACTGGGGGGGGACGACTGTGATGCCTAGTGCGTAGAGGATGGGACAGGAGGGGAATACACCTGCATTCTCTCGAATACACTTGCATTCTCTCCTTCTCAGTGTCTGTATGAGACTCCTGCTGCGAGAGGAAAGGAGGTTGAAGAAGGGGTAGATGTCATACCACAAAGAAACTGTTAAAGGGGTTAATCCCATGATCAATGTACCGCTCCCCATAACTGTCACAGGTTTGAACAGTAGACATGGCTGGTGGCAATTGAAGGATGGAACTGAGAATGTGCGACCACCTCAGTAGGTGGATATGCACATTAATATACAGATTAAAAAACAGTGAGGGCCATAATAATAAAAAAAAAAGCAATTTACAAAAGTAACTAGTTTCTCGTGCGGATTTTTTAGAAAAATTATAATTATTTGTCTCACAACCCCTTTAAGCAGTTAACTGTCTCATGAAGGGCCTTAAAGAGGACCTTGCACCACTCCTGACCTGCCTATTTTAATCGATTCATGCATTCCCCATGTAATAGCAATTCTGGAGCATCTATTCTTATGGCTCTATGTTGTGCCATTCCTTTATTATTTCCACTAGAAGTTATGAATGAATTGCCAGCAGCAGTGGCGTGCATAGGGTGTTTGGCCCCCCCCCCCCCCCATACTTTAAATATTGCCCTCATTGTACAACCTTCACCCTCACAGTAGTTATGCCCACATTGTGCCCACTCACAGTAGTTATGCCCACATTGTGCCCCCCTTACAGTAGTTATGCCCTATATGTGCCCCTTTCACAGTTGTAATTCCCTCGTTGTGCCCTCTTCACAGTAATAATACCCATTGTGCCCCCTTCACAGTAATTATCCCCATTGTGTCCCCTTCCTAGCAATAATGCCCATTGTGCCCCCTTTATAGTAATGACCACTGTGCCCCTTCATAGTAATAATGCCCATTGTGCCCCATTCACAGTAATGCCCACTGTGCTAGTAATGCCATCTGTGCCCCCTCCATAGTAGAAATCCCCATTGTGCCCCATTCACAGTAATAATGCCCACTGTGCCCCCTTCACAGTAATAATGACCTTTGGCTCTGTGCCCCCTCCATAGTAGAAATGCCAATTGTGCCCCCTTCACATTAGTGTAGTGTACGGGGACTGTAATGCCCGTCACTACAAAAGTGTCACTTGGTGTGCTGTCGTCCCCCCTTATTTATGGGGAAGTTGGTATAGGTCATCTTTATAAATTGTCATGTAATGTAATGTTATGTATTTCCCTGTTACTGTGACACTTGCATGTACAGGCCTGCTAGGGGTTTCATTCCAGCTTCTAGTCACTAGAGGGAGCTAGAGAGCCCTAGTTTATATAAGGCCCAGTCAGGGAAGCAAAAGTCAGTCTAGTCTAAGTGTCTGTCTAAAGCTGCAGCCTGTAGTCTGAAGCTGGAGCTTAGACTATGTCAGAGACAAGTCCAGGCCTGAAGCCTGCGGACCAGGAGAGGGTATTGCAGTCCCTGTAACCGGGTTCCGAATCCAAGGAGAAGGTTCCCCTCCTGAATATATCTATATGCAGAAGCAGGAAGACCACTGTTCAGAAGCTTCTAGAGTCTGAGGAAAGAGGGAGAGAGACAGAGGCAAAGCGCAGAAAAGCAAGAGGTACTCAAGATAACAGAGGAGGTACTTTATAAAGCTAAAACCAAGGATATACGCCAGAGTTAAGGTATTGGGCCTTGGAGAAGATTTGCTATGTTCCAGGATCAGTCAGAGATAGAGTGCAAGCTCCTGTACTGCAAGTCCTGTGTGTTTAACACTCTGTAGTCACCTTGCTCAATCTGTATTGCCTGCATCAACCGTATTGAAAAATCGACTGTATGCAAAGGAACTGCGTTTCCGTGAATGTCTCTATATTTAAAACTACTAAAGTTGGAGTTCTGTTTTAACATCACGGTGTTCCTCATTTATTCCTGCTATCAGCAAACGGCGTGCCACCGTTTAATTGGCACTGGCGTCACGAACATTTTCCTACCATCACCTGCCTATGCAGAGAGTCAGCCGTCTCAGGTTAGTGTCATTGCACTACTACACCCAGGAACACATTTCTACACACAACTTGAGTACGCTGCATTAGTAATGCCCTCTGTGCCCTCTCCATAGTAGTAATGCCCTCTGTACCCCAGCTGTTTGAAGAGAGGGCAGCGCTCATATGATTGCTGCTTTCTCTGTTCTGTTCACCTGATCATCGTAGCATTTGCAGGTAAACAGAGCAAAACATTACAAAACATTACATACAGAACATACAGGGTCATACAGCGCCACATACCTCATACATCCAGTGACTTCTCTTCTCTGATGTAGACATTCTCTTTCATCTTCTTCTCCTGTTAGACCAGACCACCCTGGTGACTTCTTTAAGCCGTTACTCGTCTCTGCAGAGTTTAACAAACAGACATCTTATTTTCTTACTTTTCCATTATCCTGTGCTCCCCAATACTTTCCTGCAGAAACTTTCCCCCTAAAAAACTGACACCTCACAGATAGTGAGTCAGTACAAAAACAACCCTTTATTTTGTGCGCTAGAACCCAATCAGACCCCCATATAAAACCCTAAATGAGATTCCCCCATCTCAGACGAAAGCCCCTTTAGACCTCTATGTCAGACCCCATATAAGACCCCAGTTTTAAACCTCAGTTCAGACCCCCATTAGACCTCCATGTAAGACCCTGATCTAATATCAGACCTCAGATAAGACCCCCATTAGACCTCCAGACCCCCATTAGACCTCCAGACCCCCCAGTCAGACCTCCAGACCCCCAATCGGACCTCCAAACCCCCCAGTCAGACCTCCAGACCACCCATTAGACCAATCCAGACCCCCAGTCAGAACTCCAGACCCCCCAGTCAGACCTCCAGACCCCCCCAGTCAGACCTTCATACCCCCCATAGACCACTCCAGACCCCCATTAGACCTCTCCATACCCCCATTAGACCTCCATATCAGACCTCAGATCAGACTGTGCCGCCACTCTCCCTGTCCCGGCTGTCTTCTCTTCTCACCTGACCTCCTGCAGCGTCAGCTCAGAGTGCGCTCCGTACATCCTGACGCTGCAGGCAGCCAGGACACAGCAGCGTAATGGCATAACATAGAGACATAAGAAATGGCATAACAGAGACATAAGAAAAGAAAAGATGCTCCAGAATTGTTATTACATGGGGAATGCGTGAAGCTATTAAAACAGGAGTGTCAGGAGTGGTGAAAGGCCCTCTTTAAGAGTTCAAAGGTACCCTGTGCAAAAGTATTTTTAGGCGACCCCCCTCCCCCACAAGGTAACAAGCAGATCATTGATTATTGATCTACATTGATTAGGAGTTGGTATGGAGCAGCAGTATGCACATTTCATGAACAGCAGAGCAAGGCAGTGCACGTATTGGTGGATGGAGAGCTGTGTTGAATAACTTTATTGATATATAAATAACATATTCCAGGGCAAAACGGGTTTCTTCATCAGACTCAAATCAATATTGAAATCAATATTTAATATTGATTTTAATCTGATGAAGGGCCCCTTTCGGCCCCTGAAAAACGCGTTATTCAAATATTGATAAACTTATTCAACATAGTTCTCTCCTTCAGCAATCCATCCTCCAATACATCTAGTTCCACCTGAATTTCTACACTGCTTTGCTTTTGATGTTCGGCCCATTCCTGGTGACCGGAGACACTGTGTGTGCAGCAGCCCATGATGGATATTTCACAGGCTATTCTGAGCAGGAGCGGACTGGCCATAGACCCTCCAGGGAAATTTCCTGGTTGGCCGAAGCCCTCCTCATTGCCACTGGCCAGGTACATAATGATCTGATGCTCTCAGCCTTAATTAATGCTAGGAACATCAGGTACTTATGCTCCTGGCCAGCAGCTGCCGGTGTCCTCCCGAATTCAACTGTATCACTGTCCTTAGTATGGTGATAGTGTAACATTAAATGTTACCCTGTCAGGGGTGGACTGACCATAGAACCTACAGAGAAATTTCCCGGTGGCCCAATACCTAGGGGTCTGCCTGAGCCCCCCTCATGGTCGCCAGCTAGGTACTGTACATAATGACCTGATGCTCTCAGCAGTAATTTACATGCCCCTGGCTGGTAAACCCAAATGTTTCCCTGAATTCAACTGTATCTCCATCCTCAGGACAGTGATACAGTTAAATATTGCGACACGGATGGCAGTATTTTGTGCTGCGCAGTGGTATTTGGTTCTGCTGGGGCGGTATTTTGTGCTGCACTATGGTATTGCTGGCCCTGCCTACTTCTGTTGCCCATGCCTACTTATGGCTTGTGTTAACCTGCCTTCTGTCAATTTGGACTCGCCTATAACATGGGACCATTTTTAGGTTATTTCCAGGGGCTCTTTAAGTTCCAAGTCTGCCCCTGATTCTGTGCATTGTGCATCACAACCAACGCAGACGAGCACCTAGGGTTGCACTGGGTATCAAACTTTCGATACCCAATCAATACTTTTTCTCCTTGATCGATACCAGGATTTACTATTTTCCGATACTAGGCTGCACCCACCACCTACATTTGTATTTGGGGGTTAATTATATTTATTGGTGGTGCAGTGGCCAACAGCCCGCCACCCTCCTCAGTATTATATTCATTGGGGGCAGTGGCAGCTTCCAATTGGAGGCCCAGCAGTGAAATCAACTTTTGGACTTTATAAGATAATAAAATAAGCTATACCACTGCTTAGCAGTCGCCAGCCTGGTTCAGCTGTTCGAAGGTGTTGATGTCCTGTTCCACTTCATGTCACTGCTGTAGCCAGTCACTGGTCTCATGGTCTTGTGGGCATAAATGAGCTGTGATCGCTGTGCAACGGGCCGCCTCCCCCCAGGGCCCCTCTATCGCAACCCAGGTTTAGTAGGAATGCAGAGTGGTGTAGTGCAGCCTAAATGTCTCTTTATGTGTGTCACGGTGCTCCTACCTGGATACCGCTGGACCCCAGGCTTTGGCTTCGAAGCAATAAATAGGGGGAATAATTGAGAGATTTGAAAGAATAACTTGAGTCCAGACCTTAAGATGAAGTTCAACAGCAGCTTTACTTTGAATAAACGTTTCTTCCAACAGCTTTCGGGCTTTGTCTTGGTTCCAGCAGGCTTTAGCAATAAAC